>NW_027518696.1:14415000-14812500 GCF_043159265.1 Tasmannia lanceolata | reverse complement strand
GTCCGCCAATCTATGGATATGAGTTAAGAAATATGAGTACTGGTATTCTAGAGCTCCTTGCAGAAAGGAACTGGTACGCCCTTTCATACCTTTACCACTCATGTTTTCTTTGTCTTTTGATGAATGCTCAGGCATGAGTTGGCTACACTGAAATTCAGTGTCAGCCGACATTGACAACCATCCAATCATGGCTACCTGTCTGGTTGGGTATGGTTTTCATAGCCTTGCACATATGCATGTTTGAACTTTTGTTTACTAAACAGGAATGATTAGGGATGAGATAGATACACTAAATTTCGGGGTATCAACATCAGAATTGTTAATCTTGGATGGTTGCAAGTGTGAGACACCATCTTAGTGGTTTTTGGTAGTTCTCCCCACCAAGTTAAAAACTATCTGATCAGAGGTTCAGTCTTGTCAAGCTACACTTGATAACTTTACTTTCTTTTTACTTCAACAAAGATACAATCAGTATATAATATATACTACACACTAATTATATTCTAGAGTATGTTTTGCTACACCCTCTTTTGTGCTCGTTTCATTAATTTAAAAGCACACTAGAGGAAAGCATATCCTGTCATTAGGTCAAAGAACTTACTGACCCAATAAGTCAGGCCTGTTTGTTTTCCATTTTGAGAATTGTTTTAACCAACGGATGTAGTTGAATCTAGGGCTCACTAATCATCTATGTCTCAATAGGGATTAGATGCACTGAATACCCTTATACCCTTTTCTGATCACTATGGAAACATGTAACTCCAGCAATTTCACACTTAACCTAATTCTTCAATCTAGATCGTCGATCTTAGACCAAGATGCCCACATAAGATCACCACTTTTGGACTCAAAATCGATTCTCTAAATCCAAAATAAACAGAGCCTTCATAGTAATATCTGCAACTTGAGCTACGTTACTTAAAATATATAACTTTCTTGCATAGTTGATATATATTTATTCAGGGTTTTCATTTTAACTGTTTCCAGATCTTGATTGGAACAAGCAAAGAAAATTATAGCTTGGAGTCGGGCCAGTGGCTCAAACGGATGTTACTGTGCATTGATCTCGAGGCAGAAAAATGGCCAATCTCATAAATCTGGTGGAAATAACCCATTTTTTCGGAGGCATTGGATTGCTAAGAATACTGCCATATCCTTGATGCTTCCTGTTTGCAAGGAATCCGAGACCGTTCTGCGCAACTACAATTGATATATGTAAGAATATGTATGTATTTAAGTTCAATGTTTCAATATACTATAGTAGATATAAATTGTATTTGAGAAATATATCTCATGACTTTTACCAAATATCAGGATTTTTTCTCATTACTCTGCGATTCCACGCCATTGTCACAGATATCTCATGTCTTTTACCAAATATCAGGATCTTATCAGGTCATTCTGATAAAACAACAAAATCCTGCAATAATCCCAAGATTTTGAAAAATAATGTGATATTTCCATTTTTCTCATTTATTGAAAATTCTGGAGGCAAATATTTATGACTATTTTCCAGGCAAAGTTGATACATATGTTCTTATTATGCTATAGAATCACACAGAAGCTGTCTTTACCATCTGCAGTTTTCACAAGAAATCAAGGAAGCTCTTCTGCAGGGATTTGGACCTTTCATCTTGTGGGTCTTACTATAGAATGGTCAAGGCCCAAAAATATTAATGATCAAAGAATGGTCAGTAGGTTAGTTCTAGTATGGGTGGGCCATTGAAGGTGGGACCCAATGGAATTAGCTTTATCTGTGGGCCCTGCCTTGGACCACTCTGTTAGGCCATGGTTTAGATCTTATTTGGCCCGAAAATCATGCCAATCATGCTATCCAAACATCCAATGACATGTATTTTTAGTTTTTGACGGTCCAAATTCAACGACAAAATATTCAGTTGGATAATTAACAGTAGACTAAGCAACTTGAGATGATTATAAAGGTTGTTCATGTATGGTCGGATGATCCTCCGGTTCCAAGCTTGGCTTTCATCAACGGTCCCAATTTGATCTGAAAAAAGGAGAAGAGTAATGGCAAACAGTATCCAATATCACTGCACATCACATCTGCTTGACCTAAAGACGCCACCAATGTAAGGAAATGAAATAATACATTCATTTATTGTAGTCTAAAAATTAGATGCTCGAAATTATTGGCATTTTCTAATAAGGTACACATATTCAAATTCTCCCCTTGCTTTCAAAACGGTGAAAGGTAAGGCCATGTTTGGAAATCATGAAAATCTATTCTATGGAATATTAGTGAGTCCAACTCTCTGAGAGTGAGTCTGATCTGTTCACTTCTTTTCCCTGGTGCTGTTTTCCTGGAAAACAGCCTTTTTTTCCCTGACAAGACAGAAATATCAGATGTGGAATTTCTTATTTAAAAGCTGAAAATGACATGGAAATTGATTTTTTCCCTGTTACTCGAGATTTGATTTCCGATTAAATATATCGGAAAGAGGCTTTCCAAGGAAAACAAAACCTTTTCCTTGATAGTTTCCCTGTATTCATTTTCCTTCTGCCATGTCACCTGGAAAGGAAAGGAAAACGAAATCCTTCCCGGGGAAAAGAAGTGAACAGAGCCTGAAGGGAGAAGGAGAGAATTGAGTGGCCGGAGGAGTAGGGATTGCATAAAAAATCCCTACAAAACAATGAAAAGAAAAATACCTATTTAGGATTGGTTTTTTGTTTTCCTAGTTTTTAGATTATTAACATGCACTCCTCACTCCCACTAACTGGCCTTACAAATATTCCATGGAATATTTTTTCATGGGAGCCAAACATGGCTTAAAAGGTGAGATAAAGAGTCTCATCAAGAGACAATCAGATATCCATGTCAGTTTGTCCTGGATCATGTGCGGAGAATGGGACATCTTAAGTGGTGAAAACATAAGGGAGAAGGGCAAAGATCCAAGGCAAGAGTCAATACATGAAAGAAAAGAGGTGGAAATCATGAAAATGTGTCTCGCACCTTATTTCCATTAGGTGGTGCTCCTTTTATTTTATATTTATTAAGTACTCAAGTGCATGGTTTTAAATTTCGACTGAAATCCATAATTTTGAACCGAAATTTCCTGAAATCCCATTTTTCGCTAAATACCAAATTTCGACCGAAATTTCGGAATTTCGGAAATTCCGGTTTGAAATTTCATTTTTGGGACATTTGTTTTTTTTTTAAATGTTACAAAATTTCGGCAGAAATTTCGAAATTAATTAAATACTCCTTTTGATTTCTTACCAAATTTCGACCGAAATTTCGATTTTCCCAGGGACCGAAACCGGTATTTTAAACAATGCTCAAATGATAAGGCCCATTTCTTTTATATCCATTAGTTATAGACCGGTTAACTTTCGTGATAGGGTCTATCTTTTAGGACAAGTGGGGTCCATTGGAGTTTTAGTTGGAAGTCTTTTAGTTTCATTGGGGTAAGTGATGTAAGCATATTTACTGGGGGTTAACTTTTCCTTGTTTCTAAGGAAAAGAGTCATAGTATAATTCGAAATTTCAAATGTTTCCACTAGTCCTTTGCCTCCAAATTTGAATCTCCCCACTTGCGTCTATTTTCTCTTTTTGTGAGGATCTTTTGTCCCACACATTGGAAATATAAGGGGCCCTGTTTAGTTGTAAAAAATGTGAAAGACGGTTGGCCATTTTGTGAAATACGAAACTCCGGAAGCCGTTTGTTTGCCAAATTTGAGTTTGTGGAAATTTTTTTACCATGGACAATAGTTTATTGTTTGGAAATGTTTGGAAACGTCTCAACGTTTCCTAATCACATCCTTTGAGACATTTAATAGTCTGATTGGTTACAAAAAGGACATTGGAACCGATACACGTACACTTCTTCCATTGTTTTCTACCATTCATTGGCCTTTCAACGAGCTCTCTTTCTGTTTGTTCTTTCGCGTCCGATAAGACGTGTTGGCAAGGCATCTGAGCAGCATGAGTGCACACCTCACCTTTTGGAGCGGAGTCATTTTATTGTAGAGACATACGCCGAAGTTCCATTTACACCACGGTTCTTCGTATGTGCGGGGTGATACTTAAGGACATCGAATTTAGATTCATATCGCGACTCCATTGATAAGTCACTCTTTATCATTAGGTTATTTTATTTTATTTTTGTTCTAGGTCTATTACTACAATTTCATAAGTTTGTTACTGTAATAAAAAATCGCACAATTCCAGCAACAAGTGTGTGTGCGCACGCGCTCGCGTGTGTGAGGGAACCATGACAAACCCAATTAAAGGGGGTAATTTCTTTTCATTGTTTTTAGGGATTTCTCATGTTCTCTTCACTTTTGCCCTCTCGAGTTTCTGTCCCTCCCTCCTCCTCAGTTTCCTTTTCACAGTTAGTTAGGCCCACCAATATTCTATGGAATAATTTTTCATGGTTGCCAAACATGTCCAAAGTGCAGAATATGCAATCTTAAGAAACTAAAAGAAGGAGAAAAAGCTGAAAAAGGAGATTAAAATGACATTTCCCATTTGATTAAGATTTACAATACAAAGGCAACAGAACAGACAGAAAACTTAAGGCATTTACCATTTAATTTTTGATAGGTAATAGGAGAGAAGGTAGAAACATAACCTTAAACATCACCTTTTGTACATCATCAAGCATATCGTTTGCTCAACTTAACCTTCAACCCATTTTTCATATGAAGAATTATAGCAGGTTTAGGAGACACAAGTTGGCCTTGTATGACTTGAACCTGAAAGTTATATAGTAAAGCAGCAACAACTGACTTCATTTGAGTGAAAGCCACTTCTTTACCCAAGCAAGTCCTAGGCCCTGAATTGAATACAAAAAACTTGTAGGATGGCTCAAATCTTATCCTCCCTTTAGCTGAAATCCATCTCTCTGGCTTGAATTCTAAGCAATCTTTGCCCCAAATGCTTTCCATCCTCCCCATAGCATATAAGGAGAACAGGATCTTCATACTTGGGTGAACTGTTTCACCGCTAGGAAGAACATCCGGCCGTAAAATGCCTTTGTGTTCAAAGGGAACGGGCGGATATAGCCGTAGAGATTCACACAAGGCTGCATGTAGATAAACCAACTTACCAAGATCTTCACTGTCAAACACCCTTGGTTTCTCTACACACCTATCTTGTTCTACTCTCAAATTAGTCTTCAGTTCTTCTAAAATCTTGCTTTCTACTATTGGGTTCTTAGAAATCAACCAAAAGAACCAAGTAAGAGCTGCACTTGTAGTGTCTCTCCCTGCAAGCATGAAATTTAGTGTGGTGTCCCTAAGAAATGTGTCATATTTTGAACCAAAAGTTTCATTTTCCATTTTGGAATCCACATAAGATGTTAAGAGATCAGTACCCTCCCCTTTATCTTCTTTCATTCTTGTGGGATTCCTCAAATCTTCTCTTCTGATTGAAATAAGCTTGGCTATAAAATGATCAATGGTCTCCCAAGCCTCAGCCATCTTTTTCTCCTCTCCTATCCTTAGCCACCTTAACAACTTCCACCAACTTTCCGGCACGATATGCCTGAAAAGTAACACCTCCTCTACATCATCCATGGCTTTTGCGAACGGAATTGTTTGAAATCCGACCGAAAGGCAACCGGGATCCACGCCGAAAACCAAGTTGCAAGTGCTATCAAACATCAACCTTTGCAACACATCTTGTAAGTCCACAACTTCTCCTTTTTGTGCTATGTGCTCAAGGACTGGAATAAACCCCTTCTCAATCTTTTCTCGACTACACTTAACTACGAATCGCCGAAATCTTTTGTGGTTGATGAGTGTGTGAGCCATTTTTCTCTGAATTCTCCATGAATCCGAATCAGAATTGAAAATCCCATCTCCGAGAATATCGAAAATTTGCAAGAAATCTGAACCCTTTGGGAAATTAGTGAAGTGCGTGTTAACAATGTGGTTTACATTAGCTGGATCACATGTTATTAACATTTTCATGTGAGCAAACCTTGGGCCATGAAACACAAAAGTGCACCCACTTTCTCTAAGAAGCTCAACGCCCCAATCATGCAAACGGTGACCATTGAGAAGAACAGAAGGAAACATTCCAAGGATAGGCCAATTCATAATAATCTGGTCTTTGCCACTCAAAGCACGTATAAAGAAGAAACAAGAGATGGATAAAAGGATTTCAGGGTAGCTCTTGAAGAAGCTCCATAAACCCATAAACCATGATTCAGACTCCATTGTTTTACTTGGGATTTGAAAGAAGGCTATGGGGCTGAGCTTAAGATCGATCATGGGTGTCTTTATCTTTTTCTTTTTTTGAGGGAGCATTAATGGGTGGATATGATTTTAACGAATACCTGTCATCTCATCCAAAATAGTGATGGAGATGTAGCTTTCCAACTTTATTTAAGGGTAAATACAGAAAGAAGCCTCAATGATAGATGGATGGCACTAAGGGTGTCAATTTTGGCTCGGGCTCGGTAAAAGCTCGGCTCGGCTCGAATCCTTAACGAGGCTCGGCTCGAATCCTTAACGAGGCTCGGCTTGGCTCGTTAAGGATTTAATATATATATATATATATATATATATATATATATATATATATATATATATATATATATATATATGAGGAAACAGTTGGTGCGCTTAAGCTCACCAAGCTTATGGTGCGCTTAAGCGCCCAATCACATGGGGGTCCACTTTGTTAGGATGATCCAAAGCATTCATTTGAAAGGCCCTTACATAGATGGGGGTGTACCAAAAATCAGCTCCATAGAATCATCCTAACCCATCCATTTGTGGAGGGCAAAATGGACAGACATTAATCATCCTAACAAAGTGGGCCCCGATGTGATTGGGCGCTTAAGCGCATCATAAGCTTGGTGAGCTTAAGCGCACCAACAGTTATATATATATATATATATATATATATATATATATATATATATATATACACACACACACACACACACACTAAAAGGGTTGTCCAGGGAGTGAAAGGGGGAGGCAAAATATGTCACTTCTTTTTTGGAACCCCATTTATTACTTGTATCACCCCTAGTGTAAAAAGAGTAGTCAAATTACACTAGATAGGGCTGTCCAGGGAAGATGAGGGGTGTGAATATGTCATTGCCCTTAATATAACCCAAGCTCGGTAAGGCTAGCGAGCCTGGTTCGAGCCCGAGCCAAGCTTTTGAGCTTAACGAGCAGAGCCAAGCTGGGCCAAGCTCGGCTCGGCTCGGCTCGTTTACACCCCTAGAGGGCACTTTCAAATCAGATCAGAACAAGTGGCCCTTTTTACTTTTATATTTTAATTTCATTTTACATTTTTTTTATTTTGTTTGTTGTTCTTCTTCTCTCCCTTCGTTCTTCTTCTCCTTTGCCAGTTCTGTCTTTCCTTTTCCATTTGCTAACAAAAAGCAAGAGAAAGTGTCTTTTTTGCATTTAAATATCATTATTTTTAAATAATAACTATAATTGTATACATAAATAAAAAAGAGAAAAGAGTTCCTACCCTAGTGTAGTTAACTTATCTACACCCTAGCCTTAAAATACTGTGGGGGCCGCATTGTTCGGGTGATCCAAAGCATTCATTTGATGGACCCTCACATAGATAGGGTGTTCCTCAAAATCAGCTCCATTGGATCATCGCAACCCTAGGATTTGTGGAGGCAAAACATGGACGTGTATAAACCTTCACAAATCTGCCCATTTTTTGCGTCCATAGTTCGAAGGATTAGGATGATCCTATGGAGCTTATTTTTTGGGCACACCCTATCTATGTGAGGGCCCATCAAATGAATGCTTCAGATCACCCAAACAATGTGGCCTCCACTGTATTTTAAGCTAGGGTGTAGATAAGTTATCTACACTGATGTGTAGGAACTCTTTTCTCAATTAAAAAAATATGCAAAATGATTTTGAAGTTAAATATCAATATTTTTAAATAATAATTAAAATACTAGTAGAAATTACATAGTTAATGGCTTCCAAAAAGGCCTCAACATGTCACATTTGTTAATAAAATAAAATTAAAATAATACCATTTGCAAGTAGGAACCAATTTTGGTGGCATTGTAATGTCTTCTGACTGGCATTGGATGCTTCATTTACTTGAGAACAGAGCATCCAATGGTTTTGTGACTAAGCACAATGCTCAACTCAACTCAACTAAGCCTTTGTCCCAAACTAGTTGGGGTCGGCTAATGAATCCTTTAGAAAATTTTCATGGAGAAGGTGAAATGATCTACCCGGCTCAAAATGACCGAGTCTATTCCTAACACTAGTTGGATTCGTCTGCATGGATCATTTTCTTCCATTCTATCTTATCCAAGGTCATGTTTTCTGTTATGTTCCTAGCCCTCAAGTCTTTCCTCATTGTTTCTATGAGTAACCACAATAGTAATAAAAAAAATTAAAAACACAGATTTGTTACCATTGAATACAGTTCCTCTCGGAGAGTCGAGGAACATGACGTCATTTTCCTATTCCTAACTGTGTTTGAGTAGGTTTTCCTGGCAAACTAACAATCCTTGTCGGCAATATATTTACCAAATAACATGCCGTACACTTTCCATTTGCTTTCCTTTTCCACCAGACCATACATTCCACTCCATCCCTCCTTATATTTTCCCATGATAACCAACTAGGCTATGGTGAAAACCGGAGGTACATTTCCCAGCCTCATTATACCAAAAAAAGAAAAGAAAAAAGTGAACACAAAATCAGAAACTTCCTCGGATTGTGATCAATAAACAGATGTTAAAAAATATTAGGAACTTGAGATGATTGTAAATGGTGACTCACAAGTCCTTGTTAGAAAATGCCAATAAGGTCGAGCATCTAACTTCTTGACTAAAATAAATGAATGTATTATTCTGGTGGTGACTCACAAGTCCTTGTTCAAAGACGTGATGTCTACTGATCTTGTTTGCCAGCATATGTATCCTAGTTAGACACCCTGTGGGTGACAAAAAAACGTATGCCTTAAAACTGTTTGAAAAGAAAAATATGCATTCATTAAAAAGAGTGTCTATGTACTTGATAATCCTTGTTCAACGTACTTGATAACCCCTAGGGGCATTTTGGTCAGGTTTTCACTGTTTACATACTTGATAACCGTATTCGACCCCCTTTATAATTTTTCAAAAGAGTGCCCCCCTTGGCAATTCTCGTATTTTGGTGTCCCCCATTGGCAATTTTTCACAACATAACTGACATTGGTACATTGTAGAAGGCTGTATTTAAATATAGGACTTCTAAAACGAAATATATCTAGGCACCATCATTAAAAGCTATACAAAGGTAGCATAGAAAAAACATAAGCACTGAGCAGATGATAAAGGTATGCAGCTGAATACAGGAAGATACGGATTTGAACTCTGCACAGCCATAGTGTATCTTTTGAATGCGATAACATTTTTGCGCCATATTCTCCACCCAGAATCAATTCTCTTCCCGGTGATGTGCATCATGTACACATCATTAGCTACATCAAACCATTTGCTTTCTTCCAAATTCAGTTAATTCAAAATCCCATTCGGCGATGATCTTTTCGGTGACGGAAAAAGAAAATTAGGATTAGTTTTCATTTACTGCTGTTTCTGAATGCAAATTTTATGTGCAGGAATGGATAAAATGGCGGGGCTTACTTTGTTTCGTCCTTTATGGATTGAACATTGGCAGAAACAAGAAAATCCATCGCTTCATCCGGATACAAATCCCCGTGCAAGAATTGTATATTTAAGCCATATAACATCGTTATCCTCACACTCTAATAGATAGCCAATCAGTTGTTAAAAGTGTGTTCATGTATACTATGTACAACTATGGTGTGTACAATAGTGTCGGGTATTATATATTGATTCTTCATATATTTTCCATTTCATTTACTTACCAATATAATCTCATTATAATGCAAGTCGGGACCTCTGGTCCCTGATGTATCTTTCATAGTATCAATGAAATCGTCAATTTAAAAAAAAAATGTCCAGCAAATTTCCTCCAGTACCTTTTGACTTCTTTCAACTTTATCCTCCAGTCTTATTCAATCGAAAAACCAACATATCTTCTGTTTATGCCAAGGATTGTCATCTCCTCCATGATGAGTTTCTTCTTGTCAAAGACATTACTAAAGCATGCCTTATCACATTCCTTTAATGACCATTGAGGTAGTTTTAGCAAAGTGTTCCCTTGATGCAACATAAAAACCTCCACACAAATGTCGCTAGCATATTCATGAGTCATAACCAACTAACAGCACCCTCGAAAAAGGCAATATTTGATAACATTACTTGTAGGGCTGCAACTCGAGCCGGGTAAAACCCTACCCGCATCGACCCGACCCGAAAATAGCCTAGGTCGGGTTCAGGTTTCATGGGTTTCGGGTCGAGCCTGGTTCAGCATTCAAAAGCCCGCATGAATCTCGGGTCGAGCCGGGTTTGAAGGGGCCCGACCCGACCCGACCCGAGTTACATAAGTTATAGTATGTACATTTTTTTCTATTGTTAGTTAAAAATTAAAGGGATAATTACATTTACACCCCTCTAGTTTCTGACACATCCACTTCCACCCCTATAGTTTAAAACGTGACAAATACACCCTTGTAGTTTCAATTTGTTTAAGGTAGGCCTCCTCAGCTGAAGGTTCGTCCATAGATTGAAGAGTTAGGATGATCCGATGGAGCTGATTTTTTGGGCACACCCTAACTATGTCAGGACCCATCAAATGAACGCTTTGGATCATCCAAACAATGTGGGCCCACATTATTTGGATGATTTTTTGGTAGTGTTTGGATTCGGGTAGGGGTCCACATTATTTGGATGATCCAAAGTGTTCATTTGATGGGTCCTGACATAGATATGGTGTGCCCAAAAAATCAGCTCCCTCGGATCATCCTAACCCTTCAATCTATGGACGAACCTTCAGCTGAGGGGGCAAACCTTAAACAAATTGAAACTACAGGAGTGTATTTGTCACGTTTTAAACTATAGGGGTGGAAGTGGATGTGTGAGGGGGTGTAAATGTAATTATCCCAAAGTTAAAAGTGAAAACCCACGCACCCACTGTTACTGTATGTGAGTGTAATTTCTGCTTCTATGAGTTGAGTTGATTCAAGTGTTTGATTCAGCATTGTTTGATTGTAATTACAACATTGTTTGATTACAACATTGTTTGATTCAAGTGTGATGTGAGTGTAATTACATCATTGTTTGATTCAAGTGTAATGTGAGTGTAATTTCTGCTTCTATGAGTTGAGTTGCCTTGCCAAACAAGAATTTTCCTTAAAAATTTGCGTCAACGTGAAAAAACCCGACCCGACCCGAACCGACCCGAGATTTATCATGGGTAGGGCCGGGTTTGGGAATCGTGGGTTTTCTGAAAAAAAACCCGACCCGACCCGACCCGAGATATTTCTCGGGTAGGGTTGGGTTCTCCAAAACCCGACCCGCCCGACCCGAGTTGCAGCCCTAATTACTTGGCCAAGAAAATAACCTTCTCATAATGTGCAAGCAAGAAGTGGGATCGTAAATGTGGAAGTTCAAGTGCATAATTGTTGAGAGAGAGAGAGAGAGAGAGAGAGAGAGAGAGAGAGAGAGAGAGAGAGAGAGATTTGGTGAAGCCACAAGACTCACAAACGGGTGAATAAATGAATTCATCTTATGGCTTGTGGCCTTTTTTTTTGGAAGAAAAGGTAACGTGCTATTAATTATAATTTGGTTGTTATTAATTACAAAAGAGCTCATTATCAAAAGTCTGGGAATGAAAGCAATAACAAGTTCAAATTTGGGTATTGTGAAATTAGGGTGAACAACCAAATAAAACAATTCAAAGATATGGAACAAAAACCTTAGGTTTTCAATTGAGGCTGAAATAAGATCTTCATTCCTTGTTATTTTGCACCATTTATGCTTTTCAAGTGAAGAGAATGTGATCTCAGAACATATTATCATCTCATTCGACTTGATCTCGACATCTGAATATCTTAGAGTCAGATGGAACTGCAACAAACAAGATAATATTCCAATCTAATGAGTACTGAAAACAAGATAATATCCCATTTGGTACTGAAACCTATAATTGAACATCGCAGAAGATCGGCTAACAAAATGGGTGATCGTATGGCCAAGGATGTCCTCGGCGTTTTCCTAGACTCTTATTTCCATTACTATTCCGTCTAATGAGTGCCAAATGGGATAGACCGGTTGATTTTCGATTATTGTTCATTTGTATTCTGTTATTATTACTGATTTAAACCTTCAATGCGGCCTTCTGGGCTATTATGGGGACATCTTGTCCCCTGGATTGTAATATGTGTTTTTAGTAATGGATGTCATCTTCCAAAAAAAAAAAAAAAAAAAAAAAGATAATATTCCAATCATAATACTAGAAAGGTGCCCCCAATAGAGAAGTTTCAAATTGAAGCAAAATGGAAATGGCTAAAAAAAATGGAAACAATATCCATGTATCCCTTTGCGGCTTTATATACATGAAAAAGAGGACACCAACTGTATGAAATAAAGGATTTGCAACAAACAAGATAACATTCCAATCAAAATGCTAAAAAGGTACCAAGAGCTTCCAAATCGAAGCAAGATGGAAATGGTTAAAATTTAGAAACAATATCCATGTACCCCTTTGCAGCTTTATATACACTAGCATTCCGGACTCATGCTATGCATGGGTGTAAAATGATGGGCTGCACCCATCAAAAGATGAGGTGCAAAATGGAGGGGTTCCATATGCATGTGTTTGACCGGAGAAGATGAGACCCATCCATCAAAATATGAAGTGTGGGCCGAGATGGTGGCACCATTTCATGATTTTTAATCAAAACATGATGTCAAAATGGTGGGTCATACACATGCAAAAGGATTAAAAAAAACCTATCAAAATTCCAATGTTTAATAGCATTTTTAAGTTTCCATAAAATGGGAAAAATTATTTTGGAAGACAATGTAGGTAGGCCCATGAATTAGGGCTGCAACTCAGGTCGGTCGGGCGGGTCGGGTTTTGGAGAACCAAACCCTACCTGAGAAATATCTCGGGTCGGGGGTTTTTTTCTTCGAAAAACCCACGATTCCCAAACCCGGCCTTACCCATGATAAATCTCGGGTCGGGTCGGGTCTTTTCACGTTGACGCAATTTTTTAAGGAAAATTCTTGATTGGCAAGGCAACTCAACTCATAGAAGCAGAAATTACACTCACATTACATTTGAATCAAACAATGATGTAATTACACTCACATTACACCTAAATCAAACAATGCTGTAATCAAACAATGTTGTAATTACAATCAAACAATGCTGAATCAAACACTTGAATCAACTCAACTCATAGAATCAGAAGTTACACTCACATACGATAACAGTGGGTGCGTGGGTTTTCACTTTTAACTTTTAACTAACAATAGAAAAAAAATGTACATACTATAACATATGTAACTCGGGTCGGGCGGGTCGGGTTTTGGAGAACCCAACCCTACCCGAGAAATATCTCGGGTCGGGGTCGGGTCGGGTTGGGTTTTTTTTCGGAAAACCCACGATTCCCAAACCTGGCCCTACCCATGATAAATCTCAGGTCGGGTCGGGTCGGGTTTTTTCACGTTGACGCAATTTTTTAAGGAAAATTCTTGTTTGGCAAGGCAACTCAACTCATAGAAGCAGAAATTACACTCACATTACACTTGAATCAAACAATGATGTAATTACACTCACATTACACTTGAATCAAACAATGTTGTAATCAAACAATGTTGTAATTACAATCAAACAATGCTGAATCAAACAGTTGAATCAACTCGATCAACTCATAGAAGCAGAAATTACACTCACATACAATAACAGTGGGTGCGTGGGTTTTCACTTTTAACTTTTAACTAACAATAGAAAAAAATGTACATACTATAACTTATGTAACTCGGGTCGGGTCGGGCCCCTTCAAACCCGGCTCGACCCGTGATTCATGCGGGCTTTTGAATGCTCAACCCGGCTCGACCCGAAACCCATGAAACCTGAACCCAACCCAGGCTATTTTCGGGTCGGGTAAAACCCGGCTCGAGTTGCAGCCCTACTATGAATGGCTGTAAAACGATGAGTTGCAAAAGGGGTGGAAATATCATTTTTCCTATCATTTTCAAGAAAAATCCAAAATTGGGTAACAAAAGCCAAATTTCAAGGGGTAAGAATTTCTCACCCGGTGGGCTATATTTTCAAAAAACCAATCCATTGCAAAGAGGGGGAGAATGTGAATAACTGGTTACTTCAAAGGGGTGAAATTTTCTCACCACGATTTCATGAAGAGATTTTCTCGCTTGTAAACTGCCACTTTCCTATTTCAAGTTAAATTCAAAAAACCAATCCACTTTCCTATTTCCTATTTCAAGCTTTACCCATGCATTCATGAGATGTAAAATGGTGGCCTCACATTAAACACCAGCCCCCCCACCCCCCACTTAAAATGGTGGGCCCTACCCATTTAACTGGTTGTTCAACATTATATGTGTGGGGGAGAGAGAGAGAGAGAGAGAGAGAGAGAGAGAGAGAGAGACTAACGAACTAAATACTTATTCCAACCTAATTTCTAGGATCAGGATTTTCTCACTCAGCGAGATTTTCTCCATAGGAGAAGAAATTCAGAAAATCGACTAATTAAAAAATGGTATGCATAGAATTTCAAGGGAAACAAAAAAATTTCATAAAAAACTTTTCTAGGAAAGAAAGGTAATATGAGGTGTGTAAAACTAAAATAGAACTATGGCCCCCAGTCACAAAAGAAAACCAAATAAATGTATGATTCATTCCACACAATACACATTAAATACTCCCAACAGATTCAAATCATTCAATGCCGTGGATTCATCTTTAAAAAAAAAGAGATTACACTGTAAAAGAAATCCAGACCTCTTGTTGCATCGCAAATACGCCTCCATTGAAGAGCTCTAATATGTTGGTGTTGCTTCATTGATCTCTCCACCTAAAAAAAAGAAAAAAAAATGGTGCAACTAAGAACAGAATCAAAGATGTAATACTAAAAATAAAAGAGACAGTCAAAAATAAATTTGTATAAGGATTTATAGATAGATATTCTATTTAAAGAATCTAAGAGAAAGGGGAAACGTTGCTACAATCTAGAAGAGACAAAAGGGAAATCGAATAGATATGAGAAGATAATGTAAAGAATAACAAAAAACGAAAGAGATAGGAAATGTAGTTGGCTTTAGATAGAAAGGAGAGATTTCAGGGAGAGAATTTAGGGAGAAAGTGGCGGTTTTTTTTTTTTTTTTTTTTTATCATTTGAATTTTATAGATAGATAGATAAGAAAGAGGACATCATATATACAAAATAAAGGATCAAACTTTTGAAACTATAATTGCCATAAAGTTTCTAAATATAAGGTGAAACTTCCCAAAAATAAAAATTTATCCAAGTTAGAAAGCTTCACAATGCAGAGGCTTCCCATAAGAAAGACATTCAAGGAGTAGATTTTATCATAGAACTTCCTCCATTTTTCTTAAAATAGAAAGTTTCAAAAGATGGTGAAAAAATTGATTTCCTACATTTTTCAAAATTCTTCATTGATTCTTTCTTTGCCCCATCCTTAGGCCCTTGTGGACCCCGATCCGAGGACGGTGCCGAGGGACGCGAGATCCCTCCTGCAATCCTCTAAGATCTCCACAACTGAAGGAGAGCTCTACCAAGGAACTCTCGAAACTGCTGCCACCCTCACAGCATAGCATGAGTGGCGATATATAAAAAGAAAGAGATACATCCTGATCCGGAGCCGGGGCTCGAAACCAAGATATAACTAAAACAACTCAGAGTCGCCATTCATGGATGCGCCATGGAACCAAAACAAATGCTCTGTTTGCAATGGATAACCAGAGATACAAAAGGTCCGTGCCTGATGACGAATGGAGAAGGTCCGAAGAGCGCCCCCAATTCGCCCGAGTGCGAACACTTGGTCTCTTATGCCATTTATTATTAACTTCGAAGAGTTTTGGGCAAAAATCATATGGAATGGGAACAATCCTCAGGAGTCGTCTACCTAAGCATGCATTTCCTGAGGATAAAGATAATAAACACCAATAAAATAAAATAAAAGATGTGCTGCCTAAGCATAGTTAGGTTATGAGTGACATGCCTAAAGAGTGTCTAAGTTCTGATATGCAAACACATGCAAGCTATAGCTAAAGGTACATGATCAGTACAAGAAAGTAAGAAAACATATCAAAAGAAATACAATAATTACACAACAAATCCTAAGACTCTAAACGATTTAGCCCGAGTCCTCGGATGGTCTGGTATTCATCCAAAGAAGCCTACGTATCCCCGCCTCCACGAGAATCAAGGCAACGTAGTTCTTCGCACCTATTCTAAACTATGATGCCTAAGACACCTAGACCTCTATCTTAGACTCGATCTAAAAGACCGGACTAGTTCTTAAAGCTTATTGTACGATTATTTAAATTCCAGTGAATTGTGAATTTTATGACACCCTATATGCCCTAGCTAAATGCAGGTTAGCCCTTGTAGACACCCCATTTTGACCGGACCCAAGTTCGCTATGCTTGGGAGAAACCCCATCCGATCATTTCCGCCATGTTTCGCATTTTTCCGTGAGAGGTTGAGAGAGATTATTCATAAGAATCCAAGCGAGGGAGAATTTGGACCCGTTTGGTGGGCCCGCATTGAACATTTGTTTAAAATTCGAATCAACCGAGGGCCCACATTGTGGGGCCCACGTTGTGGGGCCCGCGTTGTGGGGCCCACATTGTGGGGCCTCAGTAGGGCCTCTTGTGAGGCCTCTTATGAAGAACAATAATGATGGATTCTCCACTAAAGAAACATGATGGGCCCTCCACTAAGAACAATAATGATGGATTCTCCACTAAGAAACATGATGGGCCCTCCACTAAGAAGAATGATGATGGATTCTCCACTAAGAAACATGATGGGCCCTCCACTAAGAAGAATGATGATGGATTCTCCACTAAGAGGGACAACATGATGAGCTCTCCACCAACACATCTCTCTCTCTCTCTTTCTCTCCCTATATATATCTTCCTTCCCATCCATAAAAAAGAGGAGAAAAAAAAGGAGATTTACCTTCCATTATCTCTTTCTCTTCCATTATCTCTTCCAATCACTCCCTCAAATCCCTTTCCCTATATTCTTCTTCCATTATCTCTCCCAATCACCTCCCAATCCTTCCCTCTAAGAGAAAGCGAAAGACGGCGGATCGGATCGGCGGCGGCAAGATCTTCACCACAGGTAGGTGCATTTTTCTCAAAATATTTCTGTATTTTTCCGAATTTTTCTGATTTTTTCCGCAAATTGTGTTTTAAAAATAGAAAACTCTTCAAAAAAACATCTTTTGACGAAGAAAAATTAAATTATATACCAAACAGATTCCAAATTTAATGCAATTTCGTGGGAAATTAATATGGTACTGATTCATTTTACCATGAATTTTTAAGGATTTTTGGAGTTTATTTGGTATATTATTTAATTCTTTCTTTGAAAATTATCAGATTTTGTGAGACTTGTTACTGACATCAAATCACCCTTAAAATTCTTAAAATTTTTACAGTAGTCTTATCTTCCATATTTCTTGTTACTGTAAAATTTTCGAGTGATTTGGATCTGTTTTCATATGGGATGTAGTGTTAATTCTTAATCTGGTCTGAAAATTGTAAAATCCGAAATCGGTAGTAAATAGTCTTTATAATTTATGAAATTCTCACCGCATGCTCATTTTATTGATATCTTATTTCTGTAGAAATTTCATAGAATTTATATGTCTATTTCTTGTAGTTTCTGTGTTAATTTGGCAATCTGGTCATTTAATTGTTAAATCAAGATTAAATATGAATTTAATGTAAAAATCTGCAAAACTCATCTATTAAGCTACATACATTCCCATCTTGCTGCTGTAGAAATTTCAACTCATTTCGAATTCGTTTGCAATAATTTCACTTGTAAAATCATTCATATGCTTAAAATTTATACAATCCATTGAAAATTCGAAATTAATTACTACCAAGTGATTTTCAACATTCGAAATTCGAAATTAAAATTGATAAAATCCATTGATAAAATCACATTTACTCAAACTTAATCTAACAAAACCTGAAGGCATCATAGATTGCGCGAACTTATTGCACACACTTACATCACTTGCATCTAAACCCCTGCATCTCACATGCACACACGTCATATTTTAGGAACCCGGAGTGTTATCTAGCATGGTTGACTGGGATTTCATCACCTGGTACCTCTGTGCTAGAGAAGCATTCCACCCTTAGCCTAGTACCTTTATGGTACGTAAACGGATCTCTTGTTCACGTACTGATACGCCGGACACTGGTACAGTATATCGAACATGGATTCGCGCTAAGGGAACTCTTGGCCTTACCCCTAGATTAACCCACACATGCATGTAGTATACGAACACATGTGCATCACGTGTGTGAGCCTAGTTTAGGATATCCTACCCATTTGTGTCTAGATTAGGCCGTAGTCCATCTTCCAATGGCTACGATCGGTCATAGGTACACAAACAAAGTCATGAGTCGAGATCCTTTCTCCACTCCGCTAGATTAGGGTTAGGGTTGATGCCTTCAGGTAACACTGATAAAATGTGCGAAGATTAAAAAAAAAACTTTTCCTTTGGGGTTAGGATGTAAATCCCATTCATTTCCAAAGATCTCATAGGATTAGTCATTCATGATCCATCCGTTGAAAGCAATCTTATGCTATCTCATTTCATCTTGATCACAGATTTTCAATCTTATATTATCTGATTTGACTTGTGTTTTCATCTCTTTTAGAGAGTCTTTGACTCATTTATCCTTTAGTTGGTGTTAGTGGAGTCTTTGACTCGTGTTTCTTTTCCTTTAGAGAGTCTTTGACTCATATATCCTTTAGTTGGTGTTAGTAGAGTCTTTGACTCGTGTTTTCATCTCTTTTAGAGAGTCTTTGACTCATTTATCCTTTAGTTAGTGTTAGTAGAGTCTTTGACTCATGTTTCTTTTCCTTTAGAGAGTCTTTGACTCATTTAGCTTTTAGTTGGTGTTAGTAGAGTCTTTGACTCGTGTTTCTTTTCCTTTAGAGAGTCTTTGACTCATATATCCTTTAGTTGGTGTTAGTGGAGTCTTTGACTCGTATTTTCATCTCTTTTAGAGAGTCTTTGACTCATTTATCCTTTAGTTGGTGTTAGTGGAGTCTTTGACTCGTATTTCTTTTCCTTTAGAGAGTCTTTGACTCATATATCCTTTAGTTGGTGTTAGTGGAGTCTTTGACTCGTATTTTCATCTCTTTTAGAGAGTCTTTGACTCATTTATCCTTTAGTTGGTGTTAGTGGAGTCTTTGACTCGTATTTCTTTTCCCTTAGAGAGTCTTTGACTCATATATCCTTTAGTTGGTGTTAGTGGAGTCTTTGACTCGTGTTTTTCATCTCTTTTAGAGAGTCTTTACTCATTAATCCTTTAGTTAATGTTAGTGGAGTCTTTGACTCGTGTTTCTTTTCCTTTAGAGAGTCTTTGACTCATTTATCTTTTAGTTGGTGTCATTGGAGTCTTTGACTCGTGTTTCCGTTTTTAGAGAGTCTTTGACTCATCTGTTTTATTTGCAGTATTATTAGAGAGTCTTTGACTTCGTTATCTCATTTCAGTGTTATCAGTTGCTCTTATTAGAGAGTCTTTGACTCGTTTATCCTTTAGTCGCTTTTATTAGAGAGTCTTTGACTCATTTATTCTCCAGTTACTGTCATTAGAGAGTCTTTGACTCATTTGCTCTTATAATAGTATTATTAGAGCATAGTTGATTTGCCGTAAGTGTTTGATAGGTAGAGAGTTCGTTTCGAACTACGTTGGCTTGATCCTCTTCCACGAGGTACGTAGTGCAGCTTGGGATCCACATCCCAAGTCCAGCCAAACCTTTAAAAATAAAAATTTTAAACCTTTGAAAATTACAAAAATATTCAAACCATTTTTAAAAAGATCTTCCTCTAGAGTTAGGAGTATGTCCTAGCTGTTTAGGTTGTGTTCTAGAGTTAGGAGTTTGTCTTGATTTGTATTGATATGGTATGTCCTGTCGTGTGAGTGTCCCTAGAGTTAGGAGGCCTCGAGTCGATCGGTTAGACATTTAGTCGAACCGATGGCTAGACTAGGCATATAGTCATCCCGTGGTTTTCATTAGGTTGCACGGCCTAGTTACACATAGGATTGTAGGAACCACCTGCATTAGCTTAAGGCTAATCAATCTGCATTTAGTTAGGGCATATAGGATGTCCTAAAATCCACCATTCATTGGAATTTAAATAATAGTTCAAGAAGCTTTAATAACTGGTTCGGTCTTTTAGATCGAGTCTAGGATAGAGGTCTAGGTGTCTTAGGCATCATAATTTTGAATAGGGCATCGAACTACGTGGGCTCCGATTCTTCCCGAGGCCGGGATACGTAGTGCAGCTAGGATGGATGGCCATTCTGGTCCGAGTCCAGTCCTGCATTAGAGTTAGGACTTGTCTTGTCCCGTCATACATAGCATAGATTTGTGTCTCATGTTTTGATATGTTTTCTTACTTTCTTGTACTGATACTATACCTTTGGTTGTAGCTTGCATGTGCGTGTCCACCAGAAACTTAGACACCCATTAGGCATGTCACTCATAACCTAGCTTTGCTTAGGTGACACATTTTTCATTTCATTTTACGTGTTTATTTCTCCATTCTCAGGAAATGCATGCTTAGGTAGACGATTCCTGAGGATTGTTCCCATTTCACATGATTTTTACTCAAACTTCTTTGGAATTAATGAAAATGGCATAAGAGACCAAGTGCTTGCACTCGGGCGAATTGGGGGTGCTCTCAGACCTTCCCCATTCGTAACCAGGCACGAACCCATATATATTTCTGGTTATCCATTGCACAGAGGATTTGATTTTAGGGTTCCATGGCCTATCCATGGATGGCGACTCTGAGTTATTATAGGTATGTCTCGGTTTCAAACCCCGGTTCCGGATCAAGACATATCTCTTTCTTTTTATATCGCCACTCGTGCTATGCTATGAGGGTGGCATCCGTTTCGAGAGTTCCTTGGCAGAGCTCTCATTCACGTGGATGATCCAGAGGACGGTGTGGGGACCAGTTTCCCCTCACCTCACTACTCTCTCCGGATCGGGGTCCACAGGCTGGCGACTCTGCTGGGGAGTTCTTGAAACATTGCCTAACTCTATAAAAATGCCATTTTTGCTAACTTTGGAGAAATTTGAGCTAAAATCATTTTAAATGGGAACTCTATCGTTAGAATCCAGGGGCGCCAGGCAGGTGCGTAATTAAAACAAGGGATTCACACACTACACATCATGCATTATCATATTTGTTTTTCCTTGTTTTTCCTTCTTGGCTCCACGGGATAGATTCAATGCGTACCCGACTGGGATGTCTTCACCCTGATGGTACTGTTGAATCTATTTCCAAGCTATGCGCCAGCGCTGCAGCATATTAAGTATGTTTCATACGCATAGTACCCATTAGATTGAGTCCGGAGCCCTACTTTGTTTTATATATATTATATATATACTTACTGACCTAGTGAAGCCCAACTAGGGAGTACCCGTGTGTATATTGCATTCATATAGGGTCGAACATCTGTTGCTTACACATGTGGAGCCTAGAGGAGCTTTGCCCCATTTGTAGACTAGGGTAGCTCATTTTTACATTGCTACAACACTGTCCTAGTACACTCACCAGTCTGTCTTGAGTCGAGACTTCCTTGACTCCGTTAGATTAGAATTAGGGCTGGTGCCCCTGGTTAGGATTTGTGTGTATGTGTATTTACTTATATATACTGATTATGTATATTATGGTTCTCCTCTTAGTCAGAGATTCCTTATTCCTTTCAGTCGGTTATATCCATTCCGAATTTAGATCTAGATCTAGTCAGTGGATTTTGACCGTCATTACCTTGGCCGAGTTTAGCCCTTGATCTGTTGATTATAGGGTTTGACCCATTGTTGTATATTCTCACCTTTGGTTAGTCCATCTGTTGATCACCCTTCTCTAGTAACCGTTATTCATACCTTTCGATTGAGCTAGGGTGATCCCTTGTATAGTCGTTATGCTGCCGGATTTTATCCAGAACATTTTGAGCATGACGGCTACTCTTTAGAGTCAGTTTACTTAGTCTGGACCTTGACCTCCTCGTATAGCCGTTATGCTGCTGGATTTTATCCAAAAGTATGTTAAGCATGATTGCTATCCTTTGGAGTCAGTCTGCCTTGTCTTGATTCTCATGTATACATCATTTAGTAGGATTAGATCCTTATTTGTCAACCTGTTTGTCTTGAGATCTGGCCGATAGCTCGTTTGCTGTCCTTATGACCATGGTCTATCATTTCATCTCATATTGATCGTACAGTTGTTGATATCCATCATTCAGATTTTAGATCCGGTCTTTGACCCTACTTTTGTCATTTTTATGGCCATGGTCTATTATCTGAGCCATTGATTTTTTGATCCATGTTTACCTATCATATATCTTTTACCCTTGGATCATATCGAAATCATTAATGGAAAAGTTTGATCTTACCTGTATTCTTTGAGTGCATGATCATTGCTGAGATCGAAATTTATTTTGATTATGGATGTTTATCGTTCCTGACTCTTTCATTCCCAAAAAGAAGAGCAGTTATACTCAAATGAGACTTCAAGGTGTGGATTGAGAATTCATTGAAACCCTGTTGATGTAGGTCATAATATCACTGTCTATTTCGCTTTGACCTTCATAGACAATATTTCTTTGATTTTTAGAATAAAATACCCTTTGGTGTATTTCAAGATTACTCTTTTCTCTGTTTGTTCAGAATCTTTATCCCATGACTATTGATCTAGTGTGTGTGCTTCCAAGTCAAGAGTCTATGTTTAGCGAAAGACCATTTTTTTTAAAGACTGACTATTTCTAATCATACTTGATCCAGGCAGTCTATTGTTTTACCCACATTGTCAACATAAGCCTTTTGTTGCCCCATTTAACCTAGACCTTGTGGAGTTGCCTTTTCTGTGATTTCTACTCCGGGATTGAACTTTATAGTTATCATTATCATGAGGAAAGGTGTATCACCTATAAGCTTTCAGTGTCAGTTCACTACCTTTGAAGAAGTGTCCTGTATCTTTAGATTTGTCTTTCATTGAGTGTACATCAACTTTCTTCTCTCTAAGTTGAAAAAGTTCAGTTACGTAGATGTTAAAAAAAAAAAAAATGAAGTCATGTCTGTCAATCTTTCTTATACAGAGTCAGTATTCTGTTTTCTATCAGAACTGTTGAAGAGCCCATTGAGGTGTGTCAAAAATCATCAATGTACTTACAGTCCTCAATTCAATAAAATTGTTGATTTCGTATCTTTGATACTCTATGATTCACTCTTAGATCTAATGTTTAAACAACTAAAGACCCCCTTCTCGGATGAGAATGCAGACGAAATTCACCTCGAGATCTGAAAGATGGTCGAACGAGAGGAAGAGCGTCGAGCATAGCCACTTAAAGAAGAAATCAAAGCCATTGATAGTGGTATCGAAATCCGAAACTCGGGATGGATGGATTGGAAAAACTTTATCTCCTAAGGAGCGCAAAGAATTGATAAACCTGTTTAGAGGGGTTTGAGGTAGTTTTGCTTGATCCTATAAGGATAAACCAGGGGAATGCCCTGTCGTTGATCAAAGCAAGACTTCATCTGCTTTAGACATCCAGTTGAGGAATAAAATTTTAAAGAGATAAGCGTCAGGCATCCTGTGGAGCTGATGAGATATTGAGAGAAGATTTTCAGACAGAGTTGTGGAATCTTGAGCATAAATTCAAGATCTTTGAGACGGGAGTGGAGCACAGTGTTGAAGTTTTGCCAGAAAACCACCAGACTCCTCAAAAAAAAAAAAAAAAAAATTTTCAAAGGCTTTGAACCTTAAACAAAAGGGCTTGTACATCAAATACATCAGGAGGCCATCCTTAATCGTTTGAGCTTTTATAGCCAAAATCCTAATGTTTTAAAATCCATTTGTAAACCCTTTGGGCCAAAAGCAAAATTAAAACAACTTCTTTTCAAACACATTATAAGCCCGGGGCATTTATGCACCCGAACTACGTCGGACCTGATCCCCACCTCTTCAGGGGTACGTAGGCAACTTGATTAATTCAAGTTCGGTCAAACCTTGGGATAAAATCCCCTTTGAAAATTTTGAAGCTAAATGCTAAACCATTCTTTGAAAAATCCCAAAGCGAACTACGCGGATCTGATCCTCCATCTTTGGGGTACGTAGGTAGTCTGGCTAGACCAGATTCGGTTCAAATCTTTAGAACCTTAGGTATTCAACCCTTTCGAACCCAAGCCCACCTAGAAAGTCCTTCTGGTGAAACAAGCAAAGGTTCGAGGCGAATGAAAAGAAAAACAGAAAGAAAAGAATGAGAGTCTGAAGACCCACTAGGTTGAAAACCCGAAAGGGCAGCCTAGAGATATACATTTGCTAAGTTAACAGCCAAAAGAGTTAGCTTATGCAAAAAGTCAGGGTAGTGGTCTGCTGGATTGAAAACTTGAAGAGGTAATCCAGTCAAGGGCAAAGACTTCCCATGAACAGTTGAGTTGAATAGAAGCAGAAGGAGTTCATCAGTTACGTAGAATTCCCAAGTTTGAGTACAAGCAAAAGTTGAGATAAGTAGTCTTTTAGACTGAAAGCTTGGAAAGCAAAAGTTGAGATAAGTGGTCTTTTAGACTGAAAACTTGGAAGACATTAATTTTGACTTCTTCCGAAAAGAGAAATCAAGGAGGCGGAGAAGCAACCTCTACATAGGGTAAGATCCTGGAATCCGAGTAGTGTCAACAAGACTTACTTTAATATCTTTTTAAACTAGGGGCATTGAAACCGAGCAATCCGAAGGTGGTAATAACCATGACGGAGATCCCGATGGAGGAAACTAGAGCCTCTTGGCATGGTTTTTGAGACTACTCTAAGAGTGGCTGACCTTACCATTTAAAAAAATAACACATTTTATCTAAGGATGAATCAGAATTTAGTCAAGTCCCTTTAATATTGTAAGTCTTCTTTGAAAGAGTCCTCAGGAGTCTGTTCCTTGTTTATCATTATTTTCTTTTAGAATCAAAAGTGTTTGGCACTGGAGAGAATGGGTGTATACCTTCCAAAGTGAAAAGAAAATTCAAAGTAGATCCTGGTTTAAGAATCAAAGAAGGGCAAGAGATTTGTTATTCTGACCTGCCTGAAACATCAAAGCCTCAAACACTGAGCAAAATGAAGAATTCTTACGTTCAGCCTTTGTAGAGTTGGTTTTACCACTATACCAAAGAAAGAACCCATGCAAACTCAAATTTTTTCTACTTACCTTGCTTTTGCCTTCTTAAGACTTTGTCATGGAAGCACATCATACTAGGGGCATCTTTTATGACTTACGTCATAAAAGATATTACACAATGATAACTGGGATATCTATTCTTAGCAAATAGAAAGCAGAGAAGCTTGAACATGCTCTTTGAGTTGAATTCCTTGATCCAATTGTTTCTTTTGGAGTCAGTTTCAGAAACTTTAATTCCCAGCGGAGTATAAAATCTACTCCTGCATCCTTCAAACCTCATCAAAATGCTTCTCACCTGTTAAAGAGAGTCAGCACCTGAAAATCTCATCAATCTATTTGAGTTTTGCTTTCAGCAAAGATCATGCGCTCCTAGTTATTCTTGGTAAGAGATGACTGGCCCATTAGTGAAATCGATCAAAGATGGTAAATTCTTCATTCCTTTTGAAAGATTTTAACAGAGTTTGAAATTACCGAACTTGCGTTACGCGGTTTGGTCTTTTTGAAAGATTTTAACAGAGTTTGAAATTACCGAACCTGTGTTACACAGTTTGGTCGTTTTGAAAGTTTTTAACAGAGATAGAAATTACCGAACCTGTGTTACACGGTTTGGTCCTTTTGAAAGATTTTAATAGAGATGGAAATTATCGAACCTGTGTTACACGGTTTGGTCTTTTTGAAATGTTTTAATAAGGAAAATATTTCCGATCCTGTGTTACACGGATTGGTCTTTTCTTCCTTCTCCCGGGTATTTAGTACCCCGATGATTAGTAGTGTAATGTCAAGTAGTGACTTACCTAATCATCGTTCCGCAATGTGCAGCTTCTTAACGAGTTAGGAGTCATGTGTATCTGCGAAGAGGTTTGTAGGGGACTGTTTAGCAGGACCTACGAATTTGGGTTTATGTGGAACTGTTTAGCAGAACCGCGTGATCCGGAGTGATTCGCTACCTTGAAAGAGAGGAGTCAGAGTTACTCGGATAGTTAAACAGATTTATTTTCAGTAATGATCTGTATAACTATCGCTAGGCTTGAGACTTAGTCTCGCCTCTGGTACTTAGTACCCAGATGATTAGTAGTGTAATGTCAAGTGGTGACTTACCTAATCATCGTCCCGCAATGTGCAGCTTCCTAACGTGTTAGGAGTCATGTGTATCTGCGAAGAGGTTTGTAGGGGACTGTTTAGCAGGACCTACGAATTTGGATTTACGTGGAACTGTTTAGCAGAACCGCATGATCCGGAGTGATTCGCTACCTTGAAAGAGAGGAGTCAGAGTTACTCGGATAGTTACACAGATTTATTTTCAGCAATGATCTGTATAACTATCGCTGGGCTTGAGACTTAGTCTCGCCTCGGGTATTAGAAGTTTGAGTTTAGCTTGAATATTCGATTACCCTAATAATTGGTCGAGTCTTTGACTGATCGGCATGATTTTTAAAAAAAAAAAAAAAAAACTTTTTGAGTGTTTGGTTTTGAACTTGTTTTGGACGAGTTTCAATACATTGGTCTTTGGCCTATTTTTGCAGGTTTCTAAAAAGGAAAAACTCTTTGAGTGTTTGGTTTTGAACTTGTTTTGGACGAGTTTCAATACATTGGTCTTTGGCCTATTTTTGCAGGTTTCTAAAAAGGAAAAACTCTTTGAGTGTTTGGTTTTGAACTTGTTTTGGACGAGTTTCAATACATTGGTCTTTGGCCTATTTTTGCAGGTTTCTAAAAAGGAAAAACTCTTTAAGTGTTTGAGTTTGTGCTTGTCTTAGACAAATTGCAACGTGGTTTCTAAGAAAAAAAAATGAAAGCTCTTTGAGTAATTGAAGTGATTGGTTTGTTTGTTTGGTTTGTGCTCTTTGAGCAATTGTTATGTGTACTTTGGCTTAGCCTGATATATAAAAAAAAAGAAAAAGAAAAAATGTTTGTGTTTTTGTAATCGTTCGTTCGTTTTTTATTAATTAGTCGAGTCATGAGTATTAGGGAGAGACTATCTCTTTGAGATGTCTTAGTTGCCGAGTTAAGAGTCGGTGAGAGACTATCTCCCTATTGTTAGTAGAGTTTTATCTTTGTGAATATCGTTTTAAAACTGAAAACCCAAAAATTTGCTTTGTTTTGGTTTCGGGTCAGTCAAAATGTGTCGTCTGTTCAGCTTTGCCATTCACGTGTTACACACGCTCTGCCAAAGAGGGGCATCTGTAGACACCCCATTTTGACCGGACCCAAGTTCGCTATGCTTGGGAGAAACCCCATCCGATCATTTCCGCCATGTTTCGCATTTTTCCGTGAGAGGTTGAGAGAGATTATTCATAAGAATCCAAGCGAGGGAGAATTTGGACCCGTTTGGTGGGCCCGCATTGAACATTTGTTTAAAATTCGAATCAACCGAGGGCCCACATTGTGGGGCCCACGTTGTGGGGCCCGCGTTGTGGGGCCCACATTGTGGGGCCTCAGTAGGGCCTCTTGTGAGGCCTCTTATGAAGAACAATAATGATGGATTCTCCACTAAAGAAACATGATGGGCCCTCCACTAAGAAGAATGATGATGGATTCTCCACTAAGAAACATGATGGGCCCTCCACTAAGAAGAATGATGATGGATTCTCCACTAAGAGGGACAACATGATGAGCTCTCCACCAACACATCTCTCTCTCTCTCTTTCTCTCCCTATATATCTTCCTTCCCATCCATAAAAAAGAGGAGAAAAAAAAGGAGATTTACCTTCCATTATCTCTTTCTCTTCCATTATCTCTTCCAATCACTCCCTCAAATCCCTTTCCCTATATTCTTCTTCCATTATCTCTCCCAATCACCTCCCAATCCTTCCCTCTAAGAGAAAGCGAAAGACGGCGGATCGGATCGGCGGCGGCAAGATCTTCACCACAGGTAGGTGCATTTTTCTCAAAATATTTCTGTATTTTTCCGAATTTTTCTGATTTTTTCCGCAAATTGTGTTTTAAAAATAGAAAACTCTTCAAAAAAACATCTTTTGACGAAGAAAAATTAAATTATATACCAAACAGATTCCAAATTTAATGCAATTTCGTGGGAAATTAATATGGTACTGATTCATTTTACCATGAATTTTTAAGGATTTTTGGAGTTTATTTGGTATATTATTTAATTCTTTCTTTGAAAATTATCAGATTTTGTGAGACTTGTTACTGACATCAAATCACCCTTAAAATTCTTAAAATTTTTACAGTAGTCTTATCTTCCATATTTCTTGTTACTGTAAAATTTTCGAGTGATTTGGATCTGTTTTCATATGGGATGTAGTGTTAATTCTTAATCTGGTCTGAAAATTGTAAAATCCGAAATCGGTAGTAAATAGTCTTTATAATTTATGAAATTCTCACCGCATGCTCATTTTATTGATATCTTATTTCTGTAGAAATTTCATAGAATTTATATGTCTATTTCTTGTAGTTTCTGTGTTAATTTGGCAATCTGGTCATTTAATTGTTAAATCAAGATTAAATATGAATTTAATGTAAAAATCTGCAAAACTCATCTATTAAGCTACATACATTCCCATCTTGCTGCTGTAGAAATTTCAACTCATTTCGAATTCGTTTGCAATAATTTCACTTGTAAAATCATTCATATGCTTAAAATTTATACAATCCATTGAAAATTCGAAATTAATTACTACCAAGTGATTTTCAACATTCGAAATTCGAAATTAAAATTGATAAAATCCATTGATAAAATCACATTTACTCAAACTTAATCTAACAAAACCTGAAGGCATCATAGATTGCGCGAACTTATTGCACACACTTACATCACTTGCATCTAAACCCCTGCATCTCACATGCACACACGTCCTATTTTAGGAACCCGGAGTGTTATCTAGCATGGTTGACTGGGATTTCATCACCTGGTGCCTCTGTGCTAGAGAAGCATTCCACCCTTAGCCTAGTACCTTTATGGTACGTAAACGGATCTCTTGTTCACGTACTGATACGCCGGACACTGGTACAGTATATCGAACATGGATTCGCGCTAAGGGAACTCTTGGCCTTACCCCTAGATTAACCCACACATGCATGTAGTATACGAACACATGTGCATCACGTGTGTGAGCCTAGTTTAGGATATCCTACCCATTTGTGTCTAGATTAGGCCGTAGTCCATCTTCCAATGGCTACGATCGGTCATAGGTACACAAACAAAGTCATGAGTCGAGATCCTTTCTCCACTCCGCTAGATTAGGGTTAGGGTTGATGCCTTCAGGTAACACTGATAAAATGTGCGAAGATTAAAAAAAAAACTTTTCCTTTGGGGTTAGGATGTAAATCCCATTCATTTCCAAAGATCTCATAGGATTAGTCATTCATGATCCATCCGTTGAAAGCAATCTTATGCTATCTCATTTCATCTTGATCACAGATTTTCAATCTTATATTATCTGATTTGACTTGTGTTTTCATCTCTTTTAGAGAGTCTTTGACTCATTTATCCTTTAGTTGGTGTTAGTGGAGTCTTTGACTCGTGTTTCTTTTCCTTTAGAGAGTCTTTGACTCATATATCCTTTAGTTGGTGTTAGTAGAGTCTTTGACTCGTGTTTTCATCTCTTTTAGAGAGTCTTTGACTCATTTATCCTTTAGTTAGTGTTAGTAGAGTCTTTGACTCATGTTTCTTTTCCTTTAGAGAGTCTTTGACTCATTTAGCTTTTAGTTGGTGTTAGTAGAGTCTTTGACTCGTGTTTCTTTTCCTTTAGAGAGTCTTTGACTCATATATCCTTTAGTTGGTGTTAGTGGAGTCTTTGACTCGTATTTTCATCTCTTTTAGAGAGTCTTTGACTCATTTATCCTTTAGTTGGTGTTAGTGGAGTCTTTGACTCGTATTTCTTTTCCTTTAGAGAGTCTTTGACTCATATATCCTTTAGTTGGTGTTAGTGGAGTCTTTGACTCGTATTTTCATCTCTTTTAGAGAGTCTTTGACTCATTTATCCTTTAGTTGGTGTTAGTGGAGTCTTTGACTCGTATTTCTTTTCCCTTAGAGAGTCTTTGACTCATATATCCTTTAGTTGGTGTTAGTGGAGTCTTTGACTCGTGTTTTTCATCTCTTTTAGAGAGTCTTTACTCATTAATCCTTTAGTTAATGTTAGTGGAGTCTTTGACTCGTGTTTCTTTTCCTTTAGAGAGTCTTTGACTCATTTATCTTTTAGTTGGTGTCATTGGAGTCTTTGACTCGTGTTTCCGTTTTTAGAGAGTCTTTGACTCATCTGTTTTATTTGCAGTATTATTAGAGAGTCTTTGACTTCGTTATCTCATTTCAGTGTTATCAGTTGCTCTTATTAGAGAGTCTTTGACTCGTTTATCCTTTAGTCGCTTTTATTAGAGAGTCTTTGACTCATTTATTCTCCAGTTACTGTCATTAGAGAGTCTTTGACTCATTTGCTCTTATAATAGTATTATTAGAGCATAGTTGATTTGCCGTAAGTGTTTGATAGGTAGAGAGTTCGTTTCGAACTACGTTGGCTTGATCCTCTTCCACGAGGTACGTAGTGCAGCTTGGGATCCACATCCCAAGTCCAGCCAAACCTTTAAAAATAAAAATTTTAAACCTTTGAAAATTACAAAAATATTCAAACCATTTTTAAAAAGATCTTCCTCTAGAGTTAGGAGTATGTCCTAGCTGTTTAGGTTGTGTTCTAGAGTTAGGAGTTTGTCTTGATTTGTATTGATATGGTATGTCCTGTCGTGTGAGTGTCCCTAGAGTTAGGAGGCCTCGAGTCGATCGGTTAGACATTTAGTCGAACCGATGGCTAGACTAGGCATATAGTCATCCCGTGGTTTTCATTAGGTTGCACGGCCTAGTTACACATAGGATTGTAGGAACCACCTGCATTAGCTTAAGGCTAATCAATCTGCATTTAGTTAGGGCATATAGGATGTCCTAAAATCCACCATTCATTGGAATTTAAATAATAGTTCAAGAAGCTTTAATAACTGGTTCGGTCTTTTAGATCGAGTCTAGGATAGAGGTCTAGGTGTCTTAGGCATCATAATTTTGAATAGGGCATCGAACTACGTGGGCTCCGATTCTTCCCGAGGCCGGGATACGTAGTGCAGCTAGGATGGATGGCCATTCTGGTCCGAGTCCAGTCCTGCATTAGAGTTAGGACTTGTCTTGTCCCGTCATACATAGCATAGATTTGTGTCTCATGTTTTGATATGTTTTCTTACTTTCTTGTACTGATACTATACCTTTGGTTGTAGCTTGCATGTGCGTGTCCACCAGAAACTTAGACACCCATTAGGCATGTCACTCATAACCTAGCTTTGCTTAGGTGACACATTTTTCATTTCATTTTACGTGTTTATTTCTCCATTCTCAGGAAATGCATGCTTAGGTAGACGATTCCTGAGGATTGTTCCCATTTCACATGATTTTTACTCAAACTTCTTTGGAATTAATGAAAATGGCATAAGAGACCAAGTGCTTGCACTCGGGCGAATTGGGGGTGCTCTCAGACCTTCCCCATTCGTAACCAGGCACGAACCCATATATATTTCTGGTTATCCATTGCACAGAGGATTTGATTTTAGGGTTCCATGGCCTATCCATGGATGGCGACTCTGAGTTATTATAGGTATGTCTCGGTTTCGAACCCCGGTTCCGGATCAAGACATATCTCTTTCTTTTTATATCGCCACTCGTGCTATGCTATGAGGGTGGCATCCGTTTCGAGAGTTCCTTGGCAGAGCTCTCATTCACGTGGATGATCCAGAGGACGGTGTGGGGACCAGTTTCCCCTCACCTCACTACTCTCTCCGGATCGGGGTCCACAGCCCTAAGCTAATGCAGGTGGCTCCTACAACCTATGTGTAACTAGGCTGTATTTCCTAAGGAAAACAATGGGATCACTAGCGTATCCAAGACCTAGTCATCAGTCGGCGATGTGGATCACCAACTGACCGGACGGAGGCGCTCCTATAACTCTAGGACAAACCCCTAACTCTAAAACAAACACAAACAAGCACACAACAAGTCAAAGACAAAACTCTTAACTCTAAAAGAAACTCTCTATCTATGAGAAACTCCTAACTCTAAAGGAAGAGCTTTTTGAAAACACGGTTTTAAAGAAAAATGGTTAAGGTAGATTTATTTACAAAGTTTGGCTGGACCTGAGATAAGAATCTCAAGCTGCACTACGTACCCCGTGGAAGAAGATCAAGCCAACGTAGTTCGAAACGAACTCTCCTAACTAAAACCTAACACTTCAAATGATTCAACGGTTTTAATGTTTTTTTTTTTTTCAAATGTTTTGGATATTTTTAAAGTTTTCAAATATTTTTGAGTTTCAAATTTCTAATGTTTTTGGATTTTAAAGCTTCTCCAATGCTCTGAACCTTTAAATGTTTTCAATCTTAAAGGGAACACGCAAGTAACACCACAAACTAGGGCAAAGCCCTAAAGCCAAAGGGGAAACCCCGAACAAACAACAAGCGTCTCATAGAGACGAACCACGACATGAAGTTAGTGCCCCAAGAACAGAGAAAACAATCTAAGACCCCAAGCAGGGAAGACTCTATATGACTGAGTTAGTCTCTAATGGAAAAACTCCTAACTAATAACACCAAGGAGGGAGTACAAACGAGTCAGAGACTCTCTAATAACACTACTAAGTCAAAGACTCGCTCTAAAAGAGGAGGCCACTCTAACATGAGGCTAGGTAAGCCTCCTAAAGGAGAAACTCTCTATATGAGACAAGGCTTGTCTCCGAGACACAAATGACGTAAACAAGGGTTCTGATGAGACTGGGCAAGTCTCCTATATACAAAGGAGGGGTATGCTACCAGGACTGAGAGAAGAGGGTACTACCACAACCAGGTAAGTCCCTCTAATGATGGACTTGGGCTAACGCCTTCATCGCCCTGCTGCTCTGCGAGATCTCTCAGACTCCAATTATGAGCATCGGATTTGCCAATGCCAGCTCTTCACGGGAATACACCTACATGATATTCACACCTACTAGTAGACAATAATGATCATATATCCCGGAACATATGCATAACCTTTCAAAGTCCACTAGTGAAATAGATATGTATATGTCAACATGCAACCAATTTTTGAATCATTTAAAGATTGACAACAAACTTCCGACTACTTTAATTTCCAAGAACCATGAAGTAACCTGGTTAAATTCATTCTAAAGTATTTGTATATCTAAACACATGACAAGAATACAAATAACTACTTCTTTAGTTTAATCCCTCATTGAGTGCTACACACTCAAAACTAACGCACCTGTGCATTTGACATCGAGAAACATGTACAGATCATAGATCTAATTGACGAGGACAGAGCATATGGGCCATGAGCATTTGGGCCTAAACAAATCAAATTTATTACACCCCTTGAGACGAGGCACTACCAAGGTCGGCAACTCAAGTAGAAAAATAAGGATAGATAGCAATGCAAAGAGAGCATTATGATATTGCGAATATTAAATCCCTAAAATCTAAGGACATAACATTACAATCACATTTCTTCGTTGCAACTACTTTGTAGCTCCCATGCAGCCCTCGTATGCTCAACAATTTAAAACAGAGGCTGATATGTGGATTGACCATTTCTGCAATTACAGCAGGCATGCACATTGAGCCACCCACTATAGGCGTACCATAGGCTGCCAATTGTCATCTAACCTGTATATTGTCAACATCACATTACAAACTATTTTTATGGGCTGACATCATCCCAAAACCATGAGATATATAGTTCTACATGAGATTTTGCCTTCAAAACCTTAACAATGGGCTCAATTAAGCTCACAGCCGAACCAAACAACTATTTGGTGCTGTACCACAACTCTTATCAGACAATGCTCTTTATAGTCTCCTTTGAAAAAATCATAAGTAAAATATGAGAGACCACATGTGATTTCAAGATGAGAAAACAACAAGATAATTCCAAGCATTCAATGCGCACTTCTAGATGAGATGGAAACATTAGAGGGGAAATACTTGCATCAAATTTATTGAAACATCTGAAAATTACCCAAATTGCAGGAATATTATCATTTAGGGACTGCTTGGTTTCAAAACATGAAACTCACATCAATTCATTGCACAGACCATTACTAAGTCTCTTTGAAAACAGAGATGGATCATTAAGCTCAAAATGCTAATCAAAGCTAGAAACCATATAATTCAGATGCATGGACCGAGAAGATGTAATCCAATCAAGTAAATCAGTCCCTGCAAGCATGAAGATAAATCTAAAATGAGGTTTAGATTGAATTACCTGATGAAGTAGAAATCAATATGAGGACTTGAGCTCTTGACCGAAAATTTGTAAACCAATTGGAGCCTTGCTGCAAGCCACTCGGATGCCCTTCTAGACCGGATTCCGGCAATCCGGCCGGAGAAGATGGTGTTGGCCGGCCATAGTTAATGGAGATGGGGGTAGAACGAGATGAAGCTGGAGGTCGGATTTGGGGATCTGATCGGATTTAAGGAATGATGGGTTTTGAAGGTTGGGGTAATGGGGGTTTTAAATAAACAGAGGATGGAAGAAGATGAAAATGGTGGAAGTGGGTGGCTTGGCTGGTGGTGGGAAGGAGAAGAAGAAAAGGAAAAGAATAAGGAGATTAAAAGGAAGAAAAAGAATAAGAAGATGGTGGTGGTTTTGATGAAGGTTGAAGTGGGTTTGTGCTAATGGTGTTGATGGTGGGGATGATGACGATGGTAATGAGGGAGGAAGGGTACGATGGCCGGCCGGAGTTGGGGGAAGAAGGGGATAAAAAAAAGGTTTTAAGGATTTTAAAGGTAATGAAAAAGGGGTGGCTGAGAGATGATGATGGAGGTGGAAATGAAGGTTGCAGAGAAGTAAAGATGAAATGGGTTTGGGAGGGGATGAATGGTAGAGTAGATATTGGGTTGAGGTGGAAGATGGTGGTGGAATGGGTTTAGTGGAGGATTTAATGGGGGTTGTAGCCGGATTCTGGCGAGAATCCGACCGGAGAAGAAGGAGGTGGGTGAAAATGGGTTTGGGTAAGAAACGATGGAAAGGGAGATTGAGATGGGTTTGGGTGAAAAATCGATTGGAGGTTGTAGATGGGTTTGAGGTGAAAATGAGATGGGTTTTAGAGAGGTGGTGGTGGCTGTGAGGGCCTCGCCGGATTCCGGCAAACCCACCGTAGAAGATGGGGTGGCGGATTGGAAGAAAAGGAGAAGAAGAAGAAGAAGAAGAAGAAGAAGAAGAAAAAGAAAAGAAGAAGAAAAGGGGTGGTGGTGCTGACTGGTGGGATGCAGCTGGCCGGAGAAGAGGGAGTTGCCGGAGAAGATGGGAAGAAGGAAAAACAAAAAAAACGGCCGAGGTTCTTCTCTGCCAAATTTTTTTTTTTTTTGTTACGAAAATGGGTTTTGCTTTTAAATACAAGGGAAAAGATATATTCGAACCCCCCTTTTCCTCCGAGACAGCCCCTCTAATGTATTTTTCATACCCTTCAACCAGCAGGGGGGGCCAAGAAGAAAAACAGAAATGATATATTTGCTACCCCCAAACCTTCCCGGACACCCCCCTTGGCAAATTTAGGACAACTACTATTCTATAAGAGGCGGCCCAAGCAGAAAACAGGGGAAAAAATTTGAAAAAATATCTTCTTTGAAAAAATGATCTCAACCGTTAAAATCACCTTTTCATTCAATGGTGAGGATCTAAGCGTTTGTAACCACCTAGGAAGCTTCCAAGGAAGCTTCCTAAGATGCTCTCATAATTAATCCTAACCATTAAAAACCTTAAGCTAGATTAGGGTCTAATGAATACTTGAAAAAGAAGAAAATAATCTTTCTTATTTACAGAAATGCCTAGCTTCTGGATAATGCACCCCTCAATTAAGTTGTACACTAATCTGCGCACCCACATATCCTCCTGGACAGCCCGCAAAGGCTAATTTGAACTGCTTTTTCAGATTCCAGCACAACTCTGCTCTGGCTAAATCACCACCCTTCTGAACTTGCCCCACGACACTGCCTTAGCTCGTTTGCTAGGCAAACGGGCTCGGATCGCGACGAAATTTTACAGGGACCTTGGTGGGATCCTAAGCTAACTTGGTAAGAAATTTGGGGTCCTATCTCATTCATTTGATGTGGTTTTGCTCCAATAGGGAGGGATTAGGGTACGGTCAAAATGGGGTGTCTACAGCCCTGTCTCATTTTTCTTTACTTTCTTTCATGGTCAACTCTTCCTTTGAGGTGCAACCTTGCCATTTTGCCCTTGGGTACATAAACAAGGTTTTGTTGCACACCCTTGCCGTCTAGTACCACATAATTGCCTTGCCTTCTGAAAATTGACCCTATGACACCAAGATGCATAATGTCATTTAAGTTTGTTTTCTGTACTTATGTAACACATGAATCCAAAGATTGACATTGTCCTCAAGGTCTATATCAGGATACTTGCTTACAAAGGAATAATAAGCTTCCCAAGTAGCATTTGTTGTTGTAGCATCTTTCCAATGTATGAAAACTTTAGTAACAGCTCGGTTGTGTCTTTTAACCATTCTGCAGCACAAAATCTTTTCTGGAACACGTTCGTCTAAGCCGTCAATCAATGGTGAAGGTGGTGAAAATTGAATCACCACATAAGCTCTCAACTATTTTAAACAATAAACATGAAACACATGGTGTATCTTAGGCCTAGGGGTAGATCCGACTGATATGCCAATTTGTTGTATCTTCTTGAGTATTTGATACGGGCCAAAATTATTTGGGGACAGATTTTGAACTCTTCGAGATCCCACAATAAACTGACGGTAAGACCACAAGCGTACAATAATGCAATCTTTGACTGAATACTCCCTTTCAGTGCTATGGCGATTAGGATATCTCTTCATTAGTTCTTGAGCATGTGAGAGATTTTTCTTGAGAATTTTTTTTTTGAAAATTGACAATTTTATTCATACTATGAGAGTTACATTAGGGACCAGCGGTCCCAACTTGCAAAACATAGAATCGATTAAGGATGGCCGGGAGCATACTCCTAGGCCAGTTAAAACCAAAAGAGAAAATCTACTAATTCATCCGCTACAGTGAGGATCACCCCTCCATGCACTGTCCTCCTGCCGAGACATCATCATCCCCCCAAAACTCCATAGCACTACCCCAAGGTCTGAATGCAACGAAAAGTGCCAACCTTGGGGACCTCTCATGCAAGGCTTTCCTCAAAACAGACTTATCATCACCATTTAGATAGTCATTTAGTTTGGTTATCTATGCAAGCCATCCAAGCCGGAAGAGACTCAGTCATGCTATGCGGAATCTGGGTCTCTAGCAGATATACAACCCCAAAAAACTGGATCAAGACTTCCAAAGGGTCGTTGATCGCCAAACCTTCCTTTACCGTACGGCAACCCACCGCCTTCGTGTTGAAACGTTTTTGTCTCCCTCCAAAACAAAATCTGATCCCCAAAATCCCGGTGAAGTTCCAGAATAAAATAGAGAGGGAGAGCTGACTCCTTAGGGAAGCTGGCTTTCCCGGTTCCTCAAGGAAAGCCATTCCTACTTTGTTAAGGATCATGTGTTCAAAACTAGATGGAGAGGGCCTTTTAATAGCAAAGCGAGTATAGAGCCTTGGAACTTGGAATAGAACTTTAAGAGTCTAAACAATCTGCTAAATTTTCTCGCTACATCCGGTTTGGAATCCAAAATAGAGCTTATCTTTGTTGACTTTTTATGTGAAAAAAGTCTTTTTGTAATTCAAACTTACAATGGGGTGTTTTTAGTCATTATATGTTTGTCCTTCTTTGGGACTTGCTTTATGCTTTTGGGCTTCTCATTCAAAGTATTTGGGCTTCCCTCCAAAATTGAATTCTAAATTACAGATTTGCACATCGATTTTTCTAACAATCTTATTCATAATTAATTGATCTTGGGAACTTAAACCCCTAACTGGGAAGGTTGAAAAACCGCCAGGGGCGCGATTGACGAAATTCTTCCTGACGTGTGGAACAACTTCCTTCTGATGTGAGGGGTAGGTTTCTTGGGATTTACTAACAATCCCAAAAAATCTTCATGCCTCTGTTCAAGTCCCATCCTGCCTTTTTCTGGAATGGCTAACGGTTCCATCTCAGACCTCCTAGCAAGGCACTTTGAATTTGAATTTGAATTCCCAATGGAGCCCAACGGTTCACCAGGTAGTGGCCTTGAGGTCGCCGGAAATCGATTTGTCACTAAGGAGGAACCTAATTCCTATACGGCATATTCAGGGGTTTGCTTCAAGAGCTCAAACCCAATGGGATAGATCTGGTCAGAGGTTTTGAGCTTTACACCAGAGGTAGGGAAGAGCCATCGAGGGGCTACAATCTTAGCCGAGACGAAGCTCATACAATTATGATGGTTGTCCTCTATCTTGGTTTCTACAACCTTGCCAAAAAGGCCCCTTAAAGCCTCCACCGTGGAAACAGCCCATGCATGCAAAGGGATGTCATAAAAATGAATCGAAAGCGCATCCTCTCCTTGAATAAATTCCTTTGTCCATGGTGAGAGGGAGAGAAGATGGTTGTCCAAGGCCACAGGTCCCTTAGCAATGATCTGTGAAGCCTGCAATTTTGATTCAAACATAAAAAGAACTTCATCCTTTGCAAGTAAAGAAGGGCAATGTAACGATGGGAGTTCCCAGGATACTTGTGCCTACTTTCACAACTCCTGCAAAGACTCATTATGGTTTTTCTTTTTCCCGACCAAGCAAGATCTGAGAGAACTTAATCGCACATCTAATTCTTGTCCTGAAATGGATAAAATTGGAATTGCGGAGTTTCTGTTGCGATAAAATTTACCCGAATCAGGCCACAGACTATCTTCATCATCCTTAGATTGTGCCTTATGAGATCGAGGGATCCATTTTAATGATGATCTGGTCGAATGACACCATCAACATTCAACCCGCAATTTATAGTTTAGGTATTGACAAGGAGAACAAAACCACGCCTCAAGCCTTTTATCTTGGACATGTTTGGGTCTCCCTAGAGATACTCTTTCCTCACCCCAAAGAGGAGGAGGGGAGGGAATCAATCTAGCCTGTGAGCATCTTCTGCATCTAAACCGTCATCCAAAGTTATGATAGCGACAATTAGGGCATTGCCAATCCTCTTCCCCCATCTCTCTTACTGTAAAATTTTAGTAGAAAAAGCATTTTTTCCTTAAGAATTTGCACAATCTGATCCCTTGATTGCAATGAACTCTCTACTTCCTACGCTTTGGTAGTCCCTGGCACGTAAGAAAGTAAAGAATGAGGCGGAGTCCCACAAACAACTTCAAAAGGGGCCAGTTTGGTGAAGTGCGGAGTGGTGTTGTAGCACTACTCAACACAAGCAATCCACCTTGTACACTCATTAGGACGACGACTACATAAACACCTAAAATACATCTCTAAAAATTGATTTAAAACTTCAGTTTGTCTGTCCGTTTTAGTATGATAAGAGGAACTCATCATGAGTTAAGTTCCATGTAGAGTAAAGATTTCTTTCCAAAATGAACTAGAGAATGACTGGATCGCGATCACTTACAATAGAACCTGGTAACCCATACTAACTTGAAAACATTGTTGATGAAGATTTGTGCCACTACTACAACGGAATAAGGATGTCCTAATGCAATGAAATGTGCATACTTCGATATCTTGACCACTAACACATATATGACAGATTTTCTATGGGAGAGAAGAAGTCCCTCTATAAAACTATGGAAATATCAGTCCAGACCTATCCGAAATGAGAAGTGATTGAAGCAGCCCAGCTGGATACGTGTTTTCTACCTTCTGCCTTTGACAAATGTTACACTCATGGATGTATTTCTTCACATCACCACGCATTCCTACCCAACAAAATGAGCTTCAGACTCTTTTCAAGGTGTTGTGATAACCCAAATGCCGAATTGGAGGAGTGTCAAGTGATTCTTTGAGAATAAGGAACCGTAATGGTGATGCTGAACTGACATAGATCTTTGTCTTGTAAAATATACTTGCTTGAATCAAGATGTCCATTGTTGATTTTTGCAATTAACTCTATGATGTCAACTTCAGTTTGGTTCATAACTTTGGGCATTGGAGTAGACAAAGCTTGTAAAGAAACCTCGTTACTCCGCCTTCAGTTTGGTTCATAACTTTGGGCATTGGAGTAGAGAAAGCTTGTAAAGAAACCTCGTTACTCTGCCTTGAAAAAGCATTAGCAACAACATTCTCCTTCCCTTTTTTGTACTCGATTTGGTACGATTAACAGAGTCATTTGACGACCCATTTTTGTTCAGTTGTCGTGGCTATACGCTAATCAAGGAGGTACTTCAAACTCTGTTGATCAGTCCTTATGATGAATTGCTAACCAAGAAGATATAGGCTCCATTTCTGCACTGCAATTGTAAGCGCCGACAGTTCCCTTTCATGAGTTGAGAGTGACAAATGCTTACCCTTCAAGGCTTGACTTTGGAAGGCTATAGGCCAACAAGATTGCATCAAAACGGCTCTGATGCCTTGTCGAGACACATCACATTTATCTACAAATGGTTGTGAGATATCCATGAGTGCTAACAGAGGAGGCTGCGACATAGCCTTCTCAAGCTCATTAAAAGCAAGATTAGCTTCTTCGGTCCATGTGAAGTTATTCTTTTTGAGCATTGATGCAAGGGGAGAAGCGATCTTACCGTAGTCCTTGATGAACTTATGGTAATAACCTGTCAATCTAAAGAAACCATGTAATGATATTGGAGTTGATGGCACTGGCCACTCGAGAATACACTCAACCTTAGGAGGATCCACCGCGACACCATGGCTAGAAATAAAATGCACCGAGTAATCAATCTCATGACACCAAACCTGCATTTGGATAATTTGACATACAATTGGTGTTGTCGTAGGATGGAGAGAGTTGCCTTAAGATGTTGTACGTGCTCCAACTAGGTTTTACTATATACCAATATGTCATAAAAAAATACTAATATAAATTTCGATAGGTGGAGCCTAAAAAAATCATTCATTAGCCTTGAAAAGTGGATTGAAGGTTTGTAAGACCGAATGGCATTACCAAGAACTCATTGTGTCCCCCATGAGTTCTAAGGGCTATTTTTGGGACATCTTCTTTACTGACCCGGATTTCGTGATACCCATATCATAAATCTAACTTTGAATAGTAACAAGAGCCAAACAACTCATCCACCAACTCGTCAACAACAAATATAGGGTAATTATCTATCACTTTCTACTCGTAGAGGGACTGATGGTCAATACTGTTAGAGTTGGTGCTCTAAAACCCAGTATATTTCGCATGTTAACCAATAAAAGTTTATTTTCATGACAATTAATGGGTAACTAAAAGTTAAACATGTGTGACATGATACTTGTTATTGACACGTATTTGTCTTTAGGTAGCAAAGTAGGAAGCTCATGCTCATGGATTCACAGATCCTAGGGAGCAAGGAGATATGGGATTCCAGTTCTTTGCAGACTTTAATAATTCCTAGTTAGGGTTAAGGTTGGGCACCTCCTCCTGTATACAACTAGAATATATCTTGCCAACATGCACAAGATATGGAGTGACTTATCTCAATCACTCGGGTAGTAGACCCTAAACAAGATAGAATGTGTACGACAATGAGAATACGTACTGAACAGGATCACATTAGAATAGCTTGTGGACAGGAGACATTTGAGCTATTCTACCAGACAGGACTCTTTACATGTCCTTTGATCTGAGGGGTCATATTGGTTTGTTGGCGAGTCTCTCATTCTTGGTCTATCTAGCCGTGATTCTCTTGGAGTCACTGTAGACACCCCATTTTGACCTAGCCCCAATTTCCCAAAAACAAAATTGAATAAATCCCAAAATACGAGTTCCGAAACCGAATTCACTGTCTTCCCAAATCAAGTCTCAAGTTCCCGAAACCTAAGGTCCGGAACCAAATTTAAAGTTCCCCAAAACATCTGAACCCGACATGATCCTAAGTTAATAGCCCAACCCGACTCTGAGAAAATTTAACCCAAGTTGCACTCTAATCCATTTTTTTTAATCTCAAAATCAAGTAGGAGGGAGGTGAAATATCCAATATGGGTGTGCTAATACCAACCCCATGGGCAGTAAACAAATAAGAGCTAAATGTTACCCCCCCCATTTTCTACCCAGACCACCCCTCGTAGTTAAAAAGAGTGGTCATAAATACACTTGAAGGGGGCTGTCCAGAGAGAGGAGATAGAGGGGCAAAAATGTCATTTCCCCTTTAAAGAGGGTCGATTAGGGCTTAAAAGGGGAGAGCCCCATTTTCTAAAAAAAAAAGAGGAGGAGGAGAGATGGGCAGCCGCAAGAATACACAGAGAGAAGAGAGGGAGCCAAGGCAACAACACCACCATCTCCTCCACCGTTTCTCATCATCAAAACCCTCTTCATTATCCCCTTCTGCAAGCCCACCTCCATTGATTCCGGCAAGCTTGCCGGAATCCGACCACCCAAACCTCCATTGAAACCCCCTCCACCACCTCTGCATCTCCATCGCCACCTCCACCTTCGCCCCATCCTCTCATCCAAATGGCCATTATCATCCAACCTCATCTCCTTAAACCCCAAAATCCGACCCTACCCTTTGCCGGAATCCGGCCTCAAACCCGAAATCCAAAACCCATCTTCCTCAACCCCCACCACCACCGACTACCACAAACCCTTCGAAAACCCTCTTCCACTTCCATCTCCACCGCACCACCACTAGCCACCACCACCTCCAAAACCGAAACCCATTTCCACCCCAAACCCACTTCGAAAACCCAAGTCCAAAACCCAAAACCCATCTCCATGAATTCCGGCACCATCCCTCTACAACCCACCTTCAATTGCATCTCCATCTCCACCATCCTACATCTCATCCACCCTTAAACCCATTTTCTTTTCATCTAAAAAAAAAGAAACAGAGAGAAAATCCAGAGGGAGAGAAAGAGAGAGAGAGAGAGAGAAAGAGAGAAAGAGAGAAAGAGAGAGAGAGAGAGAGAGAGAGAGAGAGAGAGGAAGGCCGATCATCTTCCCCAACCTCCCCGTCGCCTCCACCCGGAATCCGGCCGGCCATCTCCACTTCCACGAGCATCTCTCGTCGGATTTTCATTTTTTTAAAACCCCCAAACCCATTGCACATGCGTCCCACCTCCTTTAACCGCTACTTCCATCTTAGCCTCACCTTATCATCTCATTTTCTTTACCAACCTCAAATATCCCTTTCCCATCTGCAATTCCGGCGAGAATTACCATCTTCGACGGGATTTTGTGAAAATTTGAGCACCTCGCCATCTACAAGCACCGTCATTCATCTCAGAATTGGAGCATTTCTCTAGATTGTTAATCATCCATGGCAGGTAATACTTCTCCCTCATTGTATTGATGAAATCAGCATGGTTGTTTACCTTATTTGTTGTGAAATCATAATATCAATTCATGGCTCCAGGTCGTGGGCATAGGTATATGAATCATTTGATTTTTGTTAATCTGGTCCTTATTGTGGGTGTGAGCGGGTGATTCGTTGGATTTTATTTTCTTACCCCATGTCAAGGGTATATATGCGTGAATCAGTGGATCTCATTTCCTTGTGTTTTTTAACTTGATAATAAATCAGTTTGGCCTTGTTCTGATCAACTCACGTGTTTCACTTGTTATGAATCAATACGATCATATCCTTTGAGTAAGCGTTGCAGAATCTAAAATTCCAAGAGGTTATAGCCATTGAAGGCTTATATGCTCTTTTGTTCTAGTTTCTATTGGCTTAAAGGGAATGCTATTTTCTTTAGGACTTAGCTGAATGTGATTTTCATTAGCAAATGCATGTCTTAGTTGCAGCACTCAATATTATATGTCTCAATTCCGTGAGAGAGTGTTCTGCTTGTTAAGGAGGGAAAATCATGAAAGTTCCTGTCACTTTATGTGTATGGCTTAGGGAAGTATGTTCTTTAGGTCTAGATTTTCACATTTGAAAATGCATGGTATATTCAGTGGGATGATGGGAAAGTTGAAGTGATGATTACGATCGATTTATCCGAGATGCAATTCACTCCTATGTCTGCACTTTGGTTTGTTGCCATTATCACCTTGTCTGCAGTTGATTTGATTGGATCCCTTACCCCCAATCGAGCAGAGGTATAATTTTGTGTCCCTTTTGTCTTATACATCATTGGGAGGCCTTAAATTTGTTGTCTTCATTGAATACTGTAATTTGATGGAGCAAGTGACGGAATGTTCCTTGGGCCACCCCCTTACCCTTCTCGTCTCCTTTCATGTTCTGGGGACTTCTCATGGGGTTTGGGGATTCCTCATTCTTTGGGGCCTTTGCTTCTTATGGGGTTCAAGGGTTCTATCTTGTCTTCTTTCGGGACTACTCTCCTCATGTTCCTAGGGATCCTACTCAAGCTTCGGGATTCCTTCGATTATGGGGGCTTTCCCTCGGGTTTCTTCTTCATTCAGAGTCATTCTCCTTATGTTCCTCGGGATCCTTTTCGAGCTTCAGGATTCCCTCGATTACAGGAACACACTCGTCGGGTTTAGGCGATGACGGACGGCAACCTCTTGAGCCAAAACCCCCTTTCAATCAAAAGGGATAAAAAATACATAAAAATCAAACAACAAAAATTCAAAAACAACAAAAGCGTTTTTCGAAAAGCTGTTTCGAACTACGTTGGCTTGATCCCTTTCCACAGGGTACGTAGGCAGCTTGGGATTTTCGTCCCAAGTTCAGTCAAACTTTTCAATTAAATCATTTAAACCCTTCAAAAAAATCATTTCAGCATCTAAAAATATCTTTCAAGCTTTTCCCAAAAATACAAAAACCAAAATGGGCAAGGATGGTGATTGCCAGGTCACTCGGAGCCTTCTTTTCATTTCATTTCCGATTTTGATCGTGGTTTGCCGGTTTTATCAGTTTTTCGACCTTTTATCGGGTTTTGGGATGGGCGACGATGTAGCGTGGCCCCTTTACAGGGATTGTCCTCGCTGAGCCCAACGATAGGCTATGACGATCGCGAGACTTGTCCGATCTTTAGCGGATCAGGATCACTGAGCTCGATTCCTTTAGAATCGCTCCCTGAGTTTATCGTATGTCCCATTTTCTTTTCCCTGGCATTTTGGGTTTACGCATACCGTCTATTTTCTGATTCCTTTCTTTCCTTGCATCTTTTAGTTTATCGTGTGTTTGTATTTGGTTCCTTGTGTGTTTACTTTCAGCTTGCTTATTCCTTGTGCGTTTAGTTTCACATGCTTAGCTGTAGATATTTACTGCTTTTCTGCTTATCATACCTGCCATTACTTGCTTAGCTGTAACTGTGCATGCGGATGTTATTGCTTTCCTAGATGTGATGGGTTAGGAGTAGATGCAGTGAGTTAGGATTTGGATGTTTATTTTCTTTTGCCCATTCCCGGGTCATGTATGCTTAGATAGACGTTTCTTCGGAGGTACTTGTTCCCATTTCATATGATTTTAGCCCAAAACTCTTCAAAATTAATTAAAAATGGCATAAGAGACCAGGTGCTTGCACTTGGGCGAATTGGGGGCGCTTAATACCTTCCCCATTCGTCATCAGGCACGGACTTTTGTATCTCTGGTTATCCGTTGCAACAGAGTATTTCATGGGATCCAGGGCCTACTTCCTTGGATGCCAACTCTTATTTGTTATAGGTACATCTTGGTCTGGGCTGGTCTTTGAATCGAGAGGTATCTCATTTATATCGCCACCCTGTAGACACCCCATTTTGACCGTACCCTAACCTCTCCATGTTTGAGCAAAACTCGATCAAATGAATGAGATAGGACCCCAAATTCCACCCTTAGCTAGGTTAGGATCTCATCTAGGTCCCTGCAAAATTTCGTCAGAATCCGAGCGCGTTTGCCTAGCAAACGAACCCAGGCGAAGCCGTAGTGTAAAGCAGAAGAGGGGGGTGTGTTTATCTTGAGAGGGGGGCGATTTTTTTCTGGAATGGTGTAATTTTTTATTCGAATGGGACGCGCAAAACCGCGCGCCTCATAAAAGTGGTGTGCCAATATCAACTAAAATTTTCTTTTTATATAAACCGAATTCGAGCTGATTTTGAGAAAGAGATTTTTTTTTTCTCATTTCCAGATCTGAGAAAGAGAGAGAGAAAGAGATTTTCCCCAAATTACAAACCCTTCCCTCACTTCATCTTCTCCGATCGCACCATTGCCGGATTCCGGCCAATCCTCGTTGACAGCAACTTTGAAACCTTAGATCCCCCATTTTTGTTCAACTTCGGCGAGGATCCAAGCTTCTCCGACGGGATTCCGGTCGGAATCTGACAAAGCTCCGACTATTTTTCTGCTCATTCTTCTTCCGTTCACACAAACCTCCATCTATCTCCACTTCTTCACCATTAAATCCATTTTTTTAACAGATCATTGAGATCATCTCCCAAACCCATTTTCTCCGGTCTTCTTCTCCGATCATCCCAAGCCGGATTCCGGCCACGTTCCGGCTGACTACGTCCCTCAATCTCTCCAAGCTTCGACCGGCCTTATCCACACTTACCTTCTCTATACATTTTAGATCCATACTCTTTTCTATTAGATCCAGCCATTGAAACCTGTTTTCAAAAACTCCAAACCCTCAATTTTGTTTTCTTTTCCTTCTTCGATCCATTTGATTTCGAGTTACAAAGAGAAAGAGTTAACCGAAATTCTGATTGTCTAACCTGATCATGTGATTGGAGTTTCAATCATTTTCTCGATTGGCTTCGCTGGAAATTTGATCTATCCCAAACCTTAGCTGAGAAAGGAGGAAAGATTAGAGAAAGAAGAGATCAAGAGGAGGAGATCGATTGAAAGATCTCAAAGAAGAAGGATCGGAACTAGAATTTCAAGAAAAAGCAAGGATTTATAGGTATTCTAAGAGAAGTCTACTCAGAGGTAAGTGTATTCTATTACTTCCTTGTGATTATATGTGATTTGTTTTTTAAGAGTGAGTGATATCATTTGAGAATCCTAAAATGAAATTCCTACATGTTTCATGTTTTTGTAGTGATTATGTTTTGATTTCTTATATAATTCTTGATCTGATTCGTGATTTAATTCCTCTTTTATGTTGACTTATCATTCTTTTTGTTTAATTCTTTTGATTCCTCTTAATATGGTTGATTATAGAGATTTCAGTTTTTTTTGAGGAAAGGATATATGAGGAAATGTTTTTGAAAATTTTTACTTAATAGATAATTGGATGGACAGGGATAAAATTTTTCATTTTAAATGGATCATTAAATAAAGTTAAAATTAGTCTGGTACTTGTTGGATAATCGTATCTTGTTAACCACGATTTGAGTCGAATATTATGTTTATTTCATAATATTTGTTTGATTATATATGTGGCATAAGGCTGAAATGTTTTTATTTGAATAAATTGGAATTTTGACAGTCATGTTGTTTGAGTCTGTATGCTCAGCTAGAATCTTATTCCTTTGCACTCTTGTCTTATTTCCTCTACAATGAAGCTGTGAACATGGCATAAGATAATTGAATCCTTATAATGTTCTCATAATTGCATTTCCCTGTCCGATCCTATCTTTATGATCATTTTTTTTAGTTGCCACAGTTTTGTTGATAGGTTCCTTAGAGGTTAGCAATGTGCCTTAATGGACGAATTTTAGTGATTTAGTTTTAACACTGTCTCTTGTCTTCAATTATTGATAATAATGACTGAGGGCTAATATAAAGCAAAATGATCTGGGAGTAATCTGGAATGTTTTGGTCTTCTTCAAGGTTATTTTTGCAGTCTTTGTGAATGGAGGTACTGTTGGTCACAAATCAATGGGATAACTTTGTTTCTATTATTCATGCTGATTTGATGACTATGTTTGCAAGTTGTTAAAAGAAGAGATCGTTTCTACAAATAGAATAGACTAAATGATTTCTCTATTGAAAACCTCTTTTCATTCCTACATAAAAAAGAAGAAGAGAGAAGTAATTAAAATGCAACCTGGGATTGCCTCCTTTTGGGCTGTAATAAAGTCGCTTTGAGCCCGCACTTTTCTTCTCTTCGTCGTTGTTTTTTGTCTTCATGATACTTACCTAGTCTCTTAGAGATTATTTCTTTTCTATTATTAAGGGCGATGAAGGCGATAGCCCAAGCCCATTATTAGAGGACTTAAATAGTCTGAATAGCACTCCCCTTTTCATTTTTAGGCTTATCCAGCCTTTAGTAAGTCTTAGAATTTTCCCTCTCACACCTTAATAGTGGTAGACATTTCCTTTTTAATATTAACCGCCTTATTTCACCCTGACAATAGCAAATATTTTTTTTAGATTTAGTTATACTTCGCTGCTTACATATATTAAATAAATGCCTCTTTTAATTTATACTTTGTATAGATTAGAAATATCATTGGAAAAATTTGTATAAAATATTGAGAATTTATTACTTCTCTTTCATACTAAGTTTTGAGTTAGATTTTGAAGATAAATGGATTATTCAGGTGAGATTATCTCAAAGCTTATTATACTCATTCTTTTTTTTATTTAAATAAATTGTTTAATAGGAAGAAGGAAATCAGATGACTACTCTATTCGATATTATCGACATGAGTACTGTCTGATTTCAAGGCGGGATATAGAAATATTATCATGTGTATTTGATATCAGATGATTACTTTAGCATCATCTGATTTCATCCCCATATTGGGGTGGTGTTTGTGGTTGGGCATAGAAGTGTTTGATATTGCCTTCTTTTACTTTATTAGGCTATCCAGCGGCTGGTCTGGACTAATTAATGTTATTTATCATTTTATGATTGCTATTAGATTGTATATTCTTCTTTGCTTAGCACTTGATTTATTTTTAGAATGAAATTTGCGATTATCTGGTAGCTTTTTCTTCTCTCTTTGATAGACTAACACAGTCTTATAGATTTCTGTTAAAATTCTTTAGATACTAGAATTCCCTCTCGTGGCAAGGGCTATGAAGGAGTCATCCCAAGCCCATATCTAGGGGGACTTGCCCAGTCTTGCTAGCATTTTTCTCTATCTCATCTCTGTGCTTAGGAGACTTGCCCAGTCTTGCTAGCATTTTTCTTTATCCTACCTCTGTGTCTAAGAGACTTACCCAGTCTCATTCTCTTGCTAAACCTCCTCTTTGTGCGTCGTTTGGTTTTGGGAGAACACCTTACTCGGCTTGGCAACATACCCCTACCCTTATGGGTATTGGGTTGCGCATTTGTTGCACCCTAGGGCTAGGTAGCTGTTCGGCCCGGCTGGGTGTTTTTCCTTTGCCAAATATGCACAAGGTCTCTTTTTCCTTATTATTTGTGAGCTTTATCTTAGTTTGATAGTCCACTAGCATAGGAATCCGTCCTCAGTCTAGGGAGTCAGTCCTATCATCATAGGGGTTAGGATTCTATTCTACCTCTCATCAAATCATGTGTTTCTCTATCCACTCTTGCAAGGTATAGGATGCTGTCCAACCCTTGCAGAGCTGTGTTTCTGTTCTTTTCCCCCGCAAAGCATAGGATGCTGTCCAACCTTTGTGGGATATTCAGGAGTTTGTCCTACCCTTATGATGATAGGAATTTGTCCTCTTGTGTCAAAAACTCAAAAACATTCAGAAATGTCAAAAGCATAAAAAACATTCCAAAAACCAAAAACCTTAAAAATCTTGAGTCTTTAGGAGTAGTTAGGAAAATCGTTTCCGAACTACGTTGGCTTGATCCTCTTCCACGAGGTACGTAGTGCAGCTTGGGATCCATATCCCAGGTCCAGCCAAACCTTTAAAAATAAACATTTCGAACCTTCAAAAATACAAAACTTCTTCAAAACCTTTTCAAAAAGATCTTCCCATAGAGTTAGGAGTCCGTCCTAGTTTGTTTGGGGTGTTTTAGAGTTAGGAGTCTGTCATGATTTGTATTGATATGGTGTGTCCTGTCGTGTGAGTGTCCCTAGAGTTAGGAGGCCTCAAGTTGATCGGTTAGACACTTAGTCGAACCGATGGCTAGACTAGGAAGCATATAGTCAGCCCATGGTTTTCATTAGGTTGCATAGCCTAGATACATATAGGATGTAGGGCCCACCTGCATTAGCGTAAGGCTAACCAACTTGCATTAGTTAGGGCATATAGAGTCTTAAAAATTACAACTCACATGAACTTAAGCAATCGTACAAAAAAAACTTTAAAAATCAGTCGAGTCTAGTGGATCGAGTCTAGGATAGCGGTTCTAGATGATTAGGCATCATAGTTTAGAATAGGGCATCGAACTACGTTGACTCCGATTCTTCCCGAGGCCGGGATACGTAGAGCAGCTGGGATGGACGGCCATCTTGGTCCGAGTCAGGTCGCATTAGAGTTAGGACTCATTTTGTCCAGTCAGGTATAGAGTTGATTTGTCTTATATGTTTTTGCTGTGTTTTCTTACTTTCATGTACAGATCCTATACATTTAGCTGTAACATGCATGTGTTTGCACACCAGAACTTAGACACTCATTAGGCATGTCACTTATAACCTAGTTTTGCTTAGGTGACACATCCTTCATTTATTTTGTGTATGTATTTAATTTTCATCTCTGAGACATGCATGATTAGGTAGACGTCTTCTCAGAGATATATGTTCCCATTTCATATGACTTTCGCTCAAAACTCTTCAAAATCAATAACAAATGGCATAAGAGACCAGGTGCTTGCACTTGGGCGGATGAGGTGCTCTTCAGACCTTTCGAATTCGTAACCAGGCACGAACCCTCTTTTTATAAATCTCTGGTTATCCGTTATAACAGAGCATAGCATGGGATCCAGGGCCCATTTGCTTTTTTTCCTTGGATGGCGACTCTTCTTTGTTTAAGGTACGCCTCGAATCTGGGCTAGTCCCCGAATCGAGAGGTATCTCACCTTTTTATCGCCACTCATGCTGTGAGAGGCATTCTTCTTTCGAGAGTTCCTTGGTAGAGCTCTCCATTCACGTGGATGATCCATAGAGACTGTTAGCACGTGGGGGCACGTCCCTCACCGCTCCCTCTCTCCCGGATCGGGGTCCACAGGCTGGCGACTCTGCTGGGGAAATCTTTCGAGATATTGCCTAACTCTGTTAAAATGCCATTTGTTATTAATTTTGAAGAATTTTGGGCTAAAATCATTATAAATGGGAATTTAATCGTTTAGAATCCAGGGGCACCAAATAGGTGTTTAAAACAAGGGATTCACACACTGCGCAGCATACATCATTTTGTTCTTTATTTTCTTTTATTGATTTTATTATTATTGGCTCCACGGGATAGATATAATGCGTGCCTCATGGGATATCACTATCCAGATGGTGCTGTTGTATCTATTACCAAGCTATGCGTCGGTGCTGCAGTCGTAAACACTAGGCGTACTTGTGTTTACAGCAGCCGATGAGCAATGAAGCATACTATGTATAACACTAGGCGTACTTGTGTTATACATTTTAAGTATGGATCATAAGCATAGTACCCGATATATTGAGTCCGGAGCTCTACTTTCATTTTACATATATTATGTATATGAATATATTTGCCGACTTAGTGAAACCCAATTAGGATCTGCATGTGCTTATATCTATATTGCATTCATATAAGGATGAACATGTGTTGCTTACACATGTTGGAGCCTAGATTTAGGGGCCTTATCCTATTTTTAGACTAGGGTAGCTCACTTTATGTGGCTACAGACGCTGTCCTAGTACACTCACATGTCTGTCTTGAGTCGGGACTTCCTTGACTCCTCTACATTAGACTAGGGTTGGTGCCCCTGGTTAGGATATATATGTATATATATCTATCTATTGATTATTAGATTAAGGCCTTCTTATTCAGTGAGGTTTCCTTATCTAAATTCGATCAATTCTATCAATCCATCTTCAAGATTTAGACCCGGTCTATGACCTACTTCTGTCATTTTGTGGCCGTGGTCTTCTTTCTGATCTGCTGATCATCTTTGATCGTGGATGAAAAATTCAGTGTTGCCTATTGTATCCTTCTCCTATGATTGATTCTGATTTGATTATGTTCCACTTGTTTGATTGCGAGTTTATCTTGCTGACATTCATTCGAGTGTGTGTTCTTGCTGAAAGCCTTACTTTATCTTAACCCAGTTGGCATACCCTTTGTGATTAGCAGCTTTAGACCCTCTCTATATGGTCGTTATGCTGCCGAATTTTCTGCAAATACCTTGGTTTTGGTCATTATCCTTTAGACTTGCTGACAAACTCTATGTGCTTATCTTACCACATCTCTTTGCATAGATGTTATGCTGCCGGATTTTGTCCATGGGAAGATATATTCGTATCATCTTTTGTCTTAGCTTACATATGGCATTTTCATTCGATTACCCTATGCTGAATTATAGTGTTTGTCCATTCCATGGCAGGAGTCTGACCTTGTTGGCTTCACTCATTTGTAGTACATATTCCCATTCTACCTATACCTGAACCCATGGCGGAGGATGGAAATAATACCCTTGACACCAATGAGGTTATGAAGGCTATTCTGGCACAGTTGGGCACCATCAATGAAGAAATTGCCTGTCTAAAGAATGATAGAAGTTCTACTTCGAGAGAGCATGCACCTCACCATCCTTCAATCATACCTCCCCCACCTCCTATGATGAACAGACCAGCAATGTTCACTGTTGAGGATGACTTCGAGGATGAGCAGTATGCAGAAGATAATTGTCTCCCTCATCTGGAGAGAGCTGATAAGGGAAAAGTGATAACAGATAGGCTGGATAAGCTGACTCAGGAGATGGAAAACATAAAATTCCAAGGCCCGAAAAAGTTGAACATGGCAGATTTTATGATATATCCAGGAGTCACACTGCCTCCTAGATTCAAAGTTCCGGACATGGATAAGTACGACGGGACAGGGTGTCCTAGAAGCCATCTGATGTCAGTACTTCCGCTTCTGCAGCAACATGGACTTTCTCCAGAGCAGGTTGCTCTCTTATTCCCTCGATCTCTAGTCGGAACTGCAAAGAAATGGTTTTTGAGTCTGAAGTCTGATGAGATCAGAACTTTGGAAGACATTGCCAACAAGTTCGTGGAACAGTTTTCCATGGAAGAAGGAATCGATGTAACCAAAAGGGATTTGAAAATGTTGAAACAAGGACACAATGAAACTTTCACTTCCTTCATCCGAAGATGGAGGAGAAAAGCTGCTCAGATGACCCACAGATTGTCCGATGAAAATCAGATCAAGATTGTGGTTAAGAATTTGTCTCCGCAGTATTACCATCATATGGCTATCCAGTATTTTCTTGATTTCAACCATCTCATTAAGACTGGAACCCAGGTAGAGGATGCACTGGCCAAAGGCCTAAAGACAAGGACCTCAACTGATGTTAGAGACGGAAAGAGGGCTATGGTAGCAGTTAAAGAGGTCAGCAATGTGGAAACCTCTCGTCAACCTTTCAAGAAGGTGGCTCAGAAAGGAAACAAACCTATTCAGAAGTCAGATAAAGAGATTCCTCCATTGCCGAAGAATCTTGAAAAAGCTTTGAGAGAATTGGTCGAAGTGGGTAAACTTGAACTTCCTGAACCTTCTCCTCCTCCAAATCCTCTTCCTAGCAACTTTTATGAACAAGACTTCTGTGAATATCATCGAGTTCATGGACATTCATCCAACAATTGCCAAGCCTTGAAACATAAGATCCTGAAACTTATCAAGGATGGTAAGGTAGTTGTTGGAGAACCCGGTGCTACCAGAAAACCAATGCGAAGGTCAGTTGGCCCTTTACCGATGGTAGGAGCTATCTCTATGGATGAACCATTATTGGATCCTGCATCCCTCATTCGTCCTATCTCATAAACACCACCTAGTCCATCAAACTCTCGACCAATGGAAGAATCTTTTGAAAGGTTGGCCCTCATCAGAATGGAAAACTGGATGGTTAAACTTTTTGGTCAGATGACCATGCTAACTGAAGAAGTGAGAGAGATGAAAACTCAGATACGATATCTATCTACCGGATGTGATTCAGCTCCTAAGCAGTTTGCCGATATGGGTACTATGACAGAAGAAACATCAGTTCAGAGTTTAATTCTTGACAGATATGTTGATTTGCATAGTGGGACAAAGCCTGCATTTGTTCCCAGTGAAGTTAAGAATGTTGGACCCTATCGTCAATCTTTTAAGAAGCCAATCATAGAGGTGGAGGAAAGGATGGATCAGAGACTGAGGAGGGAATACACTCACCTACCTTGTCCTCAGGAAGTTATCATGAAGAAATGGGTCAGTGAAGGTCGTTTGACACTTTTAGATCCGAAGCCTTTTCCTAATCCACTCCCCAAATCCTGGAGAAGAGATCAGTATTGTGAGTACCACGGAGGTATTGGTCATACAACAGAAAAGTGCATGGCATTGAAACATAAAATTCAGGACGAGATAGATGGAGATTCTTCCATTCTTCCTGAACTCTATGCTTTCGCGAATTATGCACCGGTTAGACCCATTCAACCCTTCAAATGTCCCACCACATTTGCTTATGCCACCTCAGAACAGAGAAATGAATTGAAAGGAAAAGGAAAGATGTCAGAATTTGAGCCTCCGAAGAATGTCAGGGCAGAGAGCATGATGCCACCGGCAGATTTTCAAGGGCAGTTTGGGCCAGGTAGACAGAACTACATGGGACCGCCTCTTCCGAGATTCCTATACCAAGATCGAAACCACTAGTTGACAACATCATGGAGGAAGGCGTGCTACTCGTGAATTTCAGTGCCAAACCCTTGTCTCTGTTCAAAAGTCATGTTCCAAGTGTCATATTTCAAGATGTTTCTATCAAGTGTATACCAACTCTTGTGTTGAAAGTTGGTGAGTCACAGTGTCAAAAAAAATGTGTGTGTCATGTCTGTCAGTCTTTCTCATTTAGAGTCAGTGTTTTATTTTCTGTCAAGTCTGATGTAGAGCCCACTGATGCATGTTGAGAACTATTGATGTACTTGAAAGTTTTCAATTCAATAAAGTGTTTGGTTCTCTATCTTCAGTATTCAATGATTCAATCTTGGATCTAATGTTTAAATAACTAAAGACACCCTTCTCGGATGAGAATGCAGACGAAATTCCCCTCGAAATCTGAAATATGATCAAACGAGAGGAAGAGCGTCGAGCATAGCCACTCAAAGAAGAAATCAAAGCTGTTGATAGTGGTATTGAAATCCGAAACTCGGGAAAGATGGATTGGCAAAACTTTATCTCCCGAGGAGAGCGAGGAATTGATAAACCTGTTTATAGGGGGTTCGAGGTAGTCTTGCTTAATCCACAAGGATAAACCAGGTGAACGCCCTGTTGTTGTGCAAAGCAAAACTCCATCAGCTTTAGATATCAGTTGAAAAATAAAATTCAAGAGTGAAGCATCAGATATCCAGTCGAGCTGATGAGAAATTTAGCAAAGACTTTCAGAAAATGAAGTCATCAATTCGAGCCTGAAAAGAGCACTTGAGCTACATATTTTCAATGAGATTCCGAGGTGGAATAATTCAAGAGTAAGGACATTGTTAATGTCTAAAAGCAAAAAAAAAAGAGTAGAAGGAATGTGTTTCTAAGACAACTCTTTAGAAAAATCAAAGACCCAAGTGATGGAGTCTATGAGATAGATTGAATATCAGAATTGTCTCCAACATTTGGAGGCTATCGAGAGCTGTATAACCTTGAGTATAAATTCAAGATATTCGATAAGCGCACAAGTTTAAGTGGAGCACCGTGGTTGAAGTCTTGCTTACAAATACCGCCAGACTCTCAAAAAGAAAAAAATTTCAAAGTCTTGAACCTTATCATTCAAAAGCTTGTACACCACAACACCAGGAGGCCATCCTTGGTCGTTTGAGCCTTTAAATGCCAAAATCCCAACATCTGAAAGACCATTTGCAAACCTTTGAGCTGTTAAAACCAAATAATTCTTTCAAACACATTATAAACCAGGGGCATCTTTTATGACTTTCATCATAAAAGATAAGCAACCTGAACTACGTCATGACCTGATCCCCAACTCTTCGGGGGTACGTAGGCAACCTGATCAACTCAGGTTCGGTCAAACCTTGGGGATAAAAGCTAAATCATCCCCCTTTCAAAATTTTGAAGCTAAAAAGCTAAACCATTCTTTGTTAAACCCCAAAGCGAACTACGCGGACCTGATCCTCCATTTTTGGGGTACGTAGGTAGTCTGGCAAGACCAGATTCGGTCCAAATTCTTAGAACTTTAGATATCCAACCTTTTTGAACCCAAGCTTACCTGGAAAGTCCTTCTGGTGAAACAAGCAAAGGTTTAAGGCAAATAGAACAAAAACAGAAAGAAAAGAAAAGAATGAGAGTCTGAAGACCCACTAGGTTGAAAACCTGAAAGGGCGGCCTAGAGAAAAGAGATTCATGTATTTGCTAAGTCAAAGAGTTAGCTTATACAAAGAAAGGGTAGCGGTTTGCTAGATTAAAAACTCAAGAAGACAATCTAGTCAGCAGCAAGACTTCTAAAAAGTGAGCTGATAAGACATGGAAGGAGTTCCTAGATTATGGAGAACTCAAAGCAAGAATCAAGACAAGCGGTCTGCAAGATTGAAAACCTGGAAGACATCAGTTTGACTTCCTGGAAAGAAGGAGAATCAAAGAGTTGGAGAAGCAGTCTTCAAACAGGGCAGGATCCCATAATCTGAGTAGTGTCAGCGAGACTTACTTTGATACCCTTCTAAACTAGGGGCATTAAAACTGAGCAATCCGAAGAGGGGTAGTAACCATGACGGAAATACCGATGGAGGAAATTAGTGCCTCTTGACATGGTTTTTGAAATTACTCTGAGAGTGACTAGCCTTACCCTAAAAAAAATACATTGGATCTAAGGGTGAATCAAAAGTGAGTCGTCCCTTGAATCGTATAAATTTTCTTTGATCGAGTCATTAGAAGTCTATTCCTCATTCTTATCCATGTTTCTCTCAAGGTGTAAAGTTCTCAAGGTCTAAAGTTGTCTGGCACTGGAGAGCGAGAGTACACCTTCCAAAATGCGATGAAAATTCAAAGAAAATCCTGGTTTAGGAATCAAAGAGAGGCAAGAGACATCTTGTTCAGACTGGCCAGAGACATCAAAGTTTCGAATAGTGAGCATCGACAGAAAAAATTCTCAGACTCAGCCATTGTAGAGATTGTCCTTCCTAGTCCAAAGAAAGAACCCATGCAAATCCAAATTTCCCTTACCAATCCTGGTTTTGTTTTCTTAAGACTCTTGTCATGGAATCACAACACACTAGGGGCATCTTTTATGACTTGCGTCATAAAAGATATCAAGCACACAAAAGGCAATTAGTGTCAATGTTTTCAGCAAGTTGAAATAAGAGAGGTATGAGTATATCTCGAACTAAACCTTTAAACTTCTCAGACGAGTCCACTCTCTGAAAGGTCAACTTCCCCAGAAAATCAGTTTCTCGGAGTCTAGAATTTGCTCCCGCAGCTTTCAATCCTCAGCAGAATACAATTCTCTTGAAAAAGGGGTTAATACCCAAAACCCTGCAAGTTATCCGAGTCCGGTCCTCAACAAGGAACCCGCATTCCCATAGTTCTCGGCAAGAGACAATCAATCTCTCAGTGGAATCGATCAAAATTTTCGCATCCAAAATCAAAATTATTGTTTATACCTCTTAGCAGTTAGTATGGAGAACAGCCTTTCCACAGGTCCATCTAACTGTTATTCGAGTGAAAGTCTTTCCACAGGTCCATCTAACTGCTATTCTGGTGAAAGTCTTTCCACAAGTTTGTCATACCTTTGATTCCCGCACTGTCTCATGTAGATTTCGGCTTGATCAAGGTATCCTTGAATTTTCGGTTCATTCGCAACCAGGTCAATCCTTTGAGCCTTTGACTCATTCGCAGTTTAGCTCGTATCTTCGACCTTTCGGTTCATTCGCAACCAGGTCAATCTTTTGAGAATTTGTTTCATCGTACCACCGAGAGTCTGTATCACCATTCCATTGAGAATCTGTCTCACCATTTCATTGAGCTTTTGACTCATTCGCAGTCTCGCTCATGTCCTCGACCTTTCGGTTCATTTGCAACCGGGTCAATCTTTTGAGTTTTTGGTTCATTCGCAGTCTCGCTCATATCCTCGACCTTTCGGTTCATTCGCAACCAGGTCAATCCTTGGAGCCTCTGACTCATTTGCAGTCTCGCTCATATCCTCGATCTTTCGGTTCATTCGCAACCAGGTCAATCCTTTGAGCTTTTGACTCATTCACAGTCAAGCTTTTATCCTCAACTTTTTGGTTAGTCTGTAACCAAGTCTATCTTTTAGTGTCTGACTCATTCGCAGTCAAGCTAGTGTTTCCGACCTTTCGGTTAATCTGTAACCGAGTCAATTCTTCATCTTCTGATTCTGTCAGATTATTATATTTTTGGTTCATTCGCAACCAAGTCATCGTTTCGACCTTTTCGGTTCATTCGCTACCGGGTCAATCCTCGACTTTCTGGTTCATTCGCAACCAAGTCGAATCTCTGAGCTTTTTTATTTTCACAGTCCAGTTTTTCGGTTAATCTGTGACCGAATTAATCCTTTAACTTCTGACTTTGTCAAGTTATTACCTTTCTGGTTCATTCGCAACCAAGTCATCATCTCGGCCTTTTGGTTCATTCGCAACCAAGCCAAAATCTTAGGCTTCCGACTCATTCGCAGTCAGGTCTATTTTCTAATTTCTTGACTCATTTGCAGTCAAGTTAATCTCTTTGACTTCGGTTCGTTCGCAACCAAGTCATCATCTCGGCCTTTTGGTTCATTCGCAACCAAGCCAAAATCTTAGACTTCCGACTCATTCGCAGTCAGGTCTGTTTTCTAATTTCTTGACCCATTCGCAGTCAAGTTAATCCCTTTGACTTCGGTTCGTTTGCAACCCAGTCATCCTTCCGGCCTTTTTGGTTCATTCGCAACCGGGTCAAAATCTTAGACTCTTCGGCACGTTCGCTGCCAAGTTTCTTGCTGATTTCTTGATTCATTCACAATCAAGGTAATCTCCCCGACTTCGACTCACTCGCAGTTGAGTCAATCTTCCAATCTTTAGCTCATTCGCAGCTAAAATCAAATTCCTGGATTTCCGGTTCATTCGCAACTAAGTCATTATTCTGGTCTCGTAGTTCATTCACAACTAGGCCAATATTCCCGACTCTGGCTCTTTCGCAGTCAAGTCAATCCTTGCTTTTCGGTTCGCTCGCAACCAAGCAAATTTCTGACCTTCCGACTCATTCGCAGTCAAGTCAATTATCCGGTCTTCTAGTTCATTCGCAACTGAGCCAATTTCCAATTCTTCGACTCATTCGCAGTCAAGTAAGTGTTCCATTTTTTTGTTTCGTTCTCAACCAAGCTAATATCCCTAACTCTCTGACTCCGTCGCAGTCAAGTCAATTCCCCGTCTTTTGGTTCAGTCGCAACCAAACCAATTTCCTTCCTGGCTCTCTCGCAGCCAAATCAATCCTTTAAAGTTTTGCAAGAGAAGCTATCTCATCCATATATTCATTGTTGAGTTACGAGTTGCAGAGAGGCTATCTCACCAGCGTTTGCAGAGTCAGAGTCCGGTGAAAGGCTATTTCACCGTGTTATCTTCGTAAATATCATTTTTTCAAAACCAAAAATCAAAATTTGATTTACTTCTTTTTCAGGTCGGCCAAAATGGTTCATCTGTTCAGCTTTGACATTCGCGTGACAAGCGCGCTCTGCCAAAGAGGGGCATCTGTAGACACCCCATTTTGACCGTACCCTAACCTCTCCATGTTTGAGCAAAACTCGATCAAATGAATGAGATAGGACCCCAAATTCCACCCTTAGCTAGGTTAGGATCTCATCTAGGTCCCTGCAAAATTTCGTCAGAATCCGAGCGCGTTTGCCTAGCAAACGAACCCAGGCGAAGCCGTAGTGTAAAGCAGAAGAGGGGGGTGTGTTTATCTTGAGAGGGGGGCGATTTTTTTCTGGAATGGTGTAATTTTTTATTCGAATGGGACGCGCAAAACCGCGCGCCTCATAAAAGTGGTGTGCCAATATCAACTAAAATTTTCTTTTTATATAAACCGAATTCGAGCTGATTTTGAGAAAGAGATTTTTTTTTTCTCATTTCCAGATCTGAGAAAGAGAGAGAGAAAGAGATTTTCCCCAAATTACAAACCCTTCCCTCACTTCATCTTCTCCGATCGCACCATTGCCGGATTCCGGCCAGTCCTCGTTGACAGCAACTTTGAAACCTTAGATCCCCCATTTTTGTTCAACTTCGGCGAGGATCCAAGCTTCTCCGACGGGATTCCGGTCGGAATCTGACAAAGCTCCGACTATTTTTCTGCTCATTCTTCTTCCGTTCACACAAACCTCCATCTATCTCCACTTCTTCACCATTAAATCAATTTTTTTAACAGATCATTGAGATCATCTCCCAAACCCATTTTCTCCGGTCTTCTTCTCCGATCATCCCAAGCCGGATTCCGGCCACGTTCCGGCTGACTACGTCCCTCAATCTCTCCAAGCTTCGACCGGCCTTATCCACACTTACCTTCTCTATACATTTTAGATCCATACTCTTTTCTATTAGATCCAGCCATTGAAACCTGTTTTCAAAAACTCCAAACCCTCAATTTTGTTTTCTTTTCCTTCTTCGATCCATTTGATTTCGAGTTACAAAGAGAAAGAGTTAACCGAAATTCTGATTGTCTAACCTGATCATGTGATTGGAGTTTCAATCATTTTCTCGATTGGCTTCGCTGGAAATTTGATCTATCCCAAACCTTAGCTGAGAAAGGAGGAAAGATTAGAGAAAGAAGAGATCAAGAGGAGGAGATCGATTGAAAGATCTCAAAGAAGAAGGATCGGAACTAGAATTTCAAGAAAAAGCAAGGATTTATAGGTATTCTAAGAGAAGTCTACTCAGAGGTAAGTGTATTCTATTACTTCCTTGTGATTATATGTGATTTGTTTTTTAAGAGTGAGTGATATCATTTGAGAATCCTAAAATGAAATTCCTACATGTTTCATGTTTTTGTAGTGATTATGTTTTGATTTCTTATATAATTCTTGATCTGATTCGTGATTTAATTCCTCTTTTATGTTGACTTATCATTCTTTTTGTTTAATTCTTTTGATTCCTCTTAATATGGTTGATTATAGAGATTTCAGTTTTTTTTGAGGAAAGGATATATGAGGAAATGTTTTTGAAAATTTTTACTTAATAGATAATTGGATGGACAGGGATAAAATTTTTCATTTTAAATGGATCATTAAATAAAGTTAAAATTAGTCTGGTACTTGTTGGATAATCGTATCTTGTTAACCACGATTTGAGTCGAATATTATGTTTATTTCATAATATTTGTTTGATTATATATGTGGCATAAGGCTGAAATGTTTTTATTTGAATAAATTGGAATTTTGACAGTCATGTTGTTTGAGTCTGTATGCTCAGCTAGAATCTTATTCCTTTGCACTCTTGTCTTATTTCCTCTACAATGAAGCTGTGAACATGGCATAAGATAATTGAATCCTTATAATGTTCTCATAATTGCATTTCCCTGTCCGATCCTATCTTTATGATCATTTTTTTTAGTTGCCACAGTTTTGTTGATAGGTTCCTTAGAGGTTAGCAATGTGCCTTAATGGACGAATTTTATTGATTTAGTTTTAACACTGTCTCTTGTCTTCAATTATTGATAATAATGACTGAGGGCTAATATAAAGCAAAATGATCTGGGAGTAATCTGGAATGTTTTGGTCTTCTTCAAGGTTATTTTCGCAGTCTTTGTGAATGGAGGTACTGTTGGTCACAAATCAATGGGATAACTTTGTTTCTAATATTCATGCTGATTTGATGACTATGTTTGCAAGTTGTTAAAAGAAGAGATCGTTTCTACAAATAGAATAGAGTAAATGATTTCTCTATTGAAAACCTCTTTTCATTCCTACATAAAAAAGAAGAAGAGAGAAGTAATTAAAATGCAACCTGGGATTGCCTCCTTTTGGGCTGTAATAAAGTCGCTTTGAGCCCGCACTTTTCTTCTCTTCGCCGTTGTTTTTTGTCTTCATGATACTTACCTAGTCTCTTAGAGATTATTTCTTTTCTATTATTAAGGGCGATGAAGGCGATAGCCCAAGCCCATTATTAGAGGACTTAAATAGTCTGAATAGCACTCCCCTTTTCATTTTTAGGCTTATCCAGCCTTTAGTAAGTCTTAGAATTTTCCCTCTCACACCTTAATAGTGGTAGACATTTCCTTTTTAATATTAACCGCCTTATTTCACCCTGACAATAGCAAATATTTTTTTTAGATTTAGTTATACTTCGCTGCTTACATATATTAAATAAATGCCTCTTTTAATTTATACTTTGTATAGATTAGAAATATCATTGGAAAAATTTGTATAAAATATTGAGAATTTATTACTTCTCTTTCATACTAAGTTTTGAGTTAGATTTTGAAGATAAATGGATTATTCAGGTGAGATTATCTCAAAGCTTATTATACTCATTCTTTTTTTTATTTAAATAAATTGTTTAATAGGAAGAAGGAAATCAGATGACTACTCTATTCGATATTATCGACATGAGTACTGTCTGATTTCAAGGCGGGATATAGAAATATTATCATGTGTATTTGATATCAGATGATTACTTTAGCATCATCTGATTTCATCCCCATATTGGGGTGGTGTTTGTGGTTGGGCATAGAAGTGTTTGATATTGCCTTCTTTTACTTTATTAGGCTATCCAGCGGCTGGTCTGGACTAATTAATGTTATTTATCATTTTATGATTGCTATTAGATTGTATATTCTTCTTTGCTTAGCACTTGATTTATTTTTAGAATGAAATTTGCGATTATCTGGTAGCTTTTTCTTCTCTCTTTGATAGACTAACACAGTCTTATAGATTTCTGTTAAAATTCTTTAGATACTAGAATTCCCTCTCGTGGCAAGGGCTATGAAGGAGTCATCCCAAGCCCATATCTAGGGGGACTTGCCCAGTCTTGCTAGCATTTTTCTCTATCTCATCTCTGTGCTTAGGAGACTTGCCCAGTCTTGCTAGCATTTTTCTTTATCCTACCTCTGTGTCTAAGAGACTTACCCAGTCTCATTCTCTTGCTAAACCTCCTCTTTGTGCGTCGTTTGGTTTTGGGAGAACACCTTACTCGGCTTGGCAACATACCCCTACCCTTATGGGTATTGGGTTGCACATTTGTTGCACCCTAGGGCTAGGTAGCTGTTCGGCCCGGCTGGGTGTTTTTTCTTTGCCAAATATGCACAAGGTCTCTTTTTCCTTATTATTTGTGAGCTTTATCTTAGTTTGATAGTCCACTAGCATAGGAATCCGTCCTCAGTCTAGGGAGTCAGTCCTATCATCATAGGGGTTAGGATTCTATTCTACCTCTCATCAAATCATGTGTTTCTCTATCCACTCTTGCAAGGTATAGGATGCTGTCCAACCCTTGCAGAGCTGTGTTTCTGTTCTTTTCCCCCGCAAAGCATAGGATGCTGTCCAACCTTTGTGGGATATTCAGGAGTTTGTCCTACCCTTATGATGATAGGAATTTGTCCTCTTGTGTCAAAAACTCAAAAACATTCAGAAATGTCAAAAGCATAAAAAACATTCCAAAAACCAAAAACCTTAAAAATCTTGAGTCTTTAGGAGTAGTTAGGAAAATCGTTTCCGAACTACGTTGGCTTGATCCTCTTCCACGAGGTACGTAGTGCAGCTTGGGATCCATATCCCAGGTCCAGCCAAACCTTTAAAAATAAACATTTCGAACCTTCAAAAATACAAAACTTCTTCAAAACCTTTTCAAAAAGATCTTCCCATAGAGTTAGGAGTCCGTCCTAGTTTGTTTGGGGTGTTTTAGAGTTAGGAGTCTGTCATGATTTGTATTGATATGGTGTGTCCTGTCGTGTGAGTGTCCCTAGAGTTAGGAGGCCTCAAGTTGATCGGTTAGACACTTAGTCGAACCGATGGCTAGACTAGGAAGCATATAGTCAGCCCATGGTTTTCATTAGGTTGCATAGCCTAGATACATATAGGATGTAGGGCCCACCTGCATTAGCGTAAGGCTAACCAACTTGCATTAGTTAGGGCATATAGAGTCTTAAAAATTACAACTCACATGAACTTAAGCAATCGTACAAAAAAAACTTTAAAAATCAGTCGAGTCTAGTGGATCGAGTCTAGGATAGCGGTTCTAGATGATTAGGCATCATAGTTTAGAATAGGGCATCGAACTACGTTGACTCCGATTCTTCCCGAGGCCGGGATACGTAGAGCAGCTGGGATGGACGGCCATCTTGGTCCGAGTCAGGTCGCATTAGAGTTAGGACTCATTTTGTCCAGTCAGGTATAGAGTTGATTTGTGTTATATGTTTTTGCTGTGTTTTCTTACTTTCATGTACAGATCCTATATATTTAGCTGTAACATGCATGTGTTTGCACACCAGAACTTAGACACTCATTAGGCATGTCACTTATAACCTAGTTTTGCTTAGGTGACACATCCTTCATTTATTTTGTGTATGTATTTAATTTTCATCTCTGAGACATGCATGATTAGGTAGACGTCTTCTCAGAGATATATGTTCCCATTTCATATGACTTTCGCTCAAAACTCTTCAAAATCAATAACAAATGGCATAAGAGACCAGGTGCTTGCACTTGGGCGGATGAGGTGCTCTTCAGACCTTCCGAATTCGTAACCAGGCACGAACCCTCTTTTTATAAATCTCTGGTTATCCGTTGCAACAGAGCATAGCATGGGATCCAGGGCCCATTTGCTTTTTTTCCTTGGATGGCGACTCTTCTTTGTTTAAGGTACGCCTCGAATCTGGGCTAGTCCCCGAATCGAGAGGTATCTCACCTTTTTATCGCCACTCATGCTGTGAGAGGCATTCTTCTTTCGAGAGTTCCTTGGTAGAGCTCTCCATTCACGTGGATGATCCATAGAGACTGTTAGCACGTGGGGGCACGTCCCTCACCGCTCCCTCTCTCCCGGAGTATTGGACATGAAATTCTCCACCTATTTTATAAGATAACATCTACGGTTTTGGTCAGAGCAGTAGGCTTAGAAAAATACCTGGCCTGGTGTATTTGATAAAGTGTATATCAAAAGGAATTCACAAAATAAGTTTTTGAAATATTTTCAGCAAATGCATTTGCGGGCCAACACTGCTTGACTGAAAGGTATACCGTGAGTGAGCCCAGGGGGTAATTGATGTCCACCCCCGTAGGACTCAACCCAGTAGATGTGGACTTGGAGAAAAGACTTGCACATTTGATGTGATTAGGGGTATGATGATTTGACAGTTATCTTCAGGATTACGTTTCGATGGAGGCTACTGACTCGATACGATTGTAGCATTGGTTACAGACCAATAATCGCAGTGGGGCCCACTTGTGGGTTCTGCAGGATCTACCATTAAATTCCTGCTACGATCTCACTCACTACTCGATTGACATATTATAATCTATGGGATAGAGGTCCCGCATTTATTTGGTTGCTTACACGAACTAGTTTCATGGAATTGGATGCATTGAAAAGATATATACAATGTATATAGTGTATATGCACTATGCGATATATTGGGAATACCAAAATGGTAAAGTATAAACCATAAGGGTATTTTGGAAATTATAAAAAAATATGGATGAAGCTTTTATCCCATTGGATGGGATGAAATATGTTTATTTAATTAAAATAAATAAATAAATAATTGTAAGTTTAGCTTATAGACTGGTTTTACTAAAACAATCATAGCTTACTCATCTCTTGGCCAAAATTAATGTATAAGTACTTAATTTGAAGAATTTTGAAAGATCTACAACTTTGTAGTTTATGAGTTTTTCTAATTCAGTCATTTACTTGTCCAAACATGAGGTCAAAATTTGACCTACAGGCTTATAGCGGGAATGTATAAAAGGGAAAGAGTGTAGGAGATATTTTGGGATTGCTTTTATCCAATAAAGCAACCCACGTCTTTTACTTAAAAAAAACCTCACTTTAGGAATTTCTAAAAATCCAAAAGTTTCTAAAAATATTCCCCACATTGTTTGGTTTCTATTTTGAAAAAGCAAACTAGCTTGTTTTCAAATTGGAGCTTCCAATTATGGTTAGTTTCCATTATTTTTGGGATTTCTCTAGAAACTTTGGATTGTGCATATGAAAATTGAGAACTCTATAAATACAAGACAAAGGAATAGAGTTTGTAAGAGCTCTTTCATAATTCTATGTGCTGGAAATTGGTAGAGACACTTCAAAGTCTTTCTCTTCTTCTTCAATTCCATCAACTAGTTTTGTCTTTTATAACAAGAAGACAAACATCCAACCAAGCTCCATTGATCTAATTACATATTCCCATATTATAATTTGATTTAGATCAGATTATAAAGTAAACAAAGAGTTGTTTACAAGATCCTTTGTGCAACGAAAGGAATTCATCGGTTCAACTTGGAGTTTCGCATCGATTAGATCGTTGGCGGATTTTCGAGGAGTAGATCACACAAACGTTTTTCTTCTCATCAGTAAAATAAGGTATTTATATTTATATTTGTTAAATCACATTAAAATCAATTAGTCCCTAGGAATCCTAGTTTAGAGAAACTTTTTTATTCTACACGGTTTATTCTTTCGCAACGTGTAGCGATTTTGCTCAGGGTTTTACAACAAATCTAACAAATACATAGCCTCCAACTCCCGTCGGCCTTATGCACTAATATCATCGGTGATGAATAAGGGTTGGCACTTGGACTAATGATACCAGAGGCTAACATTTCTCATGCTTGATTCCATTCTTCTAATAAAGTGGGTATCTGTAAGGCCTTACGCTCATAGGTTGGATGTTGGGTTCTAAGGTAATGCAATGATCATGCGAAAGATAAGGAGGCATCCACTTAGGTTCATCGAATACATCTTTGAACTCACTAAGAACTTGTTGTATATCCAGACGCAATGCACCAATTGTTGGCATTTTGTGTATGTAAGACGACTCCTTTAGCGTCCTTCTTCATTGAATGCTCCATACCTGTTTCCCTAAGGACCATCATTGTTGAAGCCAGCTGTCCTTTGACGAGGTCATTGCCATTGACGGTAAATTTCATCAATATTTTGGCGAAGTCCCAAAGAATCAGGCCAAGTGTTTGTAACCAATGTGCCTCTAAAACAATATCACAACCCCCTAAAGGCAAGACGAAAGAATCAGAAGTGATAGGCAAGCCTTGTATATTAATGGATATACCTGTGCACTTACTGGTCAATTTGTCTCTGTTAGCCACCATAACCTCAAATTTATTTGCTTCACCTGGTTGGAGACCGCGATCAATTGCTGGATCGATGAAGTTGTGCTTGCGGAGTCCACCAAGATAAAGATAGGCTTCCGACAAAGTTGACCGACAACTCGCATGGTCTGAGGAGTATGAGACCAGACAATAGCCTAGAAGGAGATCTACAGTTGCTCCTCTTGATCCTGTTCGTTCTTGTAGACACCCCAATTTGACTGAACCCCAAATAATTTGGTTTGAATGAAAAACCTTTAAATAGGTGAACTAAAGTCCCAAATTTGTCCATAGAGTAAGTTAGGATTCCAGGTAGGTCTCTACAAATTTTTAGAAAAATCGGACAAGAATTGCTTAATAAGGTGAGCCTGGCTCGTAGTGTCGTGTAGTGTGGTGCAATAGGGGGGTGGGACATCCAATAAGGATGTGTCATTACTAATTTTGGGTGCAATAGCCATAGGGGCAATATTCGTTTCATTTTGTGAAGCTAAAAGATCTATAAGTACACCAGGTAGAAGGGTGTATTATAGCCATGAGTGGCTATCTAAGATGAGAAAGGAATCTAAATGTTATATTTTTTTATTTCTCTTGATCCCTTGAACACCCCTTGTATACGTGAAAGGAATACCCGTAATACACTAAGAGGGGCTGTCCATGGGAAAGTAGGGGCGAAATGTCATTTTCTTTTTAAAGAGAATCGATTTGGGGCTTAAAAGAGGGGAGTCCTCATTTTCTTGAAAAATAAAAAGGGAGAGAATGAGAGAGAGAGAGAGAGCAAAGAGAGATTTTAGACACCCTAACCTCAAACCCTTCTTCTCCGACCAAATCCTTGCAGGATTCCGGCTAAATTCCGGCCAATCCTCATCGGCTGCAAGCTTTTTCTTCCTTAACTCCTTCAAGGTCCTAAATCCTCCTACATCCAAACTCTAGCAGAGATCGAAAGAGGGAAATACAGAGGTAGGGATTGAGAAATTGAGAGATCAAAAAGAGAGAGTGGGGATCGGAGAGAAATAGGAGCTGAATGTTTGTGCGAGAAAGGGGGACAGAGATTGGAGGAGAGTCTGGTTCATCATCATCTTCTCCGGTTAGTAGATTAGAGCTCCAGAATCTTGTGAAAGTTCACCAAATTTGTTACAACTTCGTGTCCTTGGATCTTCCATCTACAAATCCGATTGCAACACGAGAGATTGAAGGTAGTTTCAAATCAGTGGAGCAATTTAGGTGATTTTCTTATTCCGATTTCTCTAATCTGCATATAAGGATAAATTTGTTTGTTTTTATCAAATCTTACTCGAATTTTTGGTTATTTTTACTGTTTTGTGTGTTTATATCCTTAATTTCAGCTTATTTTAGTTTGCATTATTCCATACATTCCAGTTTCTGTGTTAATTTTTTCTACTTTCATGATATGCTTTGTGTATCGATTTTCTGAAGAAAAATAATCTCATGATGTTATGGTTTGCATTTGATTTGTCTATAGCTGAGATTTCTGTTGAATCTAAATAAGAACTTGCTGTATGATGAAGAGGTTTCTATTAAATTTATTAAGATTTTGTAATCGCTAGTTCGATGCTAATGAGGAATGATTTCTTAGGTAAAGGAAAAATGTATTGCAAGGTTTAATTGTGTTATTGCTATGACATATTGATGTTTATAGTTGCCTGCCCTTTAGTTGTTGAGACATGGTAATGAACAAGGTCAGCTAATTTTGCATGCTCTAAATAATTGGAAGAGGACTTTACATTGTACTTGTAGTCCCTGTTGGTTTATCCCTACTCTGTATTGAACATGGAATAATGCTTGATCCTTGAAATTTAAAAAATAAATAAATATGAAGTGTGCTTTTCATCAGGTAACATCACTTGGTCGATTCAGTGCTTAAAATGCAAAAGAATTTCTCAGTCATTGCTTTAGTTAGTTTTTGAGAAATAGTTATAAATTTTCTATATTCGTATGTATACAAATTTACATAACTTGTTGTTTGAAATGTAATACACAAAAAAATCTCGTTTTATAAATTTTACACATTGATTTTTACTCAGTTTATGGTAATACACAAAAAAATCTCGTTTTATAATCTTGTATGGAGTTTGGTTCTTAGTTATCTTGGAAGGATATAATACTTGGTCATTATCTCTTGGGAATGATGATGTATAAGTGTTTAATGTAAGTTGTCCCACTAGTTTTCAATTTACAGTTTTTTTTTAGTAGTGATTTCAATGCCTGTTTGACAGAGTCAATTGAGATGGATTCCTTCCAATGTTGGGAACATGGCTGTGGTAATGTCATTATCATGGTAGAGTCATAGGGAATTGATTTGGCCCTACTTCATTTCATACCTCATTAGATCTTGATTATCATAAAACCTTCATAGATCATCTCCATGTGCAACTGTTTGGCAGCCCTCACCCTTGATAATTGCAGCCCTCTCACCACCTTGATAATTGCAGCGCCCTCACCCTTGATAATTGCAGCCCTCTCACCACCTTGATATTGGCAGCCCCCTCACCCTTGATAATTGCAGCCCTCTCACCACCTTGATATTGGCAGCCCACACACCTTGATAATTGCAGCCCTCTCACCACCTTGATAATTGCAGCCCTAACACCCTTGATAATGACAGCCCCTGCACCCTTATGATAATGGCAGCCCTCACACCTTTATTTTGTTTATAATGCTTTTGTTGTGGACGGTTGTTTTTTTTGGATTACTCTCTTCATGTAAAGAACCTGGAGTTTTATTTTAAGGCTTGGTTTGCATATCCAATCGTATTATAGGCTTAGAAAGATGAGGTGTAGAGCATTACATACAGATTCATTCTCTTATTCCCTCTTTGTGACCTTAGCATTTCAACTTTCTAGATCCTTGAATTAACTTCACTAATTAGGACTCATGAACCTGTTTTCGGTAGTGATCATGTTCTATAGAAACCTTGTATAGAAGCCCTTTTTTTTTTCTCTTGGCCCAAGTTTTTTTTTTTAGACCTTGGTGTGTATATAAAGTGGGCCGACTTTACTCATTTCAATTGATTGTGCAAGAGTCAGGCTCATTCATTTTGATCATAATTCATATTTAACTTTAGCTCTTGTGTTATTCATCCAAAGAGGGAGAATGGAATATTATTTCTGTTTATTAGGGAGTTTTCATCCCTTTACTTGAAGAGGGTCAAGAATAGAATTTTCAGCTCATATTTCCTTGTCTAGAGTTACATTTTGAACTTTTCAAATTACATCGTAGCCTCTTAGTTTCATTTTCTTTCTGGCATTTCTTTTTGCCATATATGTCTGTTAAGGGGTTATCTGTGGCATGATTTTCATCATATATTTCTACTAAATGATTGTCATCACATGAATGGACATAATTGGCTGACATATGGGTAATCTGATGAGAGTCATTTGTTGTATATGTTTATGACCCTATGATATCTTTGCATGAATGGACAGTGACTGATGATATTTTAATATGAGTGTTAAAAAAAGTATTCATTTTGACTTTTACTATGTTATCAATAGATAATTAAGTTCCTTAAAGAATATTTAGTTGAGATTTGGAGTTCTATTCATTTATGTATGATAATGCTTAAGTCTCTTAACTTTCAGATGGTTTATGGTTGATTCCTAGTCTGATTATCATCGTTATTCGCAAAGGGTGATGAAGGAGTCATCCCAAGCCCATCCTTAGGGGACTTGCTCGGTCCAAGTAACACTCCTCTCTTTATTTAGTAGACTAGCACAGTCTTTTAGATGCTCTTAAATATTAGGTTCCCCTTATTCATTGCAAGGGCAATGAAAGAGTCATCTAGAGCCCCACTAGGAGACACACTTTGTCTCGTGAGGTGATTCTCTTTTGGAGACAAGCCTCATTTAGAACCTATCCTTAGGGAGTATACCTTGATTTCATTAGCAAAGTTACTCATAGGAGGCATGCTTGGCCCCATTTGTAGAATCCTCTCTAAGTTTTACCTCAACTTGTACCCCCTACTAGTTGGAGACCAACTTGGTCTGTTAGTTGCTTAATCCCTTATTTATCATTGTAGGGGCAATGATAAGGTTACTTGGAGCTCATCTTTGTGTTTAGGAGACTTGCCTAGTCTCGCTAGCACCTTTGTATGTCTTATTTGCATTTATGAGTCATTCTTTGACTTATTTGAATCCCCTCATAGAGTGTTAGTCATAATTCTACTTATTCGCCCCCATTTTGGTAGCGTTATTAAAGAGTCTTTGACTCATTTGCACCCCTCTTAGATTTGTTAGACATGTTTTGATCTACTTGTACCCCCTCCTTAGTGTTGTTAGTTTATGATTTTCTCCTTTAGTGTTGTTGTCACTCCCTTTATTAGAGACTATCTCGATCATATTATAGCTTTGCTTACTTGGGATCTTTTCATTTTTACCTTGCGACACTAGTTTATTTGTTTTAGGATTATTTCACTTTTAGTGAGTTTAATTGTTTCGGGGTTTCCCCTTTAGCCTAGGGTTTGGCCCTAGTGTGCTGTTTGGTATGTTCCCTTTTTAAGGGTGAAAACATTTTACAAATCTAAAAATACTTGAAAACTTTAAAACACCAAAAACATTGAAACATCGTTAAAATACAAAAACATTTAAAAACTTTAAAAACTTCAAAACATTTGAAAAGTTAAATTTTTAGAAGTAGTTAGGAAAGTTTGTTTCCGAACTACGTAGGCTTGATCCTCTTCCACGAGGTACGTAGGCAGCTTGGGATATTTTTCCCAAGTCCAGTCAAACCTTTCAAAATAAACATTTCAAACTTTGTAAATAAACCATTTAAATCTTTCAAAAACACCAAACAATATTTCAAAACTTTTCGATAAACATCATTTTCAAAAGATCATCATTTAGAGTTAGGAGTTTGTCCTAGATAGAGTGTTTTGATTGTTGTGTGTTTGTTTTAGAGTTAGGAGTTGTAGACACCCCATTTTGACCGAACCTCTTTTAAATCTTGTTTAATCAAAACCCCATCAAATTAGTGAATTAGGCCCCCAAATTACATCCTAAGCTAGGTTAGGGTCTCTGCAAGATCCCCGTAAAATTTCATCAAAATCCGAGCTAAAATGCCAAATAAGACGAGCCGAGTTCAAACCGTAGTGTAAATCGAAAAGGGGGGGCGAATTATCCTGAACAGGGCCGAGCTTGGGCCATATGGGACGCACGAAACCACGCGCTCATCAAACTTTCACGCGCCTTATCATTTTTTAGTGCCAATATCAATTCCAAAAGAAACCTATAAAAACCCACTTAAGCCTCATTTGTAAAAGATCAAGGGTTTTCTTATTTTTTTTAGAGAGGAGCAGAGAGGGAAAAAGGGGTTTTGGTAGCTTTCTTCTCCGATCGGTCACGTTGATGCTATTGTCCTCCTCATCTCTTCTATTTCAAGTGCTTCTTTTCTTCCTTACTGTGAGTTTATTTATGATTTCTATTGTCAAAGACCAAACCCTAAGCTTACCTCTCTTTCTCGAAAAGTTTAGTTCTTAACTAACCCCATGGATTCCGGAAATCTCGCCGGAATCTGATGAATGATCCTCATTACCACTAGATATAGACCTTGCTCTCCCATCTTGTCCAGCCAACACTCTGGTGTTCTCTTTTACCATCAATTTTGACCATAGTAAAGTAGAAATCTGAGATCTAAGAAGAACAAAATCTCAGATCTGAAATTGAGAAAGCTGAGAAAAGAGTGGAAATATAGGAAGGGATCTCATGTTTTGGATCTGAATTTGCATCAGAGAAAGAGAGGGAGAGAGGAACCGATCTCTTTTTTCGGCAATCTTGCCGAAATTCTGGCTGGAAAATGCTTCATTTTATGATCCAACTAATTTTGAGTAGAAGAAGAGGAAGACTAGAGAGGAAGAGATATCAGAAAAAGTAGAAAGGGAGATCAAGGAAGAGAGTGGAGGGAATAAGATAGAGAGATCTAAGAAAAATCTGTGAGGGAAAGAGATTAGGGTTCTTGATTTTAGCTTTTAGCAGAGAAAAGTTCTCCCTTCTTGGTTTAGAGTTTCATAGCATAGGTTTAGTTGGAATTAAGGTCTGGAAGTTTAGAAATGAAAGAATAAATGATATCTGTGAGCTGAGTGAAGCAAGTTTGTGAATGTAGGGAAAAAGGACAGATCTTCACTCTCTTTGTGAATTTGCTTCACAATACAACAAGGTGTTTCTACATCCGGAGGGTCCGACGAAAGAATCCACAAGAAGCAGGAGCTTAACTATTTCAGCCAAAATCTCAGGTCAAGGAAAGATACGAGGAATTAGAAAGAATTCATCATCATCAGGTACTTTTCTTCTATTATTGCATATGCCATTGAAATGTTGATTTTGCTGATCTTTTACATGGTTAAATTTTCTTTAATTTCATTAGTTAAGCAAGGAATTGACAAAAGTTTTTATTATTTTCCTCTAAATGTGAAGTAATCAATGAGATGTTCTTTTGTTATGGTTTCAACTGTTGATTTTTTATAAATATGCTTTTCAGACGTGATAGTGACCATTAATTGACTTCAAAGTCTTCTTGGAAATTACAAGGATTCTATCTTATTAATTTTTCTGAGGACATATTGATAATCAAGAAGATTAATCCTAAGACGCTATTGTGATCCATTATTCTGGTTGTTTCATGCTAATCATGTGGATAACTGGAATGCGAAGAATGCTTTTTTTTTTATGACAGTAATGTACTGATTCAAATGGATTGTAGCTTACCTTGGCATTGATGGATGTTGGCTCAAATTTTGATGTGTTTAGGTGTCATGTTCGAACATTACATATGGACTGAAGTTATAGTTTCATTTCTCACAGATTTGTATATATACATATGGTCGTATTTATTATTCTTTTTCATGACTGCGTACTTGCATAGTTTCCCTGACATTGTTCATAGACAGATTTCACCAGGTTTGTGATTGAGGTTTCTCTATCTATGTTCATTCCCAAATACTATCCGAAAGCCTCTCTTGCACCATCCTTTTCAGCCCATTGTCACTGAGTTTAACACCTTAAAATCCTTCCCAAAACAGCCCCTGTTTTGGCACATTTCAGCCCTTGTTTTAGCACAAAACAGCCCCTGTTTTGGCACAGTTTAATCCCTGTTTTGGCACAATACAGCCCCTGTTTTAGCACAAAATAGCCCTTGTTTTGGCACAGTTTAATCCCTTTTTTGGCATAGAACAGCCCTTGTTTTGCACCGGTTCAGTCCATGTTTTGCATTAATTAAGCCCACAGTTCAGTCCCTATATTACACTAGTTCAGCCCTCCCATATGCTCGCATGACCAATCCCTTTAGCCTCAAATGTTTTGGCCTACATATTATACTTGTTCAGTTTATCATGATTGTTTTATCCATAGTACAAGCCTTCATATTCAGTTCTTTATCCGATGTTTAGTTTGTCATGAGATTGTTCTATCCCTAGCGTAAGTTCTCCTGTTCAGTCTACCACATGGCTGTTTTGTTCGTAGCACAATATGCTTGATATGTTACTTCAATTCTTTGAGCTTTAAACTTAGGAATTGCTATGGTTATAGAAAGATGCTATCACGATTAAAGAGAGGGTAGCCAGTTCAGACTTGAGAAAGAATGTAGTAGTATTACGTTTTTAAGCTTATGGTAAATTATAGGTCTCTTCATAGTGGCTGAATGTGGGTCTTAAGAGGCATATGAATTTGGACTTTAAATTATACAGGTCTGTGTCAACGTGGTGATTATGGAATAGAGATGTATGTGTTCTTTTCATTTGATTATGTACTCATCCCGTTATCTCTGTGTTAATAAAAATTCAGGTTATAGCTCATGTTTGCCTAGAGGTGTATAGGTGGTTTAACATTGGTATAGCCATGTTCTAGTGTTGACAAACCTTCATTACATAGCATTTTTATAAATAATAAGAGGGTATCACTATTTCATATTTCATTTCATAATGTCTCTCATTGTACAAGCGTGGGCTGTAAGAGGAGTGGACCTGTCATTAATATGGTAATAGGGGTGTGGTTATCATCATTGCATATGCTCACGCATGACAGAGTCTACTATTTTTTATCTTTCAAAGTTGTGAAGAAGTGACATATGCCACCTTTATCTATGCATTTTTTTTAGACGGATGAATATTCTTGTTTACATTGAAGAATATTATGAAATTTGATATACATAGTGCTGTCTTCTTAGCTGAATAGATGGTTTTCATGCGAAAACCAAATAAAACTGGAAAATCTCATGGTAGTTCAAAAGTAATAACGACAATAATACTGTTACATAAATTAGTAGTAGGAATAGTGATTCGAAACAGAATTGGTGTTTCTATCCTCAGATACTGATAGATACTATATTTGGACATGAGCTTATGGTCTTGTTATCAATTTTCTGTAATAGTTGTTGATTGAAAATCTGATTTCCTGTTATCATCTAGGGTTTAATGCTTATTCATTTTGAGGTTTCTTATGTAAGCATTTGAGAGGACCCAAAAATTTAACAATCTGAAAGTTGTCCTTATTTCATTTCAAGATATCCGTGGTTGTATATAGAAGAAAATAACATGAAAAGTGGTATAGTTGTCAGGTCATATTTCATTTTAACTTCTTTTAAACATAAAAGGACAGTAGCAATGCTCTTGATTATTGGATTTTCATTACAGTTTGGGCAGCACAAGGTATTTCATTTAGGTTTGACTTCAAGATTTCTTAGAGAGTTCATTGCAAAGGCAATGAAGGCGTTAGCCCAAGCCTATCTTTAGGGAACTTGCTTAGACCGAGTAGCACTCCCCTCTTTTATTTAAAAGACTTGTCCAGTCTTTTAAATGTGTAATCCTTAAACCATAGGTATTCCATTCATTGTAAGGGTGATGATAAGGTTACTTGGAGCCCTCCATAAGAGACATTCAGTGTCTCATTAGAGATAGTTGTTCCCCCATAGGAGACATGTTTTGTCTCATTGGTCACAATTCCCCTTTGTGTCTAGGAGACTTACCCAGTCTCACTAGCACCCTCCTTTATCTCATCTTCTTTTAGGAGACTAGCCTAGTCTCATTAGCACTCCCCTCTTAGGGTTGTGCACTAGGAGTCAGTCTTTTCGTATACGAGTCAATCTTTAGCTAGAGAGTCTGTCCTTAGTCAGAAGGTCTTTTCCATTAGCATAGGAGTCTGTCCTTAGCTAGGAGTCAGTTCTTCAGTTTCAGGAGTCTGTCCTATCATCATAGGGAGCTAGGATTCTGTCCACCATTTCATCAAGTCATGTGATCTTACCCACTCTTGCAAGGTATAGGATGTTGTCCAACCCTTGTAGAGTCGTGATTCTGTCCAATTCCCCCGTAAAACATAGGATGCTGTCCAACCTTTGCGAGATATCAGGAGTCTGTCCTACCCTTATGATGATATGATTCTGTCCTCTTGAGTCAAAAACATAAAAAACATCTGAAAAATAAAAAAATCTCAAAAATCTTGAGTCATTAGGAGTAGTTAGGAAAGTCTGTTCTGAACTACGTTAGCTTGATCCTCTTCCATGAGGTACGTAGGCAGCTTGTGATTCTTATCCCAAGTTCAGTCAAACCTTTCAAAATAAACATTTCAAACCTTCAAAAAATACAAAACATTCTTCAAAACCTTTTTGAAAAGATCTTTCCCTAGAGTTAAGAGTCTATACTAGATGTTTAGGGTGTCTTAGAGTTAGAAGTCTGTCCTAGTTATGTTGATGTTTTGTGTGTCTTGTCGTGTGAGTGTCCCTAGAGTTAGGAGGCCTCGAGTCGTGGTCGGTTAGACACTTAGTCGAGCCGATGGCTAGACTAGGAAACACTTAGTTTGCCCATGATTTTCTTTAGGACACACAGCCTAGTTACACATAGGATATAGGACTCACTTGCATTAGCTTAAAGCTAACCAACTTGCATTAGTTAGGGCATATATGGAGTCCTAAAAATTACAATTCACTTGAACTTAAGCAATCGCATAAGAAGCTTTAAAAACTAGTCGGGTCTAGTTGATCGAGTCTAGGATAACGGTCTTAGATGGTTAGGCATCATAGTTTAGAATATGTCACCGAACTAAGTCGACTCTGATTCTTCCCGAGGCCGAGATACGTAGAGCAGCCGGGATGGACGGCCATCTTGGTCCGAGTCAAGTATCACATTAGAGTTTAGGGTTTGTGGCGTCGAGTTGTGTGTGGAGTCGAGTTGTGTTGTGTTGTGTGTTTTGTTGTGTTTTCTTACTTTCATGTACAGACCTTATACCTTTGCTGTAGCATGCATGTGTTTGCACACCAGAACTTAGACACCAATTAGGTATAACACTCATAACCTAGCTATTCTTAGGTGACACTTCTCTCATTTATTTTGTGTATGCTTATTATTCATCTCCGAGATATGCATGATTAGGTAGACGTCTTCTCGGAGATATATAATCTTATTTCACATGACTTTCGCCCAAAACTCTTCAAAATCAATAAATAAATGGCATAAGAGACCAGGTGCTTGCACTTGGGCGGATAAGGTGCTCTTCGGACCTTCTAAATTCGTAACCAGGCACGAACCTTTGCATCTCTGATTATCCATTACAACAGAGCATAGAATGGGATCCAGGGCCGACTTTCTTGGATCGCCACTCATGCTGTGATAGGCACCTTTTTTAGGGTACGTCTCGAATCCGGGCTAGTCCTCGAATCGAGAGGTATCTCAGTTTACATCGCCACTCATGCTGTGATAGGCACCTTTTTTAGAGTTCCTTGGTAGATCTCTCCTTCACGTGGATGATCCAGAGACTTTCCGGGGGCTCGTCCCCTGCCTCTCTTTGATCGAGGTCCACAGGAGTTTGTCCTAGCTAAGAACGCCTCCGTCCGGTCAGTTGGCGATCCACATCGCCGACTGATGACAAAAATATGATGCGTTAGTCTGCCTATTATTTTTCTTAGGACATACAGCCTAATTACACATAGGATATAAGAACCACTTGCATTAATTTAGGGTTAAAAAACTTACATTTAGTTAGGGCATATAGGGGGTCCTAAAATTCATAATCCACTTAAATTTGAATATCGCTCAAGAAGCTTTAAAAACCAGTCCGGTCTTTTAGGATTGAGTCTAGTTTAGTGGTCTAGGTGTCTTAGACATCATAGTTTAGAATAGGTGCGAAGAACTACGTTGTCTTGATTCTCGTGGAGGCGGGGATACGTAGGCAGCTTTGGATGAACATCAGACCATCCGAAGAATCGAGCGACAACATTTAGAGTCTAAGGTTTGTTGTGTTATGTCGTGTGTGGTTTCGAGTCGTGTTGTATGTTTTGTTGTGCTTTCTTACTTTCCTGTACAGACCTTATACTAGGGCTGCTCAAAAAACTGGGCAAACCGATAAATCGAACCGAGCCTTTCGGTTTGGTTCAGTTCGGTTTTTCTCGGCATTGGTTCGGTCACGGTTTAGAATTTTACCGAACCGATGGGATCAGTTCGGTTCACGGTTTTAGATTTTTAAACCGAAAATTAACCGAACCGAACCGAGAAATGGAGGAAAAGACTAACTGATTTTGTGTCATTATCAAATCTAAGGTGAGTTATTTTATTTGCAAAGAGAAGAGGGGTGATTTAAACAAGGGAGGTGTGTCTATATCAATTCCTTGTATTCAAAAGTAAGAATACATTCACCCCTTCCCCTTAGACCACCCCTTAGAAGTGTAAAAAGAATAGTCTTAAATACTTAGAGGGGCTGTCCAAGAGAAGAAAAGGGAGGGCGAATATATCATCCCCTTTATAAGGCCATCGATTAGGGTTAGAGAGGGAGGGGTCTCTTCATTTTTTGTTTCATGAGAGAGAGAGAGGGAAGGCAGAGAGAGCTTACTTAGAGAGGTTGCTAATCTTGTTGCATACCGTTGATGGTCGATTTGGATAGATAAACTTTTTTTTTGGATAGATAAATGTATTTAACTACTTGATTTGGATTTGTACCGAATAAACAGTGAACCAAACCGAACCGAACCGGTCAAACTTGGTTTGGTTATGGTTTGGATTTTCTCCAAACCGATGTGATTAGTTCGGTTAAAAAAAACTCCCTAAACCGAACCGGTCCGAAGCGTGTGCAGCCCTAACTTATACCTTTAGTTGTAGCATGCATGTGTTTGCCCACCAGAACTTAGACACCCATTAGGCATGACACTCATAACTTAGCTATGCTTAGGTGACACTTCTTTATTTATTTTGTATGTGCTTATTATCCCCGGGTCATGCATGCTTAGGTAGACATTTTCTCGGGGATGTTTGTTCCCATTTCACATGATTATTGCCTAAAACTCTTCAAAGTTAATAAATAAATGGCATAAGAGACAAAGTGCTTGCACTCGAGCGAAATGATGTGCTCTTCGGACCTTCCTCATTCGTAATCAGGCACGGACTCATATATATTTCTGGTTATCCATTGCATAGATTTGTTTTTATGGGTTCCAGGGCTAACTTCACTGGATGACGACTTTGAGTTATTTTAGGTATGTCTTGGTTTATGGATTTATCCTTAGAGCAAGAGGTATCTCATACATTTATCGTCACTCGTGCTATGCTATGAAAATGACACCTGTTTTGAGAGTTCCTTGGTAGAGCTCTCTTTCATGTGGAGATCCAAAGGACCAATGTGGGACCCGTTCTCTCGCCGCCTTCTCAGGATCGGGGTCCACAGTTCTGAGATTCTTCTACAACCTACACTTATTCGCACTAGCCTTCATCCCAATATTCCTTGGTGAGGTAGAGGCATGATGTCTTGTAGCAATGTCCAAGTTGCCACTTTTAGGTACAACGATAAAATAGACCCCGTTCGCTGCTCCAGACCTTCAATAATAATAATTTTTCTAACTCGAACCCAGAGGCAGTAGGAGAATATGGGGCAAAAATAGGTTTAGTAATTTAGTTGATTCAGCCTAAGTGGGTACACGTCGAGCAATAAGTTTCTCTTCTTGCAAACAAGCAAGCCAAATAGCAGTCATAAGATTGATTGGACGGAACATTTGGACTTCGAGTTGAATGTCTTCTGCAAGCCATATATGAAGCAGCTCACAAGGAAGGTTTTGGTTAAACCCTTAACTCATGCAAGCTACTTGTTTGTTTTAGCTTGGCCAGAGTACCCATAGAATCTTTGCACTCATTCGGACCGAACCGTGTGCCTAGAGCTTGGCTAAGATGCTAATCCACGTGGATTTTATTTTCAGAAGCGAAAGACCATCCTTAGTAGTCGAGTACGATTTTAAGGTCATTAGTTTCAGTCCTCGGTTAACAGATAAGGGAAGGCAAGTTCCACCTTTCGCTATTGAGGGCCCACGGACCGAACGGAACGACGTGCGAGGGAGGCTTCCGACCGAGAGGAGCGGAGCAGGAAAACAAAACAATCCAAATCCTTCTATTCATGAAGTCGTTCCTTACTCTTAGTCCGAAGGGGCTACTAGTTTGAAAGCAGAAGACGAACATGAGAGAGAGAGAGAGAGAGAGAGAGAGAGAAATACGCACATATCACGATTAAAAAGAGATTTACACATTGTAGCGTTCATTTTGCAAGCGAATTGTATGATTTATGTCCCTTTATTGCAATCTTATTCCTTTACAAATTAAAATTTGCTACTAAATGATGATTCTGCGCTGTTCTTGAAAATCAAAAGACAAAAATCATCAAATTTTTGAAGGATGGAAAATGAAAAGAGAAATAGAGGGAAGAGCATACAGAGTATTTTCGTCCATCCTTGGTATAAAAACAAAAGGGTCCGGAGAAAGACTGGTGGTATGCTTTCAAACCCTCATCCCTTTTCTCCATTTGATGATCATAACCCTTCAATTAGCAGAGGTTTCTAAGCAGTCGTGTTTTTTTAAAAAACTTTCTAAGCCGTCCATCTTACACCAAATATATCTGAGGGTGAGGATAACTCTATGGAGATTTTTTATGAGGTAGGGCCTAACCACATGGGGATTAACAGATGAACGGCTTAGATCATCTAGGCAATGAGCCCACTCTACTTTTGTTTTTGTTTTTTTTTTTATGGGCAAGCTGGGGTTAGGCAGACCCCTACCAGATATATTGAGAAAAAGGCATATTACAATCTTTCATAGAGGGACCCCAAAGAGTCCGAGGACAGGTCCTCCACAAGGGAGGGGGACAGAAAATTAGGGGGGAGATTATCACCCTTACAAAAATAATCTTGTTTAGAAAGGATGTCTGCTGCTGCATTCCTTCTCTCCAAATATGGGAAATTTCCCAAGAGTTTAGATTTCTGAGCTTGCTGTGGATCATGGTTAGAGTTTGGAATTTCCTCCAAGGGCAAGCTTGGGTGCCTTTGATCACTTTGACTGCATGGATTGAGTCAGATTCAATCCATAAGCTGCGGATGCTGAGATTCTCTGCTAGTTTTAGACCGTGAAGGATGGCTTCGATCTCCAGGTGATGAATAGCTTCATGAGGGACGATTTCCGAGAATAGGCCAATGGGGCAGCTGAGATGGTCTCTAATAAGGCCCCCAACAGATCCAGAGTTGTCCATGAGGGATGCATTAGTATTTAGTTTATGGTGGCTGAGGTCGGAGGGGATCCATCGACAGAATTTTGAGGTTTTGGGTTGCTGGAAAACGGGGAGCGACAAGTTTGCCGCAATGTTGGAGCTGGCCTCTGAGGGTGAGTCTGAAAGCCTAAGGAACAGTATTTTTGTGCGAGAGGTCGAGAGAATTTGCTTGAGGAGGTCCTGCTTGTGAGTACATTTTTCATTGTGGATTCTAGCGTTCCTCTCACACCAAATGTGATAGATAGAGGAAGCAAAGAGAATTCTAACAGAGATTGCAGCTTGACCTTTACCTGGGAAGGAGGATCGAAGCCATAATTCTTCTTCACCTAAACTTTACTTCTGTTTTTTCCTCTTGGAGATTCTCCAAAGCACCAATCTCCAAATCCAAGTGATCTCTGGTTTCAGGTTCGGCGTGACAAAGAGGACATCTAAGATCGTCTTGGCCATTCAGGAAGGGAAGGCGATCTCTTGTGCATAATTTGTTTTTAATTGCTTGCCAAGCGATGAAACTATGACGCGGTATGTTACCAGGGAACCATATAGAAGAAGACCAATCGACTTTGGCTTTTTGGGATCTGATGGTATTCCAGGCTGATTTTATAGTGAAGATACCATCATTTGTTGGTTTCCAAATTGGACGATCAGAGGAGGTTTGAGAGAAAATAGCATCAGAAGTGATTTGTTTCAGCTCTCTGAGGTATGAATCTGATTGAATGGAGTCCCATTTTCCAGACTCTATTACATCCTTAACAGAGAAATTGCTCAGAATAACATTGAAAAAGGGGCCCATGGAAGGTTGAGAAATAATGACACCAAACGGGACCCAAGGTTGAAACCAGAAGTTTATGCTAGCACCATCACCCACAGCATAGCAAAAATAGGGCCTAGCATCGTCACGAGCTTTTAGGATACTCCGGACAGCCCAAGATGGGTTGTGGGGCATCTTGATAAGCCAAAAATTCCTATTTCTAATATATTTTGCATTGAACCAGTGATTCCAGGGAGTGTTTCTGTTCTGGGTTATATTCCATACCTGCTTGATTTGGAATGCTCTGTTTATATCTGAGAGGGATCTCAAGCCGGCTCCACCTTCTACTTTAGGAGTGCAAATGTCACTCCAAGGCAGAGGATGGTATTTCTTCTGAGGATTGCAACCACACCAAATAAAATTTCTGAATATCTTTTCTATATCGTTGAGGGTCGCTTTTGGAATGTGAAAGGAAGCCGACCAGTAAATTTGAAATGAGTTCAAGACGGATTTCACCAACTCAATACGCCCAACTCGAGAGAGAAGTTTACTGGACCAAGAAAGAATTCTTTTCTTAACTTTATCAATCAAAGGCTTGCAATCTTTTGAGGTTAACCTGGATGTAACTAATGGGAGCCCCAGGTATTTGATTGGAAGATTGCCTTCCAACATGTTGAGAAAAGTGCAGATCGAGTCCTTCATATTGTTATCTGTTCCAGAGAAGAAAATTTCTGATTTAGATAGGTTAACTTCAAGACCCGAGCAGACTTTGAATACATTAATGCAATCTAGAAGGCCTCTTGCATCAACAGTAGCAGCCTTAGTGAAGACCATAACATCATCTGCAAAAAAAATATGGGTTATAGATACAGATTCTTTGCAGAAAGGGGTGGTAATCGTTCCCAGGGATGAGGCTGTGAGTAAGATGCAGGAGAACATCTCCATCACAATACAAAAGAGAAGAGGGGAGAGGGAGTCACCCTGACGGAGGCCATTGGAGGATTGGAAGAAGCCTACAGGGGAGCCATTTATAAGAACCGAGAAGGAGGGAGTGGATATGCATTGGAATATTCACCCACACCAAGACTCATTAAAGCCAATTTTCTTCATGAAGGAAAGCAGGGAATCGAATCTAACACTATCAAAGGCTTTTTTGAGATCCATTTTGATGCACATGGCGTTTTTTAGAATGTTTCGATGGAAGTTATGGCAGAGATCATGGGTTAAAAGGATATTGTCCTGGATGAGTCTACCTTTCACAAAAGCTGATTGAGAGGGGCTGATGATTTTGTCCATGAGAGGCTTCAATCTGTTGGCTATAAGCTTTGAAATTATCTTATAAATGAAGTTGCAAAGGGAAATTGGTCTGAATTTATCAGGGGAAGTGGCCTCAGGGCATTTTGGAATGAGAGCAATAAATGTAGAATTTATTTCTGGAAGGAGCTTGCTAGTCTTGAAGAAATGAAGGATGGCTCTTGAGATGTCTGGACCTATCACATACCAAAAAGCTTTGAAAAATTCCCCGTTGAAACCATCTGGGCCGGGGGATTTGTTTCCATCCATGGAGAAAACAGTAGATCTGATTTCATCATGGGAGAATGGTCTGGTGAGGAAATCAGCTTCTACAGAGGAGATATGGTTTTTCGGGTCAGGGGTAGAAGGGGAAGAGACTCTGTTAGTACTCTGGGAATTGAGAAGCTGGTAAAAGAATTCCGTGAAGGATTTAGCAATCTGGGCTTGGTCAGTTGAAACTTCCCCATCAGGGTTGCTGATGCCATGAATAGAGTTCTGGTTTCTTCTGGCTTTTATAGCGGAGTGGAAGAATTGAGAGTTGGAGTCGCCCAAAGTTAACCATTGAATCCTTGATTTTTGTCTGTACAGGGATTCCTCTTTATTAGCCATAGAGATGTAGTCAGCTTTGATTTGAGATTCTTCAATTCTGAGCTCTCGATCAAGAGGATTAGTAGCCAACCTATTTTGGATGTCTTCTAGCTTGATTCTGAGGCGGGGAGCTTCAATATCGATCCGGCCGAAGACATTTGCATTCCAGATTTTTATGAGTCTTTTAACTTCCTTTAGCTTCTTGGCCACGATGAACATTGGATTGCCATTAATCTCAACTGACCAAGCTCTTTCAACAAGTTCGAAAAGGGAGTCATCATCAAGCCAGGCATTAATGAATCTGAAAGGCTTTTTACCAGAGGGGGAGGGCGGAATCATCTGCACGATGATAGGAGAATGGTCTGAAAGACCCGGGGCTTTATAATCCGCAAAGGAGGTGGGGAATTTGCAGAGCCACTCAATGTTTACAAGAGCCCTATCAAGCCTCCTGAGTTTGATTTCAGTGGTCTTTGCACTATTATTCCAAGAGAGAGTTTGGCCAACTGATCGCAGATCTGTGAGAGAACAATTGTCAATGCAGCGATTGAAATCATCGAGGTCTGAGTTAATTGGGTCAGCACCGCCAAGTCTCTCATCAAGGAATCTGGTGGTATTGAAATCACCAAGAACAATCCATGGGTCATGAGTCTGAAGGGAAAGTTTCTGGAGATCATGCCATAGGGGGGTTCTTTCCTGACCCGAATTTCGGGCATAAACAACAGTGAGGTAGAACTGAGATTGGGTTTGGATTAGAGTTACTTCAGCATGCACAAATTGGGCGGATTCGCTTCTGATGATAACTTGGACGATAAGGGGGTTCCAAATCAACCAAATTCTGCCTCTGATAGTATGGAGGTAATTAGCATGGTAGCTCCAACAGTTGTTGATGTCGAAAACATTTTTTACAAACGAAGGTTGATGAACCTTAGTCTCAAGAAGACAAAACAGGGGAAGATTGTGTGTATGGATGAGCCGGCTGATGTCTTCCTTTTTGGAGTGGGAGGCAATCCCCCTAACATTCCATACTGCTAGGTTTGACATTGGAGGAGGTGGGAGAAGTGTGAGAGGCAATAGCCAAGATGGGGTTCTCTGGAATGAGAGATTCTTCAAGGGAATCATCTTCAAAAGGTTCATCTTCATGGATGTCTTCGTTAGCTTCAGCAAGAATAGCATATGGATTGAACAAAACGATGCTCCTTTGATGGTTATCAATTGATGGGTTGGTTACAGGTATGGTAGGATTTCCTGGATTTGCTCTATGAATTTCGACACCATTTTTTGAAGAGGCGGGGGGTATTCCTGCAGGGAGATTTGTAGGGGTTCCTACATCATGATTGATCTGCCAGCAGGATTCTGATAAAGGGTTAATAGTAACCTTTTCAGGGAATGGGGCCTGGTTTGGAATGGGTCTCCATTCTTTCTTTTTGTTCTTTCCAGGTGGAGGGGGATGGGATTTCAGGCAAGAGGAGTTTGAGTGGTTGAAAGTTTTGCATTCACTACAGGATTGAGGCCTCCATTCGTATTCCACTTTTTGATAGGTAGTACCTAGAGAGGTCTTTATTTCAATCTGATCAGGGAGATCTATTCCTGCTTCTACTTCTATACAAACCGCTGAGCCTAGTGGATCCAGTCGTTTGGGCATCCATGTAGAGGGGGTTTCCAATCTTGCTGGCTATTTTGCTGAGACAGTGGGCAGACCAGAATCTGAGATTAAGATCATGGAATTTTACCCAAACAGGGATGGAGGAAAGGGAGAGTTTTTCGAGTTCAAGATCCGGAGACCATCTCCGAAGCACAAGAGGACGCCCTCCAAAGCTATAGTTTCTGTCTTCTAGAACCGATTCACAATCTTCCGACAAGTTGAATTGGAAGAGGAAAAAACCTCGATGAAGATTGAACATCTGGAACTCACCCTTGAGTTTCCAGCTTCTGCTTAAGTGGGCTTTTAAGGCCACAAAGTAAGGCCGTTTACCCATTAGATAGCCAACTAGGGAATGTTGCCATTTACGATCATTTTCCTCCAGCTCTTCGTCCTCAAAATCAAGGTCAGACTCAGGCTTTTGCTCAGTGGAATAGCTCAGTTTGGAGCTTATACCAACTGATTTATTTTCAAATAGGTAACTCCATGAGTTTTCTTTTCTTTTTGGGGCATGGTTATTTCCTTGATCTGCAGATTCATGGCTGTTATTGGAAGAAGGCAGTTGTGGCCAGTTTTCTTCAGACTGGTTTTCCCCCCCAAAGTTAGAATTTGAAATTTGGAGAGAAGAATCTTCATTCGGTGGTCCCAAGAAATCAGGTTGGTCTTCATTCGAGAAGGCCAATTTTTTACCACGGCCTATACGGCTAGGTTCAAATTTTCCAGCAGCAATGATGCGGGGATTTAAAACAGGTGAGCTACTAGAAGGGCTAAGGTTTAACTCACGGGCATTGACCGGGTAAGGAGTGTGACCAACCAGTTGGTGTACTGAATCGATCTGAGATATCCTTACATTTACCAACCCAACTGGGCTTTCCTTTTCTAGGGAGCTAGAAGAACAGGGTACCTCAATCAGATTAGAGAACTTTCCGTTTGGGGGAGTCATCTTCAAACTCGCCTCCTCCCTCATTTCTGTGGGTGACTTGTGAACAATAGGTTTCTCACGGGATATGAACTGATTGAGCTTCGGGGCAGGGGGGGTTTGAAATGGCTCAGAATTTCAGGATCAAAAGGGGCCTGTGGGGGAGAGGGCGGATTGGGGGGATTAAGATCTTTTTTGACGCCTTCTTTCTAGGAGAATCTGAAGGAGGGTTTGGAATAATCTTATGAAGTCTAGTTCCTCTTCTAAAACGCGTACTAGGGTCGGAATCAGATTTTTTTGAGCCTAACTGAAGAGCTCCAGATCTGAGGGAGTCTATAAGCTTGAAAATAGTATTTTCAGGTCTCGAGATTTGCAGATCCTCGGAAATAAGGGGATGGGAAGAGAGGGTATGGTGAAAAGAACTGGGTTCAACTCTATCGTATTCAGAAACTGCACAGAAAGCATCCAAGGAAATATCATTTCGTGCAACATGAGGGAGCTTTTCGAAACCATACTCCTCATCAAGTTCTCTGATTGCTTGAGGCACACATTCGGGGAGGGAGAGGGCTTTCCCCGGGTCAGGAGGCCTCTCCATGAGGGAGAGGAGGATCGAGAAGGGTTTGGGGTCTAGAGGAGGAGCGACACTCTACTTTTGTGACAGTCTATTACGCTAATCTATATGCCCACGAATCATATAAAATCACCAAAAATACATAAATTGCTCGCCACATCCTAGCTGTTGATCCAAGCTCCTTGACTTTGCCTTAATTGGATCTTCAACTCGGCACAAAATTCATTAGTAACACATAATGAATTAACTTGAGTTTAGAATCATCAAAACAAAATTAGAAGATTGCTAAGGGTTGAACCATTTGGGTTACAATAGTGATCCTCCCATCTAACTACTCCAACCATTTTCAAACATCTCATATCATTCTCTGGGCATTTTTCAAGGAAAATGGTGGCTCAATCATTCATGGACGAAATCAGACGAGCTATAAAACTTCAATAAGTGTTTTTTTCACCTTGCTCAGTTGTTACTGCTACCAGTAGCCAAAGTATGCCAGTATAGGAAAAATTAGAGAAAACGTTTCTTTTGGTTTATGGTTGAGTTTTATATGGTTTTCTCAGCGCTTGTAGATATTATTAATTGAAAAAAAAAAAACCGTGAGACCCACATAGTTGGGTGATCCAAACTAATCATTTGTTGGGCCCTCATATTTAAAAGAAAAAAACAGTGCGGGCCGGGCCAGGCCCTATTGGTTTTGGATTACGAGAATTGTTTACGAGCCCAAAGCAAATTATTGCATTCGAAATTATAGGCAATTGCGAGCCCAAATTTTGAGACCAGTAATCAATTTTGGACTCAAAATCGACTTCAAAATCCGAAACCAACAGGATCGGTCATGTTTGAGAAGCATGAAATTTTTTTCCATGGAATATTGGTTTTGCCATGTGATGAGAGAGGGGCAGGGAGAAAGGGAGAGGAATTGAATTAAGAAGGCAAGTGTGTGAGGAGATGGTCTAAAGTGGCTGAAAAATACGGGGAACAAACTTTAGGGGATGATATTTTCACCTCTGCATTACACGCACGCTCCCCTTATAACGTGATTTGACGGGAAAAACTGGGCAACTTTAACACTTTTTGACGTCAAATCACATTATAAGGAAAGCGTGCGCGTAATGCAGGGGGAGTGAAAATGTCATCTCCAAACTTTATTGTGAGTAGAGTTTTTAGGGAAATAATATCGGCACAACCATATTTTGATATTTTCACAAACCATCATGTCTTTTAGTATTTAAAGAGCTGTCAAAAGGTTATTACATTTCCCAAAAAGCTCTCAGGGCCAATTAAAGAAGAAAAGACAGGTGGGTCTATGCAAATATGGTTGTGTTGATAACATTTCCCAGTTTTTATTTACCCTTTTTTTGAGCCCCTCCTCACCCTCTCCTCACTCAGTCACTCTTGTCCTCTCATTTTTCTCCCTCCCACTCTCTTTGCCCCTATCCCACCATTGGATGAATTAATATTCGGTGAAAAAAAATTTACATGGCTGCCAAACATGTACATGGCCTTAATGAATATCAAGAACCGAATTTACCTGCTTTCATCGGTTTTCATACTTCCACTCTTTCTTCAACTCGAAGCCAATAGAAAGCTACCCTCACATGGATTCAAAGAGGGACTTGCTGTGTTTTTATACGAAAGAGAGCGACTTTTTGTTGGATAGAATCCATATCTTAAGAAGCCCAAATATGATTATTAAGACTGTTGGATAAAATAGACGGATCAGATTTCTACAGATCTTATAAACAAATAATGAAAGAATGATATATGACTTAGTTGAACCCAAAACACGTTACTTGAAATGAAAACCTGTTACTCGGCCTCAAAACAATGCAAGTCGAAGCCAAAAATGTATGTAATGTAAATTAAACCATAATTGAAATAAAACATGAAAAATAGATTGCACTTATCTCTTTTGATGAAAAAACGTTTATGGGAAACCGGATTAAGAAGAAGAAGGCTGAGTCGTGCCACTGGTCACTCTCCTTAAGAATCGTATCCGCCCCCTACCGGTGTAACCGTGATCCGCGAACCGATGCTCCAAGATAAAACATCCAAAGTTGGCTCCAGTCCACGTGCACTCGCTGACTGGTCCACCTAGAACCACCTTAGAACTGTGCTCAGACACGGAAGGAACAGAAGGAGATGAAGCAAAACCAGAAAACATAACGCTTTTTCTGTGTAAACCTCTTTCTTTTTCTGGTGGCAAAAGCCACCCCAAACGTAGACCCCAAAAACTCTTAGCCTTACCCAAACCATATTCTCTTCTCCTTTTCATAGACCACAAAGTGTCTATTGGAAAGAGCCACCAATAATGGGTATTAATGTTGAGAAAAGCCACCATTAAGAGCCTTGAACGTTTCTCTTCCAACATTCATATTTGTGACCGTTGGAGATGAAATGGTTTTGCAACTTTAATAGGTGTTATTATCATAACCATTTAGCAATTAATTGGGTAAAATGGAAACCGTTTTGGGCATTAAAAAGAATCTTTTCATTTAAAAAAAACACTCAAAAGTCACTAGCTTTTGAAATAAGAGGGAAACCAAAATTTGAATCTTTTCCTCTAAATTTTAAAGACAAGGCAAAAATCACTTTTGGCTTTTCAAATTCTTTAAAATTTCCAACAATCCCCCACAAGATTCAAAATAGAGTTACAATTCGAAACAGAAGCATCTGAGCATATTAGAAAAATAGAGTGGATTCATACCGGTGTCTTTTGGACTTCAACCGATATTTAGGATAAACAGATTACGTTACCGAGTACAGGTAGAGTTAGACTCCTTTAACCTTTCCTCGTAGGTGTAACTGGCTAACCTGTTACCCACACCCTACCTTCGATTCCTTAGTGTCATTCACAGTATTGGAACATTTTGGCTTTGTTCCCCTCTTGGTTCTCATGAATGTTCTAGAGAATTACCCGTTAAATTCTCATAGGAAGCGGCCACACCTCCACATTCATTTAGGTCAGTCATCAAGTGTGCACCGCAAGTAACACACCACCCAATTCAGGTTATGAACTGATTAAGAGTCTCAAACTCATCCTACCGCATTTGCAGTGAACACTATCCTTCAACATTTGGCATCTAGGAGTAGAGGGTGATAGTGTTAACAAACCATCCGGTGACTTGTTAGTACCCATTGAACATAATTCTAGGGATCTCCTTTCACATAGGTTGGGTGTCCATCACCAATGGTTAATGCCTTGGGCTTTAACCCCATTCATTTCTGATGCCTTATACATCACTTTATGTGGCTCTACCAGAGGATCTACAAACTCCTCTCCGCATTTACAAGGTCAAGTGTTACTGTCCCTCATATGCTTTACCAACTTATGCCTTAGGCAAACATGCCCTTTTGCCATTTAAGATCTTACATTTGGCCTTGGCTAAAGCATTTTTGGCAGTCACTATCGAGGGAACCAGTCTTGGCCATAACAGCCCATCTGCCACAAAAACATAACTTCTGCCATTTGGCTCCACCTCCTGCTAGGGATAAGGTTATTATAATCTTACTATCATATAGTAGGACTTTTACAACACATTTGTGTAACCGATTTTCATGAAATCGCTCCACCACTTAAGATGGATAAGTACCCACTGGTATACCTGGATTCTCTTAATTAGAGATCCAATTAGCATAACCTAGCCTTCTTGAACAGCAAGGCCCCCACAATTTGAACAATTACCTCTTAATTCTGAGTTACCAGGTAATACCCATCCCAATTTGATGTACACATGTACCTTTTGAGCAACAAGCCATAAGTGAGTACATGGCATTTACATTTTAAGCCGCCATACTCCAAAAATTATGGTTAGCCTCCCATTCAAGAATTTAGAGTCATGTCCATACGATACTCATACGCAATTACATTCAATTATCCAATCTTTATATAAGTATTCTTATGGACTTACTTTCTGCAACCTGCAGAATATGTATATAATAGGCACATAATGCATATATTGTTCAAATTTTGTTCCAATATGCCAAATCTACTTATTTTTCAAAAAAAATACAGAAAATTAGAATGACATTTTAACATGCATTATATTGATGAATTTCATCAATTCTTCTTTAGATGGAATAAACTAGTTAAGGTAATGCCAAACCCAATTTGGCTCTTAGAGTTCCCATGCCATAGTACATATAAAACATCATTTCTAATACATGATGGCAGTACACCAAGTTCCTTAACAAGAACAAGAACTTTAAACTTTAATAGTGTATGAACTATTAGCATTCCCATTCAAGTAATGCAGATTTTTTCTCATTGAAAATGAATCATTACTTATATTTCCATTAGATTCATTTACAAGCATTCAACAAGACAAGCTTATCTCTTAAAGGCGTTTTAGCAAACACTTGACAAGCATCATTTTCTAACCATGTACCATTATCAAAACAAATAAGTGTCAAAATATTTAACTAGGTAAATGGGTGTTGATATCAAAACATAGGCTACTGATTTTATGAGCCACCACAAACGGTCCAAATATCAAGCCCATATGATGATCAACCATGAATTCCCTTTTCTTTTATCAACAAACCAATAAAATTTCTTAAAACAGAAATTTAACATGTTGAGGCAATTGTATAAAGATACAATAAGGAAATCCATCATCAAAGCCAAACAAGTATAATCTACTAGTTTGGGTGCCAATAACAATATTGAGTGCTAAGGTACTCAACCTTTTAATTTGCCAAACCAAATAAGAGATGGGTTTTTACACCAATTTAAAAACAAGGTGTTTCCCACCCCATCCATGTGATCCATTAATTTTAGTTCCAAACATTTAAAAAGTTTTAACCAAATGATGAAAATATCATCATATGAATTTCAACCAAGCATGTGCAATTCCAAAACTATATTTAAAACTAATTATGGAACTGTTCATGTTTTTTAAGAGCAAACATAAATAGATCAACAATCAACATCATAATATGAGGCTAAAAATCATTAAAATGTTCTATTTTCTTTTGAGAAATCTGAACATATCTTTTGACTTTGTTTGCACTAAAATTGGGTTTTTTTTAGAAAGCCATAAATCATAGATCAGTAACAATTTTGACCCTTATAAGAGAAGTAGTAAATATGAAATACTACGATTCTTAAGTTTGTTGGATAGAATCCATATCTTAAGAAGCCCAAATATGATTCTTAAGAGTTGGATAAAATAGACGGATGAGATTTCTACAGATCTTATAAACAAATAATGGAAAAATGATATATGGCTTAGTTGAACCCAAAACACGTTACTTGAAACGAAAACATGTTACTCGACCTCAAAACAGTGCAAGTCGAAGCCAAAAATCCATGTATTGTAAATTAAACTATAATTGAAATAAAACATGGAAAACAGATTGCACTTATCTCTTTTGATGGAAAAACGTTTATGGGAAACCCGATTAAGAAGAAGAAGGCTGAGTCATGCCACTGGTCACTTTCCTTAAGAATCGTATCCGCCCTCTACCGGTGCAACCGGGATCCGCGAACCGATGCTCCAAGATAAAACATCCAAAATTGGCTCCAGTCCACGTGCACTCGCTGACTGGTCCACCCAGAACCACCTTAGAACTGTGCTCAGACACGGAAGGAACAGAAGGAGATGAAGCAAAACCAGAAAACATAACCCATTTTCTGTGTAAACCTCTTTCTTTTTCTGCTGGCAAAAGCCACCCCAAACGTAGACCCCAAAAACTCTTAGCCTTACCCAAACCGTATTCTTCTCCTTTTTATAGACCACAAAGTGTCTATTGGAAAGAGCCACCAATAATGGGTATTAATGTTGAGAAAAGCCACCATTAAGAGCCTTGAACGTTTCTCTTCCAACATTCATATTTGTGACCGTTGGAGATGAAACAGTTTTGCAACTTTAATAGGTGTTATTATCATAACCATTTTGCAATTAATGGGGTAAAATGGAAACCATTTTGGGCATTAAAAAGAATCTTTTCATTTAAAAAAAACACTCAAAAGTCACTAGCTTTTGAAATAAGAGGGAAACCAAAATTTGAATCTTTTCCTCTAAATTTTAAAGACAAGGCAAAAATCACTTTTGGCTTTTCAAATTCTTTAAAATTTCCAACACTTTTCTATATAGAACTCACAAAATACTCCTTAACACGTCTCTCTCGTTTCTCTACCGACTGAAAAACAAGTGAGAAAAGTTCAAATACCCACCGTGTCAGTGCATCCAATGCAGTCCCGTCACCTGTGCAAGGCCACTTGATACAAGACATTCCAATGCCTATCTAAACAGCTTCCTCTTTGCAAATGATATTGTTGCAAGGCCTTTTTGGAAGCTATTAACTAAGTAATTTCTACAAATATTATACTTCTATAGTTCTATATGAAGATAATGATATTTAACTTCAAAACCATTTGCGCGTTTATTAATTTACTAGGAAAATTTGAGTGGTCCCAAGGTTATTTAAAGCCTTATAAATGTAATGCTTCCTTTTTTATAGTTTTATCTAACTATTGAATGCAATATAAATCTGCCTATTGAATACAATAAAAATATGAGGAATGATAGAATGAAGGGCGCCCTTGCAAAAATCAGTTGCAAGGGCACTCCTATTGGTTGGTTTTAGCAAAGTGCGTTCATGGCAAACCGTTTCCGTATTTTTCTGCGCCATCATAGGCGCACTTTGCTGAAACCGACCAAATTAAGCGCCCTTGTAGCTGATTTTTGCAAGGACGCCCTTCATTCTACCATTCCTCTAAAAATATATAGTTGCTTATAGCTATCTAATATTTTATGGGATTTGCTAGCGTCCATCGGAAAGGGCATTTCACTGATGTTCTGTTGCATGTAAGAGCAGCCACACATGCTCACTTTTTAACAGATTTTGTCTTCATTCACAAGGTGGCTGCTTTGACATGCAACAGACCACCTGTGAAATGCCTTTTGCGATGGATACTAGCAATTCCCATATTTTATACATATAAATTTCTATGTACTATTTATATAGAGAAAAATATCAAGTAATACCAAAAAGAGTCTGAATTTACGGATGGGTAGTAATGTCAACTCCATTGACCCAGGGTAGTTGTCGTACGGTCCAAAGACTATTTTGCCCATCTCACCTTTCTCAAATTTATTTTCTGATTTATCATCTCGATTGCTCTATTTGGTTGCTCAAATGTGCCTCGGAGATTAGTAGAAGAAGAAGTCAAAGGGAAGTAGACAACCATGGAAGATGTATAGAAGATTAGCGGAAGAGTGGTAAGTAGTGCTTGGTTGGGCGGCAATCATTTGAAAGAAAAAAAAAATGAGGTCGAAGAAGAAAAAATATGGTAAAAAAATCGAGGTGATCCAGGAAAAAAAAATAAAAAATCAACACATTTGTAAAAATTTGGCAAGGATCGAAAAAATAGGAGGAAAATGGGATCGAACCGTCAAGCATTTGGGTCAAACCGTCCAAAATTTGGGTAAAGATCAATTTTTTGGGCTCGACCTGATTTTTTTCAGTTTGACCCAATTTTTTCTTGGTTTGAACCGATTTTCTCTGATTCACCATAGCTTTTTGTTGATTTTTTTCAACTTTTTGAACAAATTGAAAGAAAGTGAAAAATCGAAAGAACATCCAAAAAATCAACAAGAAATCAGGCCAAATAGGTAAACAAATGTGTCTAATTGTCTAAAAATTAGGACTTTTTGCAAGCTATTAATTTGGTAATTTCTACAAATATTATACTTCTGTTTGAAAATGATGATATTCAACTTCAAAATCATTTGAACATTTATTAATTTATTTATACTAGGAAAAATTGGGTGGTCCCAAGGTTACTTATAACATTATAAATGCAATGCTTTCTCTCTTTTTTATATAGTTTCCTCTAACTATTGAATACAACATAAAGATTGGATTTGAACCTTTTGCTGTGGACGCTAACAAATCCCTATAAAGATATAGTTCCTTATAACTATGAAATATTTTATACGTGTACTTTTCGATATATTACTAATGGGATTTGCGAAGGACCATCACAGAAACGGCTGTTGCATGAGCAGCCATGTATGCTCAGATTTTGTCTTATACATTTAATTCACAGGAGGTGGCTGCACTCTCATCTCATGCAACAACCTTTCCTCAAAATGCCTTCCGCAGTGGTCTCTAACAAATCCCACGTTAAATATTGAGAAATTTACCATTTAAATTTGAAAAGATTCTGAAATGACCATTTAGAGTTGATTTCAACTTAGTGACAAGTTTTGTTTGCCGTACCCAAAAAAAAACCGAACTACCCTTATGCACCGTCTGAATCTGCCACAAGCAATAAGATTTTTCAGCTTTACATTGTATAGTAAACTTGATAAGACAGGAGGAGAAGTCATCTCCCTCTCCTTCCTCTTCTCTCCTCTTTTTTTTTTTCTTTGCATTGTCTCATTCCTCTTGCTATTTATCTTATTCTTCTTCTTCTTCCTTTTGTTGTGTTCTTCAACACTTCTTCTTTTTCTCTTAAGAAATGGATGAGTATTCATATAGTCTCAGAGTTCTCAAGAAAAACAAGAACAAAAAAGGGACAGAAGATGACGATGCCTCCCCGAATGGAACGTCAGGGACTGGTGGCAAAGGAGAAGAAAAGAAGGGCAAAATTGGAGAGGAAACGAAAAGAAAAATGTAAATAGTAAAAAATAAGAAGGACAAAATTGTCTTTTGACAATACGGCACCTAGTGGGGTAATTTGATTTGAAAGTGCCATCCAACTGTCATTGAAGCTATTTTTTGTAATTAATTGGTATTTTGCCTTAAATGTAAGGAAATGATTTCTGGGCTCCAATATTTTGATAAACATGCACTCCTTCTTTTGTCGTGTAGTATTTAAAAGGCTGTCAGAGGAATATTACGGTTCTCAAAATGCTCTTAAAAGTCCTTAAATACTACACGACAGAAATTTGGAGCGCATGTTTATCAAAACATTGGAGGCAGAAATCATTTCCCTAACTACATTATAAGGTCTTCCAACAAAAGGTGGTTTATTTATTTTATTTTTTGATTGGAAAAGCTGGTTTGGCGGGAAAAAAAAAATATATAAATGAAGTTGGAAAGCACAAAATATATTTGCATCAATTACACTTTTGGATACAGGTTACAGCTATAAACTACATCCATCAATGAATGCTCCCTGAAACAAGAAAAATTAAGATAAAAGACACTCATGATCTTGAGCTCAGTCCCATAACTTTCTTTCAGATCCCAACTAAAACAATGAGCTCTGAATCATGGTTTATGGGCTTATGGAGCTTCCTCAAGAGCTACCCAGAAATCCTTATATCCATTTCTTGTTTCTTCTTCTTACATGCTTTGAGTGGCAAACACCATATTATTATGAAGTGGCCTATCCTTGGAATGTTCCCTTCTCTTCTTCTCAATGGTCACCGTCTCCATGATTGGGGCGTTGAGCTTCTTAGAGAAAGTGGGTGCACTTTTGTGTTCCATGGCCCATGGTTTGCTCGCATGAAGATCTTAGTAACATGTGATCCAGCTAATATTAACCACATTGTTAGCACCCACTTCACTAATTTCCCGAAGGGTTCAGATTTCTTGAAATTTTTCGATATTCTCGGAGATGGGATCTTCAATTCGGATTCGGATTCATGGAGAATTCAGAGGAAAATGGCTCACACACTGACACACTCATCAACCATCAAAGATTTCGTCGATTCATAGTGAAGAGTAGCAAAGAAAAGATTGAGAAGGGGCTTATATATTCCAGCTCTTGAGCACATAGCACAAAGAGGAGAAGCTGTGGACTAGCAAGAAGTGTTGCAAAGGTTGATGTTTGATAGCACCTGCAACTTGGTTTTCGGCATGGACCCTGGTTGCCTCTCGGTCGGATTTTCGACAATTCCGTTTGCAAAAGCCATGGATGATGCAGAGGAAGAGGAGGCTATTGATCCTACTGATCTATTAACATCTTACATGGATTCCAAAAATGGAAAATGAAACTTCGAGTTCAAAATATGACACATTTCTTAGGGACACCACACTAAATTTCATGCTTGTAGGGATAGACACCACAAGTGCAGCTCTTAATTACTTGGTTCTTTTGGTTGATTTCTAAGAACCCAACGGTGGAAACCAAGATTTTAGGAGAATTGAAGACTAGTTTGACAAAAGAACTAGATGGGTGTGTAGAGAATAAACCAAGGGTGTTTGATAGTGAAGAGCTTGGTAGGTTGGTTTATCTACATGCAGCCTTGTGTGAATCTCTACGGCTTTATCCGCCCGTTCCCTTCGAACACAAAGGCGTTTTGCGGCCGGAAGTTCGTCCTTATGTGGACCCCCGATCTCGAAATTGGTGAAGGACGAACCCCCAACGGCCTCTAAGATCTCCACATGTGAAGGAGAGCTCTAGCAAGGAACTCTCGAAAAAGTGCCTCTCACAGCATGAGTGGCGATGTATGTGAGATACCTTTTGATTCGGGGACTAGCATGGAACCAAGACGTATCTAAAATAACTCAGAGTCGCCAGCCTATGGACCCCCGATCCCGAAATTGGTGAAGGACGAGCCTCTAGCGGCCTCTAGGATCTCCACATGTGAAGGAGAGCTCTACCAAGGAACTCTCAAAAGAGTGCCTCTCACAGCATGAGTGGCGAAGTATGTGAGATACCTCTTGATTCGGGGACTAACCCGGAACCAAGACGTACCTAAAATAACTCAGAGTCATCCATGGAACCAAAAACAAATGCTATGTTCAATGGATAAAATTCAGAGATATAATTTGGGTTCACAGGCTGGCGACTCTGCTGGGGAGTTCTTGAAACACTGTCTAACTCTGTTAAAATGCCATTTTTTATTAACTTTGAAGAAATTTGAGCCAAAATCATTTCAAATGGGAACTTTATCATTAGAAGCCAGGGGCACCAAATAGGTGCGTAATAAAACAAGGGCCCACATACCACTCTCATCCCTGCATATATTATCCTGTTTGCTGGTTACTTTCTTGCTGTGATTTGTTGTAGATGTGCTATCAGATGACATATTCGGGATACTATGAGTATGAGCCGTGAGGGCTATACCCGCCTTCTAGAGCCACCACACTAGTAGTATACTCGATACCCGGACACTTCGTGTGTAAAACGGACAATTCGTATACTCAAGGAACTCACGGTATGCAAGTAATTATGCATCCGGCCAAGTGTCAGCCTTACCCCCTCTATATATTGCATTGTCCATTTGTTTGCATATAGGGACGAACACGTGTTGCTTAGGCATGTTGAGCCTAGAGTTAGGAGCCTTGTCCGAAGAGCACCTCATCCTCCCGAGTGCCATGAGGGCTATACCCGCCTTCTAGAGCTGCCACACTAGTAGTATACTCAACACCCGGACACTTCGTGTGTAAAACAGACATAATTCGTATACTCGAGGGAACTCACGGTATGCAAGTAATTATGCATCCAGCCAGGTGTCAGCCTTACCCCCTTTATATATTGCATTGTCCATTTGTTTGCATATAGGGACGAACACGTGTTGCTTACGCATGTTGAGCCTAGAGTTAGGAGCCTTGTTCGAAGAGCACCCCATCCTCACGAGTGCCGTGAAGGCTATACCCGCCTTCTAGAGCCACCACACTAGTAGTATACTCAACACCCGGACACTTCGTGTGTAAAACAGACATAATTCGTATACTCGAGGGAACTCACGGTATGCAAGTTATTATGCATCCGGCCAGGTGTCAGCCTTACCCCCTCTATATATTGCATTGTCCATTTGTTTGCATATAGGGACGAACATGTGTTGCTTACGCATGTTGAGCCTAGAGTTAGGAGCCTTGTCCGAAGAGCACCCCATCCTCCCGAGTGCAAGCACTCGGTCTCTTATGCCTTATTTATTAATTTTGAATAATTTTGAGCAAAAATCATGTGAAATAGGAACAGATATCCCCAAGAAAACGTTTATCTAAACATCCAAGTCCTTAGAAGAGTTGATATCAGTGTCATCTGTCAATGGAATGAACACTAGAATTCAACGTCTCTTAGAGAGGCGTAAAAGACTAATGTTTATCCAATATAAGACAACCTTGATACCTATCTCCGTACATCTTATCTAACATCCATGCCTAAAGAGAGTTGGTACCAGTATCATCTGTCATTAGAATGAACATTAGTCTTCTCCCACAGCATGAGTGGCGATGTATGTGAGACCTTGCGGCGAAACGGTTCGTTCGAGTATGAAGATCTTAATCTCCTTATATGCAATGGGAAGGATAGAGGTCATTTGAGGCAAAGATTGCTTAGAATTCAAGCCAGAGAGATGGATTTCTCCGAAAGGGAAGATGAGGTTTGAGCCATCTTACAAGTTTTTTGCATTCAATGTAAGGCCAAGGACTTGTTTGGGTAAAGAAGTGGCTTTCACTCAAATGAAGTCAGTTGTTGCTGCTTTGCTCTATAATTTTCATGTTCATGTCGTACAAGGCCACATTGAGTCTCCTAAAACTGCTATAGTTCTTCACATGAAAAATGGGTTGAAGGTTAGGTTGACCAAACGATATGCTTGATGGTGAACAAAAGAGGATGATTAAGGCTATATTTCTACCTTCTCTCCTATCCACTATAAGAGGTTATATTTCTACCCTCTCTCCTATCGCCTACAGAAATTAATTAAGAGTAGTGTGTAGGCTTGGTATTATAAATCTTAATAAAATGAGAAAAGCCATTTTCATCTCCCTTTTCAGCAATTTCACCCTTTTTAATTTTCCTAACATGATTGTATATTGTACCCTTTTTGTTTCTCTTCTTTGGAAGGCTTTGCTTCTTTCTACGTTTATTGGCTTCTACGTTTGTTTGGACCCGGGTAGAACTCACCCTCAAAAGCTAGCCGTTAAGGGGAGGGTGCCTGAATCCTTATAAGCCTACCACATCCTCAACTTCTCCGATGTGGGATCTTTGCTTTCACGTGGAACCCCCAACAAAATGGCCGTAAAACTAATTTTACACCCTTTTTAACACCCCGTTATTGAGTAAAAAATGAGCATACAATTTCTTTGGAAAACACTTCTAAAATGGGATCCCCTTCAGAAGATAAAGACAGTGGTGAGAATGACAGATGATTTAGGCATTTTCACCTGATTTTTTGCATTTCATGGGGATGCGAGCTCACTTTCTTGTCTTCTGCATGTGTCGCATGAGAGGACATCGGTTTTTTTCCCTCCTAAGGCTCCATTCCTTTAGACGTAAAAATGGACGTAAATGAAAGGAACAGAGCCTAAATGGACGTCCATTTTTACGTCGAAAGGAAGGAGCCTAAATGAAATCCCATATCCCTGGCAGCCCTCAATTTCTTTTACAAAAGTTTATGGCGAAAAGAATTAAAAGCATGCAGAAATGTTATTACCAAGGTTGAGGCTGTTGCTCATTTGGCCTTCTAGGCTCTGCATCTCAGTGGTGACCCAATTAGGGGTGCAACTTGGGTCGGGTCCGGTTGAGCTTTTGCTAAAAAATGAATTGGAATCAACCTGAATGCGACCCGATTTTAAGGTAAAACCTCAACCGGAATTCCGAAAAATCAACCCGAGTTGCACCCCTAGACCCAATTTACCCACCCTACCAGTCTACCACCACCACCAAAACACACACACACACCACATACGTGAGTAAAAAGAAAAGATATGGGAAATGATATCCCCCCCGCCCCCACCCCCACCCCCACACACACACGGTTTCTGTGAGAATGGTAAATTCTTGCCTTTAAAACTTAACAAATAATGTTAAAGGGGGGATTTTATCCCTGAGAGGGGGGGAATATCATTCCCCAAAGATATTCCCCTAGTACAATATACTTGATTTAATTTGTTATTGGGAGATGATCCCCCCCCCCCCCCCCCCCCCCCCCCCACCCCCACCCCAAATATCCATTCGTTCCCCTTTAAACGTGAACAGTGGGCAACTTTAACGTGCTTTTGACGTCAAATAATGTTAAAAAGGAGGGCGAATGCGTGGGGATGTGAAATAATCATTGCCCTTGTTATTTTATATTTAGTAATGGTAAAAAAAAAAAAAATTAAATCATTCTCATAAGTAGGGGTGCAACTCGGGTCAGGTTGAGGCCAACCCGACCCGAGGAACCCATTTTCCCAACCCGACTCGATTTCCAACCAAACGAGGGTCAACCTGACCCGACCCAAGGAACTCATTTTCCCAACCCGAACCCGACTTCAACCCGACCCAACCCGAGTTTTTAAGCTTAAAAAATTATAAAAAATGTCGGGTTTCACTTGCCCGAAGCCAACCCAGGTTGGGAAAAGTCAACCCGAACTCAACCCGACCCGACCCAACCCTAGTTGCAAGGGGCTTTGTCTAGATTTTAGAGGCCGATTGAAAGAAAATGCAACTTTTTACTATATAATTTATGTAAATATGTTTATCTATTTAAAAAATGGAATGCCAACAAAGTACCTATATAAAACCGTTATATAATAAGTCATAGTGTTATAACATGTTGCCCATAGATTTTGTTTAGAGGACTTCTGCATGTTGCAGGCTTGTTATTTTTTTAAATAGTTATTTACTAGATCCTTGGAGGTGGACAATCGTTTTTTGTTTTTTTTCTTCTATTTTTCGACTAGCACCTTGCTAGTGTGATGCAGCCAATATTACTTTTTCATTTACCGTTGCCGGTTACTCTGTCAAACATCCCTTTTATTTCACTACACTCTGCATCTAATGCCTACCAGAGGCATCTTTCAAATATTTTTAATTAGTTTCACTTATGGTTGTTTCCAGTTATTTTCTCATTCCACTTTGAGCTTCGATTGATTAGTTTCTGGATTTCTATGACATTGTACATTGTCAACGAGATTTTGATGTTGTCACAGGATTATTTTGAGAGGGTGGGTCCCACCAACTCAACTCAAACCCATCCATTGCGTGGGACCCATCATTTTACTAGTGTTTTGATAGGTTAGGCCCCACGATTTCCACCCAGCCCATGGACTTAACAGCGCCTTCGGCTCGATCAATTGCAATCCTTGGGATAGAATCCTTCATGAAGTGACACTGAAAAGTTGCCTCTAAAATGGGTGTCATTATCAGAAAATGGTCATTTTTATCTTCATCAGTTCATCTTCTTCCTCTGCTTGATATTTTCTCTTGTCGGGATCTACATTGATGATCAAGCATAAGGTCTCACATGGTGACATCTACGTGATTGTTGAACTTGTACAGCATCATGAGGCCACCTAAGTGATCTTCTTGGTCCCATGCCAAATAGATATCTCATTGGATAGTGTTAGGTCTAAAATTGGTAACAGGTTATGGTAGGGCCGGAATGGCTGATCTGGCAAGCCACAGCTGAAGGGCTAATGGAGTCCTGCGCTGCACAAGCACAGACAAGGATACAAAGGGTCAGAAGACCAACCCGGAGTGGTGCTCCGGACGGGCGCTTCGACACTCAAGTCAGTATGAGCAGGAGTGCAGAGCAATGTCAGAGCAAAAAGCTTAGGGTTTTTTATCTCAGATCCCTCACCTTAGCACAAGTGAAGGCTATTTATAGTGGTTCTGAGCCACCTGTCCAGGACAGGTGGTAGCCCCTGTATGGACCAGGTCTCATACCTAGGAGGGGCAGGTGGAAGTCCCAAATTGGTCCAGGTGTCATACCTAGCAGGGACAGGTGTTGGCTTTGCAGTGGTCCCTGTGAGGGCCACGTGTCAACAGCCGATTGGTTGCAGATTTTGGACCCCATCAGTTGCCCCCTGGTTCTCCGAGCCATTTATGACGGCTTGGAGAAGCAAGAAAGCTTACTGCCATAAATCCAAGCCCTTCTGGGCGGCCTGGAAGGGCAGAAATTGCGCCGGAGGTCTGTCCGTCTAGGCCTTCTGGGCGGCTCGGCCGGGCAGAATTTGCACTGGAGGTCTGTCCGTCTAAGCCTTCTAGGCGGCTCGGCCGGGCAGAATTTGCACTGGAGGTCTGTCCGGCCGAGCCCTTCTGGGCGGCTCGGCCGGGCAGAATTTGCACTGGAGGTCTGTCTGGCCGAGCCCTTCTGGGCGGCTTGGCCGGGCAGAATTTTGTCTTCTAGCGAACGCGTCATATCCAGTCCGTCTAAGCCTTCTGGGCGGCTCGGTCGGGCAGAATTTTGTCTTCTAGCGAACGCGTCATATCTAGTCCGTCTAAGCCTTCTGGGCGGCTCGGCCGGGCAGAATTTTGTCTTCTAGCGAACGCGTCATATCCTGTCCGGCTAAGCCTTCTGGGCGGCTCGGCCGGGCAGAATTTTGTCTTCTAGCGAACGCGTCATATCCTGTCCGGCTAAGCCTTCTGGGCGGCTCGGCCGGGCCGAATTTTGTCTTCTAGCGAACGCGTCATATCCTGTCCGGCTAAGCCTTCTGGGCGGCTCGGCCGGGCAGAATTTTGTCTTCTAGCGAACGCGTCATATCCAGTCCGTCTAAGCCTTCTGGGCGGCTCGGCCGGGCAGAATTTTGTCTTCTAGCGAACGCGTCATATCCTCTCCGGCTAAGCCTTCTGGGCGGCTCGGCCGGGCCGAATTTTGTCTTCTAGCGAACGCGTCATATCCTGTCCGGCTAAGCCTTCTGGGCGGCTCGGCAGGGCAGAATTTTGTCTTCTAGCGAACGCGTCATATCCAGTCCGTCTAAGCCTTCTGGGTGGCTCGGCCGGGCAGAATTTTGTCTTCTAGCGAACGCGTCATATCCTGTCCGGTTAAGCCTTCTGGGCGGCTCGGCCAGGCAGGTCTTTTGGCGTCTAGCGATTGCGCCATATCCTGTCTGGCTAAGGCGCTGGACGGCCAGGCCGGGCAGGTCTTTTGGCATCTAGCGATTGCGCCATATCCTGTCCGGCTAAGGCGCTGGACGGCCAGGCCGGGCAGGTCTTTTGTCTTCTTCAGATGACCAGATTTTCTGGTCGGCCTGAAATGACCTCATTTTCTGGTCGGCCCGAGATGACCAGGAAAAATATCCTGTCCGGCCATAGTATTGTACCGGAGTGAACCAAGCGGCTCCTTAACCCCAGTTTAAGAACTTGGATTTCATTGTGGGTGGTTTTTGGCCCCCGTACTCTCCTGGCCGGGAGTTGGCTCACAGCCATTTAGAGGCGAACCGAGGTGAACCACCAATGCAGGATCCCATTTTTCTGAACTCGGATTTCAGGTGGTTTTCCACGGGTGGTCCCTGGCCGGAATTGGGTTCCAAGCCAAATTGGACGTGCCGGAGTGCACCACTGCCGCTCTCTAAGTCTGCAAACACTTAGGCTGAGAGCTAAGTCTGCAAACACTTAGAATCTTCAAGGTGGGTTTCCACTGGGGCGGGTCCTTGGTTGGAACTGATCTCCAAGCCATTGCGGACGTGCCGGAGTGTACCACCGCTGAGCTGCAGAGGTCTAAGTCTGCAAACACTGCAAACACTTAGAGCTGAGCTGAGGAGGTCTAAGTCTGCAAACACTTAGATTGAGAGCTAAGTCTGCAAACACTTAGAATCTTCAAGGTGGGTTTCCACTGGGGTGGGTCCTTGGTTGGAACTGATCTCCAAGCCATTGCGGACGTGCCGGAGTGTACCACCGCTGAGCTGCAGAGGTCTAAGTCTGCAAACACTGCAAACACTTAGAGCTGAGTTGAGGAGGTCTAAGTCTGCAAACACTTAGACTGAGAGCTAAGTCTGCAAACACTTAGAATCTTCAAGGTGGGTTTCCACTGGGGCGGGTCCTTGGTTGGAACTGATCTCCAAGCCATTGCGGACGTGCCGGAGTGTACCACCGCTGAGCTGCAGAGGTCTAAGTCTGCAAACACTGCGAACACTTAGAGCTGAGCTGAGGAGGTCTAAGTCTGCAAACACTTAGACTGAGAGCTAAGTCTGCAAACACTTAGAATCTTCAAGGTGGTTTTCCACTAGGGCGGGTCCATGGTTGGAACTGATCTCCACACCAAATTGGACGCGCCGGAGTGCACCACTGCCGCTCTCTAAGTCTGCAAACACTTAGGCTGAGAGCTAAGTCTGCAAACACTTAGAGTCTTTTGGCGTCTAGCGATTGTGCCATATCCTGTCCGGCTAAGGCGCTGGACGGCCAGGCCGGGCAGGTCTTTTGGCGTCTAGCGATTGCGCCATATCCTGTCCGGCTTAGGCTATGGGCGGCCAGGCCGGGCAGGTCTTTGAGGTGGTTTTCCACTAGGGCGGGTCCATGGTTGGAACTGATCTCCACACCAAATTGGACGCGCCGGAGTGCACCACTGCCGCTCTCTAAGTCTGCAAACACTTAGGCTGAGAGCTAAGTCTGCAAACACTTAGAGTCTTTGATTGGAGGAGCTGGCATATATTAGTGACTCAAAAATGAGGGACACTGTTTAGTGACAACTCTACTTTATTTCTCTTTGAAATTTAATTACAGAGATTCTTTACAGGCCTTCAAGCATTGGCTCTGAGGAATTGAGCAAGATCTTGCTGCGCGGCCTCTGACAGGGCAGAGCCGATCTGGACAACCCTCAGGTAGTCATCGCTGTACAAAGGTACGCATTCTTCCCTTTTAGTGCCGCTACATAGCACCGCCTCGACTGGGGCTGATCCCCTCTGAGAACCCCTACACCTCCTGGTGTAGTGAACTTCATCTTCTGATGATAGGCGGAGGGAACAGCTCGGAGGAGATTCTGGCCGGGGCGTCCCAGGATAGCATTGTAGGCCGACTTGGCCCTTACCACCAAGAAGTTCACCATGGCGAAGGACTGGCAGGGCGGCTCCCCGATAAGAACTGGAAGCTCGATCTGTCCTTCAACTTTGAAAACTTCTCCGGAGAACCCGAACAGATCAGAGTTGGCCGGCTTCAGACGGTCACTTCCGATCAGCATCTGTTCGAAGGCATGATAATAGAGGATGTCTGCGGAGCTCCCGTTGTCGACCAAGATCTTCTTCATCTCCCAGTTCGCCACCAGCATGGTGATGACCAGGGCATCATCATGCGGGAGGATCAGGCCGTCGAGATCTGCATCTGAAAAGGATATCTCGTTCTCTAGCCTGGCCTTCTTGCTGCAGGTATGGACGGCGTTGACCTGCCGGGCGTAAGTCCTGCGGGCTGATGAAGAGGTTCCTCCTGCGGTCGGCCCTCCTGAAATGGTACCAATAACACCATGAGGTTGAGGTTGAGGTACCTGAGGAGGGGGGCTGGCCGGGGCAGGAGCTTGGATGCGGTCGTCCAGATGTTGAGCGCCCCGGGGGCTTCTGCCTCTGTTCCTCGGCTTGTCCTTGCGCTCTCTTCTTTTGTCATTATTTTTTAAGTACCTTCCGAGGTACCCTCTGCTGATCAGCTGCTCGATCTCCTCCTTCAAATGAAGGCACGCATTGGTGTCATGGCCGTGGTCCTTGTGGAACCTGCAGTACTGGGACATGTTTCTTTTCCCCGTCGAGGTTTGCCTCTCCGGCCACCGGATGAAATCCTCTTCCCGAATGGCTGCCAGGATCTGTACTCTGGACGCGGTCAGCCGCGTGTAATGCCCTCTCGGGTGGGGGCTTCTCCCCTTTCGGGAAGGGCTTTTCTCCCTGCGGGAAGGGCTTCTCTCCTTCTTCTGAGGTTTATCATCCCTACGCTGCTTGGTAGGGTCCTTCTCCTCAGGCCTTCTCTTGCTAGCAGAGTCCAGGGCGGCGAGAGTTTCCTCCACCGAGATGTACTCCTCCGCCCCGGCCATCAGGTCTGCGAGGGACTGCGGATTGCACCGGGCCACTGCTCGTCTGAAGTCAGTTGATCGGGCGCCGGCCAGAAGGGCATTCGTGGCCGCGGAGGGATCCAGGTTGGGAACCTGAAGGGCTTCCCTATTAAAGTGACCAACGAACACTTTCAAGGCCTCATCATCTCCCTGCCTGAGGGCCATCAGCGAAGCCGTCGTCTTCCTGGGTCTTCTGCTGCTCATAAAGTGACGGGCCAGGTCGTCCCCAAAGTCATCGAAATTGTCCACGGACCCGGGTTTGAGCCGCGAGTACCAGTCCCTCGCGGCTCCGGTCAATGTGGTGGGGAATGCCCGGCAAAGGAATCCATCCGACGCCCCGTGGAGGAGCATTGTAGTCCTGAAAGTCTCCAAGTGGTCCACGGGGTCGGTGGTCCCGTCATACTGCGAAATCTGCGGCATCTTCCAGCCCGCGGGGGCTGCCGCGCTGAGCACTCTTTCCGAAAATGGGGGAGTGCTTGTAAAGATCCGGGAGGTAGGCCGGCCCTGCTCTCTGGCGAGCTCTTCAATCCGGTGGTCGATCTGCTGGATCCTTAGTAACATCGGGTCGTCTCTCTTCTCTGCCCGGTGGACGGGCCTCTCTCTTCTTGCAGGCGGGCTCATAGCAGAGCCGAACTGACTGGGCGGACTCCCTCGTCGGTGCCGCGATCCTTCTCCGTGCATGGGGTCTCTCCTGCTACCATGCTTTTGTACGGAAGGAGATCGTGACCGGTGATGTAGGCGAGGCTCGGGGCGCACATGCTTGTCCCGGGAGAGGTGATCTCGTCTTGTGGAGTGACGAGTCTGTTCCCGGGGCAGGGGCGTGTGCTCTCTGCGGGAGCTTCCCCTCCTCTGGGTGGGCTGAGAAGCCTCGACTGGGTGCTGCTGGAGTGCGGGGGCCGGATTCCTGAACTGCGCAATCACAGCGGTCATTTCTTGGAAAAGGGCCCGCATCTCCCTTGGGGTCGGGGTAGGGTCTGAGCGGTCCGAGCGAGTCGGACTTTGCTCCCCGACCGCCCCGGCCTCTATCTGCGAGGCCAGTCGCTCGCTTCTTCCTTCGCGGGGGGCCGTAGCCCGGGTCGTCCGGGAGGTTGGCACATGCTTTCCGTTTTTCCCTACCATTGCTTGAGTGAGGTTCCGAACAGCTTTTTGTTCCGGGGTCCCACGGATGGCGCCAAATCTGTTAGGTCTAAAATTGGTAACAGGTTATGGTAGGGCCGGAAGGGCTGATCTGGCAAGCCACAGCTGAAGGGCTAATGGAGTCCTGCGCTACACAAGCACAGACAATGATACAAAGGGTCAGAAGACCAACCCGGAGTGGTGCTCCGGACGGACGCTTCGACACTCAAGTCAGTATGAGCAGGAGTGCAGAGCAATGTCAGAGCAAAAAGCTTAGGGTTTTTTATCTCAGATCCCTCACCTTAGCACAAGTGAAGGCTATTTATAGTGGTTCTGAGCCACCTCTCCAGGACAGGTGGTAGCCCCTGTATGGACCAGGTCTCATACCTAGGAGGGGCAGGTGGAAGTCCCCGATTGGTCCAGGTGTCATACCTAGCAGGGACAGGTGTTGGCTTTGCAGTGGTCCCTGTGAGGGCCACGTGTCAACAGCCGATTGGTTGCAGATTTTGGACCCCATCAGATAGATAAAGAAGTATGAAAAATCAACTGTGACTGAACGTCTGTAAAACCTTATCCAATCCAGGTCTCCTCAATGGCAGTTGTCTAAACTTGTCCTTTTTGTGGCAGGTAAGCTGGGATCGAACCTCCGACCTCATGGTCAAAGAATATAGTCTTTGCTAATTGAGCTAGAGGCTCAACCCCTTAATATAAAATAAATGTCCTTGCTATTTGGAAGAGAGGGGGTGTCCTTGCTATTTGGAAGAGAGGGGGGATCAGTTGATTTTTTTTTTTCAGGCTGGTGCACCATATAAAATAAATCGGTTGATTTTTTTTTTGCGAAATGATTTCAGCGCTCCAATGTTTTGATAAACATGCGCTCACTTGTTTGTCGTGTAGTATTTAAAGGGTTTTAAGAGCTTTTTGAGAACTGTAATATCCTCTGACATCACTTTAAATACTACACGACAAACATGTGGAGGGTATGTTTATCAAAACACTGGAGAGCAGAAATCATTTCCCCCTTTTTTTTTTTGCTCGTGGAATACAAAAAAAAGTATGGTTCCTTGTCCACATAGGCCGCGAGGAAAATTAGTTGATTTTCACCGTGGCAAAAGGATGGTAACTATACGGCCAGTCAAAGCAAGTTTAACCAAAAAAAAAAAAAAAAAAAAAACCCCATTTAGATCTATGGATTTAAATTTTGGTTTCAGTTCAGGCCCTACCGTAACCCTTTTTTTTTGCCAAATTTTGGTCATTTTGGCCTAAATTTTTACAATTCGGTCAAAATCACCAAATTTCGCTCCCAAACTGAAATTTTGGATTTCAGCAAAAATTTAAAACAATATTTAGATCAATGGATGTCATCACATCCATGTGGCAGGCGTGCACCTTAACTTACTAGAGAAGAGAAATGATTATGACAAACACAAGTCCGGCTTCATTGGAAGAAGCCAAGGCCAAGACTGCCACTCATTATACGCCATGCATGTAGGCCAAGTTACTTTTGTGGGCTGGCCCACATGCAAGGCGAGTGGCAGTCCGGCCAATTTCCATTAATTAAGATAGATGGGGTGATGATTAGAATTAAAATATGTGATTTGCTAAGCAATTTCATGGAAAGCCATTCCTGGCTGAGACTTTTGCACGAGAGAACAACCCCCTCAGATGAAATATTTGAATGGGAAAATTACATTTACACCCCCTCTGATTTATGACATATCCACTTCCACCCCTATAGTTTAAAACGTGACAAATACACCCCTGTAGTTTCAATTTGTTTAAGGTAGGCCCCCCTCAGTTGAAGGTTCGTCCATAGATTGAAGGGTTAGGATGATCCGATGGAGCTGATTTTTTGGGCACACCCTATCTATGTCAGGACCCATCATATGAACGCTTTGGATCATCCAAATAATGTGGGCCCATACCCGAATCCAAACACTACGAAAAAATCATCCAAATAATATGGGCCCACATTGTTTAGATGATCCAAAGCGTTCATTTGATGGGCCCTGACATAGATAGGGTGTGCCCAAAAAATCAGCTCCATCGGATCATCCTAACCCTTCAATCTATGGACGAACCTTCAACTGAGGGGGCCTACCTTAAACAAATTGAAACTACAGGGGTGTATTTGTCACGTTTTAAACTATAGGGGTGGAAGTGGATGTGTCAGAAACTAGAGGGGGTGTAAATGTAATTTTCCCTATTTGAATAAAACAAAATCTGCTGAAAAGTGAGGCTGTGTGGCTGTTCTCTCGTGCAAAAGCCAGCCGCGAAATGGCTTTCCCCATAATTGCCTAGCAAATCCCTTAAAATATAAAAAAATCAAAGAAAAATAATTAGGCAGATGGGATGCTTAGCCTGTAACCCAAAGCAAAGATGTGATCCGGGAAAAGTTAAGTCGAGTTAGAAAGATAACCATGGTTAGGGTTGGAGTGGGTGGCAGCTCACATGGGGGCCTCGGGAACTCACGTGACCCTGCAACAGAAGCTTACATGACTTTTTTGTCCTTTTTCCATCCCAGTAGCAGACCAATATCCTTCCCCTAGATTTAGAAACTTGTAATAATGCCATTGTTTTTTTTTAATGACTAAGATAACCCTAGGGATTTTTTTAAAAAAACTAATGGATTACTTGCTAAATGACAACAATATCCTTATTATAAGTTAGCATTCCTCAAATTATCATTTCACCATTGGAGCGATCTTAATCCTCTAATTTGCTATGATTTTTACTTTTTAGGCAAAGTTCAAATGGTATGAGGTATTGAACAAAGAGGAGTGATAGATGCATGGGTGCCTGGCGCCCTTGCATAAAGAGCCAGAAAAGGGCCCTTGATTAGATCCACATTATTAACTGCAACCGAATATACTTTCTCAACTGATTTTAAAAGGTTACTGAAAATGATGTGGATCCGATCAAGGGCCCTTTTCCTTGCTTCTATCATTCCTCTTGAAAAAATGGGTGAAATCCGGATGTTGCTATAGTTGCTATTGGTTGATGCTTGTTTGGGAATTATAATGGCTTTTGGCAGTTGGTTAAATCATAAAAGACAACATGAGTTTGTGTCACTTCAAAACATGGCAGTGCAAATACCCTTAGCCTAGGGGTGTCAATGGATCCAGACGGTCCGATGGATCGTCCGAATCCGAACGTTAATTAACGGGATCTAAACATATGAATAGGATCTATGGGCATATTTCGGATCATCAAATCTGGAATCCGAAAAATTTTGGATTGTGTATGGGCACGTCACAAATGCCCATTGGATAGTCACGATCTGAAATAGTTTACAAAAATACCCTCCAAATTTTGTTAATGCTAACCGTTCTATGAAGGGTATTTTAGTCAAAACCTCTCTTATCACTTAATGAATCGGATGGGAATGTGATTTCACTCATTTCAGTTGTTTCATGAAGGAAAGAAGAGAGGGGTTTTGTTCTTTATACGCCATATTCTTTGATAATAGTTATACATTATATTTGTGTATGTAATTTTGATTAGTTTTTTGTTTACAAGCATTATTATACACAGATAAATTTTTAATTTAGTTGAAGAAAATGCATAGAAACACACTAATAGTGGACTGACATTCTCTCTCTTTCTAAAAAAATTAATTGTTTACTTAGCTTAGTGGGACATAATAGGACACTCCGATGGACGGTCCGAATTAAAATGGATCGTGATCATAACGTGAAAAGTAGGATCCGAAGAACAATCCGACTCCGACCTGACCGGTCCCTACCGATAAGGAATTTGAATGGATTGTGACTGTGACATAGGTGGATCCGACCCGAAGTGGATCCGTTGACACCCCTACTTAGCCCATAGATATTCTTTAGTACAATTGTTTGTTATTTTAGGTATTTAATAGTTATAAGAATTTTAGTATTGAGATAAGGAAATTTAGATTTATAAGATATATTATAAGGTTTTAAATGAACTTTGGAATTAGATATTGTACAGATAGATAGTTAAAAGGTATTCGATAGCTAATTAAAAACCTACATTTATAAGATGAAAAATGACATATTTGTCCGAATTTCTTCCTCAGGCCAGCCCTCTAGTGTATTTACATACTACAACTACCCTTTTACACATACAAAGGGGTGGCCTGGGAAAGAAAGGGGGGCGAATATATCAGTTCCCTTGTAAGATTTAAATGATATCAGGCTCCACCCTTCCCATTAAAGATAAGAGAACTTATATGATGCCCGACCGTCAAGTTATAAAGGGCGGAGAGAGAAAACCTTCTCTCCCTTGATTTTTAATCAAAGAGAAAGTCCTTTTTTTGACTTTTCCTTGATTAAAAAACCAAGGCAGCAAGTTTTGTCTCTACCCGCCCTTTACATTCTCACGGTCGGGCATCATATAATTTCTCTAAAGATAAATGGGTAAAGATATAGGGCGATGCTATTTTCACCCCTGTTACCCACTTTTAACGTCAAATCACGTTATAAGGGAAGTGTGCGCGTAATGCAGGGAAGTGAAAATATCATCTCCCAAAGATATATTAGCCCTTTTTTCCTTACTTGGGCCACCCACTTTTATTGTGAAAAAGGTAGTCATAAAGACACTAGAGTGGACTGGCCCGGGAAGAAAGGGGACAAATATATCACTTCACAAGATAAATATATGGTTTTAAATGACCGTACGGGCCATAAAAGTTTCTCTTACAAATATTAAATAGAAAGGGGGTATTTATGTCATTAAAACCCACCCCTTTCAAAAGTTCTAAAACTTTCCGGAGAGCTCTTCAATGGATACATTGGTCATTTCATTTAATACCAAAAGCATAAAAAAAGAGAGGAAAGTGTCTCTAGTCTCTCTCCTAGATAAGCTTATCTACTCCTCCCTTTAAAAAAACACAGTGGGCCCACGCTGTTTGGATGATCCAAAGCATTCATTTGATAGGTCCTAACATAGATAGGGTGTGCCCAAAAAATCAGCACCAAAGGGTCATCCTAGAACTTCGTTTTGTTGGGCACACCGTGTCCAAAATGGACGCATATTGGATGTTTATATGTGTCCATTCTGGGTACCACAAGGCACCACAAAACGAAGTTCTAGGATGACCCTTTGGTGCTGATTTTTTGGGCACACCCTATCTATGTTAGGACCTATCAAATGAATGCCTTGGATCATCCAAACAGCGTGGGCCGATTGTGTTTTTTTAAAGGGAGGAGTAGATAAGCTTATCTAGGGGAGAGACCAGAGACACTTTCCTCAAAAAAATAAAAAAAATAGTCGGTTTATAAGTTTATAACTAATGAAAGGGGTATTTATGTCATTAAAACCCACGATTTTTTTAAAAACAGAACCGTACTTCGCCAGCAGGGCAAATGAACACTCCAGTCGTCCGATCTAAACATCTAACGGCATCCAACGGTTAATTAAAAAAAGGAGGGAATGAATATTAGCCGTCCGATATCTCCTCTTCCCCTCCCATCACCTATATAAACATTTTAGGGCTCATTTCTCTGCCATTTCTCTCCGATTGGACTCAGATCGCCGGCATTTCGCCGAGCGTTGGAATTTTTGCAGATAATTCCAAGATCTCTTCTCCAAATCGCAGGTAATCTTCGATTTCGTTCTCAGTTTCCAGTAATTTTCAATTTCTCTACTAATTTCCCTTCATGTTGTGTATAATTTCAAGATATGTTATCCAGATCACCGTAAATCTTCGATTTAATACTCGTTTGTAGTAATTTTTAATCTCTCTGCTAATTTCCCTTCATTTTGGATCTGTTATCCTGATCACCGTAAATTTTCAATCTCTCTACTAATTTCTCTTCATTTTGCATATAATTTCAAGATCTGTTATGCAGAACACTGTAAATCTTCGATTTCATACTCGTTTCTAGTAATTTTTAATCTCTCTACTAATCTCCCTTCATTTTCCATATAATTTCAAGATCTGTTATCCAGATCACCGTAAATCTTCGATTTCGTTCTCGTTTCTAGTAATTTTCAATCTCTCTACAAATTTCCCTTCATTTTGCATATAATTTCAAGATCTGTTATCCAGATCACCGGTAATCTTCAATTTCGTTCTCGTTTATAGTAATTTTCCATATCTCTACTAATTTCACTTCATTTTGCTTGTAATTTCAAGATCTGTTATACAGATCAATCTAAATCTTCGATTTCATACTCGTTTCTTGTAATTTTCTGTAGATCGCATCTATATGTATACTAATTTTTCTTCATTTTACAGAAAATTTCCTGATCTGTTCTCCAGATCACAAGAAATCTTCAATTTCGTTCTCGTTTCTGGTAATTTTCCATTGATCGCATCGATGTCTCTTCTATTTCTCCTTCATTCATTCATTTTGCAAATAATTTCCAGATCTATTCTCCAGATAACCTGAAATTTTCGATTTCGTTCTCGTTTCTAGTAATTTTCAGGAGATCTCTACTGATTTTCCTTCATTTTGCAGATAGTTTCCAGATCTGCTCTCCAGATCACCCGAAATCTTCAATTCCGTTCTCTTTCTAGTAATCTTTTTAAAAAAAATGAGAGAAATCCTTCACATTCAAGGCGGACAATGCGGAAACCAGATCGGATCGAAGTTCTGGGAAGTTGTTTGCGACGAACACGGGATCGATCCGACTGGTCGATACACAGGAACCTCCGATCTTCAATTGGAGCGCGTCAATGTATACTATAACGAGGCTTCTTGCGGGAGGTTCGTTCCTCGAGCTGTGCTCATGGATCTGGAGCCTGGAACCATGGACAGTGTAAGAACTGGACCGTACGGACAGATATTCCGGCCCGATAACTTTGTTTTCGGGCAGTCCGGTGCCGGGAATAACTGGGCGAAGGGACATTACACTGAGGGGGCGGAGCTCATTGATTCGGTTCTTGATGTCGTCCGAAAGGAGGCCGAGAACTGCGATTGTCTTCAAGGTATACTGTGTTTTTGGTTTTTTACTCTGTTCTTTTGTCATTTGTTATTTCAATCTGATTTGTGTTTGTTTGGGTGGCATTTTGTCTATGTATTTAGGGTTATGGTTTTCTAGCTGGGAATTTCGCATTTCTTTTGTAGGATTGGATAGTTTTTTTTCTTGATGATGTTGAGTTGATTGTATCATATTGCATTGCATTTTAATAAATGGTGTAAATCCTTTTTTAAAATGGATAGAAATTTTTTTAAAAAAATCCAGGGTTTGGGTTTTGGACCTTTTTTTGTTTTGTTTTGAGGGTTTGGGGATGTGATGAGGATGATCTCTTTATTTTCATTCCACTGTTTGGGTTTCCAAACTGAATCCATGTCTACAAAATCAGAAAATCGAGGGTCTATGTTTCGAAATTGGATAAAAATGGGCAGGGTTATGGTTATAAACCAAATCCAATTTCAGAAACAGAAAATGAAAATGCACTTTGGATTAGGAATCTTCGTATTTATTTTCGTTCATTGTATGAATTTAGTTATCCAGATCCAGATTCTGACTCTCTTTAACCCTCATTACTTCTCAGTATCCTGACTTTTTTTGTTTTGTTTTTTTGTTTTTGGTGATTAGGGTTTCAGGTGTGCCACTCTCTTGGTGGTGGAACTGGCTCTGGAATGGGGACGTTACTGATATCAAAGATCAGAGAAGAATACCCCGATCGGATGATGCTCACTTTCTCTGTATTTCCTTCGCCTAAAGTTTCTGATACAGTGGTTGAGCCATACAATGCTACTCTCTCTGTTCATCAGCTGGTGGAGAATGCTGATGAGTGTATGGTGCTGGATAATGAGGCACTCTATGAGATCTGCTTCAGAACTCTCAAGCTTACTACTCCTAGCTGTAAGTATACTATATACCATTCAAAACCTCACATTAATATATCCTTTAGGGGGTCTTGTATGAATTATTTTTCTATGATTTTTTTCATTGCTCTTCTTTGATTCTATGATTTTTTTTATTTTTTTTTTTGCATTTATGAAAATTTGTTTCCTTTCTATTTACTGACTGCAGATGACCCTGCTTTATTAAGTATTTATTTAAATATATTTTTGTTGTCTTTCAGTAAATTATATTGATATATTCAGTTTTTGACAGAGTAAAAGAAATTCTCTATTACTTATTTGTATTGTTTTGGGTTAGAAAAATATCTATGCTATGACATTATAATTCTGAGAACCAATTGATTTACTGTTTGTTACTTTGTTTAATTCTAGGTACAGTACCTTCTACTCAGTTTTTTTTACTCAGGTTGGAACGATGGTAATATTGTCCTTAAAAGACTACAAAAACACTTCACTTATTTCTTAACTTCTAATTAGCTTGGTGTGGTCACACCCACTTGCAGCTTGGTCAACATAGAGTAAATAGCTCTCTTCAATTTAATTACTTACCCTTAAACTTGAATATGACATCTTTTTTATCATCTAGGCTAATTAGGATATTGACATTTGTTGTAACTATTTCAGCTATGACCTTCAGGTTGAGTGAAAGCTGCTGCTGCTAGTAATAACATAAAACTGAAAATGTACCATCCATAGTCTATGACTTATATTTCTTTTGCTGGATCTTAAAAGCCGCTTGGAAAATAAGCATGGCGAAAGTATCCTCAATAATTTTTACTGGGTTATTTGCTACTTGAGGGCAAATCCCACCTGGAACTTACTCTGGAATTGTCTTAACACGTCCCTTTATTTATCTAGGTTAGGTACAGCATTCATGGCCTTAAAAGGGATGGGCTCTCTGCTGTTTCTGTTTCTCTAGAACTTAATATCTTTGAACTGAATGAATAGGCGGAAGAAGACTGACCAAGCTGTCAATTGGTCAACACAATGCACATGGTTTGTTGGTCGATGATGCTAAAAGATGTACATTGAACAGCATATTTGTGTTTCTATGGTCATTTTCAGTTCTGATTTTATTACATGAAGATGTATTGCCTTGTCTAATTCTGTTTGTGCAAATTGCCTTTTGAGTTCTCAATCATGTGTGTTATTTTCTGAGGTTTCAGGCTGGATGATGGAATTGGCAGTAGTATCCTGGACCAGAATATGAATTAAGTTTCCTCTTTCTCTAGTCGAAATGTAAAAAATTATGCTGATTATATTTGCAGTTCACTGTTTGATCTCTTATGCTTAGTATAGCGGTGGGTAAAGAAACTTAGTAGATAATACACTGCCCCAAAATTTATCTAAGGAACATTTCAAACTTTCACTAACCTTCTGTTCTATGTTAAGATCAAAACCGCCAATTGATTACATTCGCCTTTGAATTGCAACTGATCTAACATGCTTGACTTGTATAATGGAGGCACAGTCACATTGCAATCTGTTAATGTATGGCTGCCTGTGATTTATGTTAGGATCATTAAAATTTCTTATTCTCCATTTAATGCTTTTTCATTGCACGTGTATATACAATACTGACAACCAGTTTACTGAATTTTCTCTCAGTCGGTGATCTGAATCACTTGATCTCTGCAACAATGAGTGGTGTTACTTGTTGCCTGAGATTCCCTGGTCAGTTGAACTCTGACCTCCGAAAGCTTGCTGTCAACCTAATCCCCTTCCCTCGTCTCCATTTCTTCATGGTTGGATTTGCCCCCCTCACCTCACGTGGGTCCCAGCAGTACCGTGCTCTTACCGTTCCTGAGCTTACTCAGCAAATGTGGGATTCCAAGAACATGATGTGTGCAGCCGACCCCCGCCATGGCCGCTACTTGACTGCCTCTGCCATGTTCAGAGGCAAAATGAGCACCAAGGAAGTCGATGAGCAGATGATCAACGTGCAGAACAAGAACTCATCTTACTTTGTTGAATGGATTCCCAACAATGTGAAGTCCAGTGTCTGCGACATCCCACCCAGGGGACTCTCCATGGCTTCGACTTTCATTGGAAACTCGACCTCAATCCAAGAGATGTTTCGGAGAGTTTCGGAGCAGTTTACAGCCATGTTTAGAAGGAAAGCTTTCTTGCATTGGTACACAGGAGAGGGGATGGACGAGATGGAGTTCACAGAGGCTGAAAGTAACATGAACGATCTAGTGTCGGAATATCAGCAGTACCAGGATGCAACAGCTGATGAGGAGGGTGATTATGAGGATGAGGAAGAAGAGCTCCAGGAGACGTGAGCTTGGTTTATGAATGCTCATGCTTTGGTATGTCTTTTTCTCCCAACTAGGAAGTTTTTGGTTTCTGTGGGGTGATTTATTATATGGGATAGTAGTAGGTTTAAATGTGGGGCTGGTGAATAGGGAATGTGGGAGTTTGTTATTTCATGTTTGAATTCTGGGATTTGCTTTAGTAGGTAGGTACTAGTAGTGTAGTATGAGTCTTTGCTATATGACTACTGCCACTGTGTAACTGCATATTTTTACTTCCCGGAGAGTATGAGCTTCCCTCCTGTAATGATACCTAATAAAATTTAGCTTTTCAGATATTTGGTATAGTCAATCTCTGGGACGCCAATATTTTGAGGTTTGTTGATTCGGTTGTGTGGATGAACTTGCTTTGCTGAAACTTAATTGAAGAAAATGTTTCTAAATTTGATTTGTGTCACTATAATTGAACGCAGGACTATCAAATCCAAGGCAATGATTTGAACTAATGGGATGGCCAAATGGGTTCTACTGAGAAAACAAAAGAAAAATGCATGAACTCATTCTTCAGTTCATTGATGCTAAATTCAAACTCTTGCCAGTAAGTCTCTAGCATATTCAAACTCTTCAATATAAATCGAAAATCGGGATTTTTTTGCCAGTAAGTCCAAATATTTTATAAACTGTCACTAAAAAAAGTGTAGTATTTGAAAAGTCTGCATCTGAAGACGTAACTACTGAATAATCTCTATAATTAAACTGAAGTCACAATTTTAAGGACTTCAGACTCATTTCTCAAACTCTCCTTTCTACCCTGCCTTATCGCCTGTTTGTTTACTTCAAAACAAAAAGAAAACCTCATCAGATGCTAAAAGATTAGATGGAGTTACCTCAAGAGAAACATCATCAGAGAAGAGATGTAGCAAGAGAAGACTAGGACAGGGCACAAAGAAGCAGACAATGACAATTGAGAGGGGAAGGAAGTAGAAGACTCCAACTGAAGGGGAGATGTGGTTTTAGATTTGAGAGGGCTATTCACTGTAGAACCGGGCACATGAGCTGAAGAAATGTAGTTAGAAAGTAGTTATTACCAAAGCATTGTAAATATTAGGCATCTTAATGTTGTTAGAAGGTAGAAAAGATGGGGAATAGGTGATTGGGTTTGTTGTAGGTGCATGTTTTAAAACTTTTAAGAGGTCGTGAGAAATGCTAGGTTAGGCTCCCCGACTGATAGGTGATTGAGAGAAGGAAACAATGCTAGACTCCCCGACTGCATATCTCGGGTGTTCACTCTAAGGGTTCCTCTGACAGAGATTCGTGGTAGTGGTATATCTGGATTTTGAGGATGACCATACAGTGAGGTTGTATACTCAATTGCCATGGAAAGATGGTTTTTGAGTGTTCTTTGGCAAACAAAGATATCCTTAATCAACCCATCAAAAGCTTTAGTTATCACTCAGGAATGCAGATACCAAGAGCAACAAACTGCTGCACTTGTTGCTTGGTAGGGATGGATTAAGGGGCTTATTATTACCTAGAAAGAAGGGAGCGGCGGCTGCTCTTTGGGCGAAAATCACACGTCCAAAACTCTTACGGGCCGTTTGGATATGCGGATTTTAGAATCTTGGATTTCCTCCAAATTGTAGTTGGGAGACGAGAGAAAAAGGAGACCCGCCATCTTTTTTTTTGTTTTCTCGCCCTTCTTTCCGTCAGTAAGAGAGCAAGAGATCATTTGGAAATCTCAGAATGTGGCTGATATTTCTAAAACCTTGATTTCTTACTAAAAATCCAAGAATAAAAAAGAGAATTGAAGCAATCGGCCTCGTTCTCTCGTCGCCTAACTACGATTTTGAGGAAATCCAAGATTCTAAAATCTCCTTATCCAAACAACCCCTTACGCGGGTTTTAGAATCCAGGTTTTTAGTTTGAAAACAGTGTAAACGAGGGTTCACGATCAACCTGTTGTACGCTGTCCTGACAACGTTTCTTGGATTTTAAGTGAGAAATTCAGGTTTTAAAAATCTGTCCTGCATCCTGAGATTTCTAAAACCTAGAAATATGTGAGGATCTGCTACTCTCTTGTTGACAGAAAGAAGGGCGAGAAGTCAAAAATGACGGCCGGTCCGCTTCTTCTCGTCTCTTAGCTACAATTTTGAAGAAACTCCGGATTCTAAAATCCGCGTATCTAAACGACCCCTTAGCGTCTCCTCCTTTGGCTTTTATAAGGAGGTGCTTTTATAAGGAGGGTTTGAGTATCCTAGGGATTAGTCCCGCTTGAAAATGGCGTGGGGATATCGTATGTCATCAACAAGAAAAAAAAAGAGGGTTTGAATGATCTTCTCCGATGTTTGTATTACTAAAAATAGTATGTTTGCATTTGGTAAAAATAGACTAAAACTAGTAAGTTTATTTACTAAAATAATAAGTTTATCTTTCTTCTTAGCAGTTATGTGCAGGCCCAGGACCCTGTTTGGTTGCACAAATGCTCAGCATTCGTTGGAATTTCAAATGCTCCTTGTTTGGTTGCCAACATTACATTGAAATTCCACTTGACTACCCAATATGTTTTAGACATCATTATTGCTTCTTCTTTTTTCCATATGATGCCCTTGTGGCACCAATGTCCCTTCTATTCAAATTCAAACTAAATTCTACCAAAATAATAAAATTTTGGTAGAAGAATAGTGGAAAAGGTCTTGTCTTTTCTCTCTTTCTCTTCCTATCTCTCTTTTCAATCTCTATATTGGTAATGACACTTCTACTTTTTCCACTACTCTCTGGGAGGACCGTTGCTCAACCAAACACTACTATGTTTGGATGGGTGATAGCTTTAAGGGGTCATTAACCCCTTTTTGCTGGTTTGTTGATTGGGTAGAAGAGAAGGCAAGGGAAAGGAAGAGGGAGGAAAGGAAGAGGGAGTCTTCCAAACTCTGTAGTAAGGAGGGAAGGGGGGTAGCTTTATGGGTAGTTATCCTTTATCTGCTGGTTCTCCAGCTGCGGGGTGGCTCGGAGATTAGTGGAATAAGAAGTCAAAAGGGGGGAAACAACCATATGATTTGCAGAGAAGAATAGTGGAATAGAGAGAGAAAGGGTGTCATTACCTATATAGGGAGGAGACAAGCTTGTGATTTGTCTAGAAGAATAGTGGAATAGAGAGAAAAGGGGTGTCATTACCAATATCGAGAGATAGAGTAGTGGGAAAGTAGTGGAAAAAGGGGTCTTTACCAATATTGAGAGATGGAGAAAGAAAGAGAGAGAAGACGAGACTTTTTCCACTATGCTTATACCAAAATTTTGTCAAATGGTAAAATTTGGTTGGAAGATGAGTAGAGAGAACATTAGTGCCACATAGGCGCTGCATGGGATAAAAAGCAATGACAACGTCTGAAACATGGTTAGTCAAGTGGACTTTCATTGGAAAATCCACAAGCTTGATGTTGGAGATTCTCCAATACCAAATTCTTTCATGCTTCCTCAACCCTCCCGAAATCGAACTATTTTCCATAAGATCGAATTAGAAGTACTCTTTCATATAGAAAATGGAGATCAAAACTTGCCAAATTTTGGTTGATTTTTCCGAGTAGTTGCTTGCTAAAAATTTGTTGCTTTAATGCTGCATTTTACAAACGTTATTCAACATGTAGACGATGAATGATTTTGCTTTAAGGCGCATTAGTAGTACAGTCGCTTTCCTCTAGATAATATTTGCAAAAGCTTCTGCAAGTGATAAGTTTCTCGTCTTTTTAGTCCTAGTGGTGGTGCCTTTTCATGTTGAAATGCACCATGTAGGTTGAAATCTGACCTTTAGTTCGCACCCGATTGCAACTCTACACTCCAGATCGCATTCAAATTGCATCCATATGAGATTCTGTAGTCTAAATCGGGCCAAAAAGGTTCTTTGAACGTTAGATCTTGATAGATCGCGAATCTGTGATTTAGATTGCCCTGCTCATGATTCAATTTATTTTGGGAAAATGATATCAGCACAACCATGTTTTTCAAAATGTATTGTAGAAAGGTTGTGGTAATATTAAGACCACGTCTGGCGACCATGAATTTTTTTTTTTCCATGAAATATTAATAATTTATCAAGGGTGAAAGAAGACTAGCGAGGGTGGTAGATGAAGAGAGTTGTTGATCCCACGATTGAGGAAAAGGTAAAGAAGGGGCTCAAAGGCAAAGGGAAATGATATCAGCACAGCCATGTTTTGTCCTTAATTTAGAATTAAAAGAGCATTCAACCTGGAAATGATTCAAGTCCGATATCTTCAAAACCCACTGCTGGTGAGCCCCTCAAAACAATTCCTGCTACAGAAAGCACTCAAACCTCTCATTGTTAGGGGGGCTGGGTCCAAGCTCTAGGAGAAGGGACATCAGAACCCTATAAAATCAAGTGATTACAAGAGAAGATCATGTCTTTCACCAGAACCCTTAGCACACCCTTTTCCCCATTTTGAGCTCTCAACCCTCTTTCGAAGGCTAGATTGCGAAAATAGCCCTAAAACCCTGTTTTATAAGGGGGGCCCAAACTTGCTCTTATAGGGCCGAAATCACTTTTAAATGGGCCGGGTCGCACACAATATTTCGAACCCAACCGGGCTTAATTCAAGACACCCAACTCAACACATCTTATTATTGTTATTAATAGGGTTGGGAAGGTCAGCCATGCTCCCCTCCCCACCACTTCCCATTCCCAAATTGCATGCCATCTTCTCACGCCAACAACCCGTCTTTCTATACTCTTATCTTAATGCATACTTTAACGTAGAGAGAGAGAGAATAAAATAATGAGTGTCGAAAGAAAGTGGCCACAAAAGTAGATGAGGAAAAGGGGGCATAGAATAAATGGGTGGTGATAGCAGAGGGGGTCGTCTCTGGACACATGTACAAGCCCCCCTGCCCGCGGGCAGGTCTACTTCCTTGACCCGGGCAGCCCTCTACTCGCTGACTGGCCCCACCCAATTAACAACAAAAATAAGCTGTGCACCATATGGAGAAATGATATTTCCACTCTATTTTTCCAGCATGTTTCATACATTTTGTTTGGGGGAGTGATAAATCGACTCCCAAATATGATAAATCGACTCCCATTCTCTCTCCTCTGGGTTAGAGAGAGAAAGAGGAGAGAGATAGACACATGGGGAGTCAATTTATCATTTTGGGGGGGGTCGATTTATCACTGCCCTTTTGTTCGCCTTCTAAAAAGTGAATTCATTTTCACCCATTTCATTTGTCTTTTCCTTAAAAGAAGTTGTTTGGGTGGGAATATTATTTTTAAGTAAAACTAATCAATGCTTCAGCTGTGATTAGATGAACAAAACCGATCACTTTGTACTTGAAAATGTATCATGCCCTAAGATGACCCTCCTAACTTTGCAAAATTGAGCCGAAAAATGGTTTTCCATGAAATCGCCTAGCAAACCCCTTGTAACAATTATAATATGGGAAATGATATTTTCTCCCCTCGCCTATCATTTATTCATCTTTTTCTTAAAGTGATTTCATTATCATGAAAAAACAAGGAAGTGATTCCATAGGTTGATCCTAGCCCTTCGATCTGAGTGTTAGAGGGTTGATCCTAACCCTCTATAGATAAGAGGGCTAGGATTACCCTATAGAAATAATTGTCGGAATGGACGGTTTGGATCATCTTATGGTGCGGGTCATACCGTACTTTTAATAAAGTGAGGAGTGCCCTCATCAAAATACAGAATTTGGCATTCCTTGTTTAATATTTTGATTATTCGGTTTTCTCAAGTACAAAACCGATCACTTTGTACTTGAAAAATGTATCATGCCCTAAGATGATGACCCTCCTAACTAAAAGCTAGACCAAGTTTTGTTTAATATTTGATTATTTCGGTTCTTTGTAGACCCCTCCACATACCGAGCAAAGGTAATTTTATAGCCTTATGTAACCATATTAACATTTTTCTGCTCCACGTTCAGTTCATATTCCTAAGCAAGCGGCCAATATTTGAAGGTTTCAAAGGAATAAAGCTTTCCCCAAATTTGCCTACCAAAACTCTAATAAGAATACTATTAAAATGTAAGTAATATATAGCTAATAAATTAATAAAGAACTACAATGATACATGGTAACGACGAAATAATAACTCCACCCCCTTTTTTTAAAGTTTTCTAATAACAAGGAAACTGTCAACAGGCAATCTGGTAGGTGTGGAAGAGAAGTACCAAAATCAAAACAAGGATTAGTAAATCATTTGGAAATATCATTTCCCAACACCAACGATTTTCCAACAAAAAAAAAGGTGTGGAAATATCATTTCCCAAAGTGGGAAAAAGTACTTGTGGGCGCCCACTAGTTCAGCAATGCAAACAATTTATCTGACATATAGACATCTTTGAGCATGAAGAGATGGAATCATTAAATTTCTGATCACAAAACTAAATATCAATCAAGAAGAAGATAGCTCTTACATAAGTGATAGATGGAAAATACACTCCCTGAACTGAATTAGTAACAGATACAAAAGATATCAAATGTTTATCCATTTATATTATTGAGAAGATATACAAAAAACAGTCAACAGTCATGATATGAGAGTGCATTTGATTAGCGCGATGTTATTAACATCTATCTATTTATATGATGTAAATTGAGTTTAAGCAGAAGAAAATGATTAAATGGGTCGGTCTAAATTAAGGTTTTTGATGGATTTTTCTCAGTAACCAATCATGAACTTTGATCAGAACGAGCGTCGCATTCCTGTTTCTCGTCCAATTTGATCGAGCAACAGTCATTTTTCACCTCTGGCAATTACAGATTGTGTCAATTGTCTAAAGGCTGCAGAGTTTTGATGCATGATTCAAGTGGGGAACACAGATCCCGAACTAGTTGCAGTAGGGAGAAGTAAAGTTTTCATAAGTAAGAAAACAACTGGTCAGTGCCAAAAGTTGGGTAAGTCTGAGAGACTAGCGACGCCCATTTGCCCAATGCCGATTATGGGTTCCTGGTTTAGCATGGAAATTTTTCTGACCAAGTCCCTGCTTAGGAATATCACACAAGTCCATGACCTGTATTGTCCTTTGCTTCTTCGCTGTCACAAAGGAAATTACAATGACTATCAGATCAAATGCAACACTTGTAAGCTGCTGAAAACAATAGCAATCATAAGACAAACATACCATTCTCAGCTTGTTGATACCCTTCTTGAAGTTTCCTCTTTGCAGCTTCTAACTTCACTCGGACCGACAATTCATCTGAATTCTTGGATTTCTAGAAACCAAGATGCAGAAATGAGATGGGCTGATGCTTGAATTTAAAAACAGTGTATTGGATCAGACTAAACAAATTTACACTCTGATGGTGATCAGATGCCATCTTGTGATACTTACATCCTGTATACTGCTCGGTGGTATGTTTTGGATTGGGACAATAGTATCTTTGTTAGCTTTATGCTCCGAGCTTAACTTTGGAGGTCTCCCTGGTCCCCAGTCAGGGTTGGAGGCCTTGGTTTGCTTGTTACTGTCTTCTTGTTTTCTCAACTGATTCTTATCCTCCTTGAGCAGATTTGCCTCGCGTGGATTCTGCGGTTTCCTCTCAAAATTCTTGTTTTCCGACATGGGTTTCCTTCTGTTCTCACAATTCTTGTCGAATTCCCCACCGTTTCGAGGATCTTCAACAAATTTCCAAGCAAAATGATGAATTAAGACAAGGGAATTCGATAAGTGACAATTAACCAACATTAACTATAGATGGTACGGAAAATATGTCAAATTCAACTTACTTCCATCATCATCCATGCCGTCGAAGAACTTTGAATTGGTACAGTGGAAAACACAATTGCAATGCTCAGTCAGTTCATGAGTGGGGTGAACAAATAAATTCCAGTAGAATATAATATTCCTTTCCTTGAAAGGGGAAAACACAATTCTCTACCAAAATCTACCTGAGAGAGCTCTATAGAAGTAGTCAAGAAAGCTCCTTCATCTAGCGGAGGAGAGGGAAGACCTTCTTCATCCACAATAGAAGGATTCACAGAATCTGGCGAACCTTCTGCAGTCACAAATTCAAGATCAATGAGTATGCTAATGGTATGCAATTCCAGAACATAGTGCAACATTCATATCTTTTACAAAGCACAATTAGAAATAGGATTTGAGAAAGATAGACATGTCCAGCGATCACAACATGAGAAACAAATTCCTACTTGCAATAGCAGCTGCAGCATCAACCCATTGATCTACCATATCCTTCCACCCACTGTGATACAAAACAAACAGTTCAAACTGTAAGTGTCGGCGAGAAATTTTATTGCAAGTCGTCTACCAAAATTACAGAAAAGAACAATATATTTTGACTACTTAGACTAAAATACATAAAACCTGATCTCTCTGACAATCTAAGGCTCACTCCTAAAGAAATCTGAAGTGGTTTTACTGATCCTAATCCGTCCACAAATATATAAAAAAAATTGAATAGGGTCCTAGAAACAAATTGCAGATGCATAAGAAACTGAAAAGGCTCTACTGCTAGGAAGTCTATGCTCTAGGGCCTATAGGTAAGAACTCTTTGCCTTGGGCCTGTGGTGGTGCCACTTAGAACCGCAGGAGTAGCCGTCTGCTAAGCTATAGGCAGTCACAAAAGTTGAAACGAGTCTGTCGCCTTATTCATAGATATAGATGAAATTTAACTCATCCCTAGAATGTCTGAAAGAATATGTAAGAAATTGAAATGAGAACAATTGATCTGTCCTGAAACTGAAAGTCCAAGGTTTGCCACCCTAAACAAAATCCAAGATGAAGAGGGTATGACAATCTAAAAAGAAGAAGAAGGTCTGACTATCTACATGCATACACAGAGGAAATATGGAAGAGACTGATAATGTATTAAGAAGCAAGAGAAATGGGTTTACTAATCCATTTCACAAATATGGGAAATACTGATCCGCATACAGAAAAAACACTCAAATAAATACAATTGAAATAGGAGCTGAGTCTGTTACAATATCCAACTGAACAATGAATGTATTAACCAACACAATGTATAGACCAATAGAATGAAACCAAAATGAGTCTTAAAGAAAGAGCTACAAATTTCAATGAATTTTCAGCAATTCGAAAGAAAGCGTACTCGATAAGAGTGCGAGCAAGATTGCGTATCTGTTTTGACCCATGCTTCCGCATACCGTTAACAGCCTTTCCAATCTCCGTTGCCTGAAAGAAAATGGTAAAGCTCCAATGAAGAAGAAAAGATCCACATGCTTATCCGAACTCAATTATAACATAAGAACAACAAGAAAATATCCAATTCGAACCTTCAAAATTTCCACAGACAGCGCCATCAACTGAAGCCTCCTCAAAGACTCAAATAGTACACTATCAGACTGTAAACAGCAACAGAGAGAGAGAGAGAGAGAGAGAAATTCCAATCAAAATCTAAACCTATAAAACTGGAAGGAAAAAAAAAAAGCAATACCACCACCTCTATAAGTAAAAACGGTAATCAAACATCCTCATTTAAAACCATTACTAAAAAGCTTCATTTCTAAAAAGCTTCATATTCTTTACACAAGAGAAGGTAAGCTCTTCTGTTAGTAACAGGGCATTAGTACTTAAAAGGAAGCAATCTAACACAACAATCACCAAAGAGCTTCAAACATAACCAACATAAAGATCGATCCCAAAACCCAATTAAGAGAAATAGACTCAAATGCAAATAGGAACGACCAATCCCAAAACCCAATTAAGAGAAATAGACACAAATGCAAATGCGAACAAAAGAAACAGAGATCAGCCTTCAAACATAACTAACCAACATAAAGACCAATCCCAAAACCCAATTAGACACAAATGCAAATGGGAACAAAAGAGGAAACAGAGATCAGCCTTCAAACATAACCAACATAAAGACTAATCCCAAAACCCAATTAAGAGAAACAGACACATATGCAAATAGGAACAAAAGAAACAGAGATCAACCTCATCTTGACTATTGCAAAGAACCCCTTTAATCCTCTGAACCTCCCCAAAAATCTGACTCTCCTCTTCAATCTCCTCCGTCAACGCCTCCGCCTCATCATAACTAAAATTGGTCACCGCCCCATTAATCTCCCCACGTTCCGTCGTACTACTATTCACTTTACTCTCCTTCCCACCAAACACAGCTCCATCTAAGCCGCCCTTAAATCCCCCATCATCCTCTTCAGGAACTGCCACCTCAACGCGATCGCAACCTAAACACCTACTAATTCTACATGAAAACAGCTTCTCAGCAATTCGATCTCTCCGCATTCGAAACTCCTTAGGGCAATCAGATGCTGCCACAACAATTGCATACTCAATCACATCAAAGATATCTGAATTCGCGCTACGAAAATACTTTCGCCAGTAATCTAGAACACTAGACTTCATTTCCATGTCTATAGACAGCTCCAAAAGATTGAATTCTGTCCAAACAGAATCAATTCCTTAGCAAACAATCTAGAATGAAATAATCAAAACTTTCATTGTTTCAATCTGATTCCAAAACAACTACTCTCGAAAAGCCAACAAGTTTTGATCGGAAAATCAAAATTCTGATCGGATTATGTCGAGAAAAGCAAATAATTTTTGATCGGAAAATCAAAATCAAAATCGTATTTTTCACCTAAAAAAACGCGTTTAAAATCTAAAATTAGGATAAAAGACACGTTGTGAAAACCTAATCCGATCAGATTACAACAGAGTTTTCTCTAAATTAGGAAAGATGAGTTGTGAAAACCTAGGTCAGATCAGAATTTTTTTTTTTTCTTTTTTTCTTTTTGAAATTGTCCGATCAGATTTTGTTTTGAGAAGCACTATTCCGATCAAAAATTACAGCAGATTTTTCTCAGTAAATGACTTAAAAATCAAAAGATCGATTCTTATTAGAAATCGATAGATGATCGATCGATTCATTAACGATAATGATCGGTAAATCAAAAGATTTGATGAGAATTTTACAGAAACAAATTGATAAAAAAACAAACAAAAAAAAGTTTCTTAGCAACAGATCTAGAAACAAAATATGAATTTTTAGATCGAAAATGAAAATCCGTGTTCTTACCGGTAAATAGATTGGATTTCTCAGATCTCGATCGTAAAAAACAAAAAAAAACAGATGGAAATTTGAGCTCCTATTTGAAGAAAACTCAAATCCCTATATATTGAGAAAATAATTCAGAAAGAGAAAATCTCTATATTTAGAAACGAAATCTGAAAAAGTAATCTCTCTCTCTCTCTCTCTGAAATGAATGCAATCAGACTGGAAAAAGAAGGAAAGTTGTGGAAAATAGAATCAAAACAGGGTTTGATAGGGTTTTATGAAACGCTTCAAAGAAAGAAAATAGAGAGTCCCTTTAACCCTTTTTTTTTTAATGTCAAAGGGGTGCGAATTATCATAAAGGGGGGTGCGAATTTATTGTTGCCCCTAATAGAATGGTGTTTACTTGTTGTATCGATCGTGTTGTTGACTTGTTCGGTTTGGATAATTTGCAGCTGAAAAAGGGGGTTTTGCCAAAAGAAGAAGTTTACTTTGCTTTATTTGCAATAATCAGTCTTGTAGTTTCACAATTTACAAATAGAGTCACCACCTTTGAGTCAATTTTGCAAATCAGGTCATCCCATCTATTTGTGACCAAAATGCCCATGATTTTTTACTTGTAAATGAAAATTACCTAGTGCAAGGATACCATGAAGCACAGTGATACAATTTGAAAGGTGGGTCCCACTAACCCAATTCAAATCCATGCATCAAGCGAGGCCCACCATTTTGCCTCATCCTTTGATGTGGTAGGTTCCACCGTAGAGCCATGTATATGGTGGGCCCCACAACTTTACATGCCATGTATTGTTTTGGATGGGGTGGGCCCACTTTTCTACACCTATGCATAAGAAGGCTAGTATATGTAAAAATGATATTCCTACACCCTTGATATTTTGGTCTTTGTAACGAGTCAACAAAAATCTAACATGGGTATTTGGTCAAAAATTCATGGCATGACTTGACATGCAAAATTAGCTCAAACATGATGACTCTATTTGCAAATTCTCAAAGTACAAGACTCATTCTGCAAATAAAGCAAAGTAAAAGACTTCTTTTGCAAAAACCCTGCTGAAAAAAAGGGTAATGATATTGGCAAGTCCATGTTTTGATGATTGCACTAAGTCGTCTTGTTTTTTGTGTTTAAGACCGTTCCGAAAAAGCCCTTAGAAGTTAGAAGCCAATTAAAAAGGAAAAGATAAGCCGAGTTTGTGCAGTTATTAAAACATTGTAGTACCAATATTAGTAGAAAAAGAATAGAGCTTTAGAGCTGCAATAAAAAAAGGCTACTGAATTGTACTGCCACGTTTTGTTAATTGCATAAACTCAACTTGTCTTCTCTTTTTTAATTAGCTTGTGAGAGCATTTTGGGAAGTATAACGACATTTGACAACTGGTTAAATAATAAACGAAAAGCGGAGTTTGTGCATTTATCAAAACATGGTAGTGCCAACATCAGTATCCTGAAAAATGAAGTTTAGCTTCACTTTATTTCAGGCTACTGATGATGATTTCACTTTATTTCAGGATACTGATGCTGGCACTACCATGTCTTAATAATTGCACAAAATCAACTCGTATTTTCCTTTTTAATTAGCTTCTAATAGCTTTTTTGGGAACTGTAAATATGTACTAACCTTTGACGGCTGTTTAAATAATAAAAGAGAAGCTGGTTTTGTGCAATTATCAAAAAATGGTTGTGCCAAAATCAGTAGCCTTTTTTTTTTAATTATTATTTGGATTTTTGGAATTATTCTTTTTTCTTTTTTCTTTTTTAAAGGGTTGTTAGGAAAGTAGTTTCAAAGGAAAGAGGTTTATTGGGACACCCTATTTGGCTATTTCACGTGTCGAAACTCGAAACACCACGCAGCGAGTATTTCTGTTTGCCCGCCAAGTTTCATAGCAAGTGCGGGAAATCGCCGAAAAGATCGGCGGGAACCCAACGCGATCCTCAATTTCCTCGAATTTTTGTTATTAGCGCCCGCTTTCTACTAACATACGCCGGTAAAAAAAGGAGCGTTTTGACCGTTGTATTCCAAATTTCCAATCGCCCTAGCAGTGCACGTTAGCATTAATGCCTTCCCTTTCCAAACTTGCAAGTGGTTCATCTCTCGCAGTGCACGTTAGCACGAGGTTTTCATGAAGGATGACCATGAATTTCTTACTCCTGTCTTTTGTGGACAAAGACGGAGTTAAAAAAGGAAAGTCTCACTCAAATTCCAAAGTCTAAACCCGTGTCCATTTACTGCGATGTTAATGGACCCTGTAGAAAAATGTTTCCCATGGAAAATATTTATATTTTCTCGGGTAAATTTTTTTCTTTCTGCAATTTAGTGGGATGTGGACCCTAAAAAATCCCGATACCAAGGGAATTGGTAGTGTACATCGCCAAAGGCATTTCGCAGCTGGTCTGTCGAATTTCAGACCACCCACTTCATGAATGGAGACAAAAGTTATTGTCTTGTGCTTCATTTGGTTGCAAGTAAAAAAAATATTTTATTGAAATTTTGTGGAAAAAGGGAGGAGACAAAGGAAATGACAAGCATTTATTAGACAAAGATGTCATTATCAGTGGGGAAAGAGGGAAGAGAAAGAAAGAAAAAGCACAATTCTTTAGAAAATTACATGGGAGACTTCCAAGGTAATGCTGATGTCACCTCCCTTTTTCCAAAAAAATTCGATGGATTTTTCTTTTTTACTAGCAACCAAACAAAATGCCATCATATTTGGATTGCAAGAAAAACATTTGTGACGAAAAATATTTTTCATGGAATTTTTTCTTTCAACGATTAGGAGAGAACTAATAAGATTGTTGTTAATTTAAAGTGATTTCATTTTAATTTGAAGCTCCCTTAAGTAAAAATTGAATAGGATTGGCTTAAGTAACCTTTTTTCATGTACTAGAGGGGGTTCCCCCCCCCCCCCCCCGGGGAAGAGAAATGGGAGAATATATCGCTTCCCTTTCAAGTATAGGATAATGAGTCCCACTATTGGTTGATCCGATCCGTCCGATTGATAGAGGCCTTTCCAAAGTGTGTTTGAGGCATAGGAGATCTAAACCAAGGCCTAACAAATGGATGGTCTGGATCATTCAAATGTTGTACCCACTATAGAGAATGAAGCATTTGTCCCACGGGAATTGCTAGTGTCAGCTGTTGTCTCCATTCACGATGCGGCTGGTCTGACATGAGACCGACAAGCTGCGAAAAGCCTTTTGCAATGGCCCTAGCAATTCCCTTGCCCCAAAACTACTTTTGTAAAATGAAAAAAAGGTAGTTTTACGGCTGTCCACCTGGACCCGGTCCCACTTGCTGAAGAATTCTCTCTTCTTCTTTTTTTGTAGGTACTTGCTGAAGAATTCTCTGGCCAACATGCATTGACTTGTGTAACGTGCATGAGTGCGGCAACCGACATAGATGTTATTCTCTTTTTGGAAGAATGCTAAATTGAAGGGCGCCCTTGAAAAAAAAAAAACCAGCCCTGGCACCATTATTAGGCACTTATTGTGGCACTGAAAAAATGTAAAAGTAGAAAATAATAAGGGAAGTGATATTTACGCCCCTTTTGATTACTAGGGACACTCAGCGTGAGTGTATCAATGACTAAAAAGAGGCTAATGTAGTTGACATCAGAAGAATCCAGTGGATTTGATTGCCATGTACAGGCGCTGGGTGTCCTTAGTAAGCAGGGGCGTAAATATCACTTCCCATGATGGATCTAATTGAAGTGCCCTTGTGCCTGGTTTTTGTAAGGGCACGCTTCAGTTTAGCATTCCTCTCTTTTTTGCAGGGAAGAAAATCATATTATGATGCTAAAAAGAGCAGGTGTTTTCTTCACCCACGCCATACAACCCTCGGCTCCATTTAAATTCGAGTTTGATACAACCCAAGTGCATGTTAGCTCGGAGTCCTCTTCGTATTGGATTTTGTGAATTAATTTTGGCCATCTTTGTTTTGGATTTTGAGAACCAATAATCTAGATTGTGGATTAAGAATTGATTTTAGACTTCAATTTACATTTAAGCCCTGTTCGTTTGAGACTATGCCAGCCGATTGTTAGGGCCAAACCGAGTATAAATTTGAGTCTAATAATTGGTTTGGCACTCACAATCGATTGCCATAATCTTAAACGAACACGGCCAATCCTTCGGCCGTGTTCGCTTTAGATTGTTACCATGGTTTTAAAATCCAACGGATTTCGGTCTACCCTGAAACCAAAATGTACAATACCCGAAACCCAATAGAATTTCAGCTAAAATTTCATTTTTTACGAAATTTAAGGGAATTCAACCAAAAATCTCAATTTTTTAATTATTTAATATTATCTTGAAATTTCGGGAATCCGGGTTACGCTTTTACCTTAAAATCGGGTCGGGGTCAGGTTGAATGCCATTCATCTTTTAGCAGAAGTTCAATTTGACCCGACCCAAGTTGCACCCCGAGATGAACTTTGGTGTTAAATAAACTAGTATTTTTAATGGTGTGTCAGATTTCGGCCCAAATTTTGGTTTAAGTGAGGACTGAAACGCATTTTGAAACTGAAATTTGTCACAGTCTAAAACGAACACGAGCTTAATTTTGAGCCGAGTAATGGATTTTGGACTCAAAAGGCTCTCAAAATCCAAATCAAACGGGCTCTAAAGGTCCAAACTGATTATTGGAGCTACAATTGGATTTAGGAACAATTACCAATGGCGGACACGAAAATGACGTAATTGTCAACAGGACCCATGCTTTTCTGAAATTATCAATGAGGGACAAAAGAGGTCTAGTCTGTATAAGCTGGACGAAAATGCCCTTACAACACGTTTTCCCTTCGTCTCTCTTCTTTTTCTTTTCCATTTTCACATTTTTGTTTTTTACCCTACTAGTCATCTTCCTCCTCATTCAGCCACCATTGTTGCTGGCAAGCCTTGAAAACTTGAAAGTTGAGTTCTTACCATCTATCTCTCTGTATCTAGGTTTTGCTTTTCTTTTTTTAGGGTTTTACACTATTTTTCATTCCTCTAATTTTTATTTATCTTGTTTAGGATTAAGCGCTTTGTATTTTAGGGTGTGTTCTGGAGATAATGCATGGATGGCTTCACTCACTTTTTCGAAGACAATTGGCTGTATAGGAAAATTTTGATGTAATACATGAATGGATGGCTATACATTTTTTGATGTACTTAAATTTTTTTGTAATACACGAATTGGGATATAATACATGAAGCACATTTAATGAATACAACATCCATTTCTTTTCTTATTTCTATCATGAGTAGAATTGTAATGACATTAGAAGAGTTGCTATAGGCAGGGGGTTTTGTAGCAGAAGGCGTTTATCAACTCTTTGGAAGGGGTTAACAACTATCAAAAGTAGGGTTACCAATTTCCGAATAGGCTTATCAAGTCCCTGAAAATTGGCCGAGGGTACTGAAGTTTTGGAAGGGGGTTTTCAAGTCTTTGGGATTGGGGTTATATAGCATCAAAAATGGGGTTACCAATTTCCAAATGGGCTTATCAAGTCCCTGAAAATTGGCCGAGGTACTGGAGTTTTGGAAGGGGGTTTTCAAGTCTCTAGGATTGGGGTTATCTAGTACAAAAATGGGGTTACCAATTTCCGAATGGGCTTATCAAGTCCCTGAAAATTGGCCGAGGGTACTGGAGTTTTGGAAGGTGGTTTTCAAGTCTCTAGGATTGGGGTTATCTATCATAAAAAATGGGGTTACCAATTTCCGAATGGGCTTATCAAGTCCCTGAAAATTGGCCTAGGTACTAGAGTTTTGGAAGGGGGTTTTCAAGTCTCTGCTATTGGGGTTATCTAGTATAAAAAATGGGAACCAATTTCCGAATGGGCTTATCATGTCCCTGAAATTTGCCCGAGGGTACTGGAGTTTTGGAAGAGGGTTTTCAAGTCTCTGGGATTGGGGTTACTATTATAAAAAAATGGTGTTACCAATTTCCGAATGGGCTTATCAACTCCTTGAAAATTGGCCGAGGGTAGAGGAGTTTTGGAAGGGGGTTTTCAATCCTCTAGGACTGGGGTTATCTAGTATCAAAATGGAGTTATCAATTTCCGAATGGGATTATCAGGTCCCTTATGAACATATTTTTACTTCCTGTTTTTTCCACTCGTTCATTTTCAATGTTATTTTTCTTTCTACCCTACGATTCATCATCCTCATCCGCCATTGAAAGGGAGAAGGAGAGATGCACAACCCTAAAACAAAAGAAAAACAAAACCTAGATACAGAGAGATAGATGGGAATGAACTCACGTTTCAAGTTTTCGAGACTTCCCAGTGACAATGGTGGCTGAACGATGAGAAAGATGACTGGTAGGGTAAAAAAACAAAGTTGAAAATGGAAAAGTAAAAAAAAGAGGGAAGAACAGAGAAGAGGGAAAAGTGGAAAAGAAAAATGTGTTGCTTAAGAAAAGGACATTTTCGTCCAGCTTTTACAAAGACCTCTTTTGTCCCTCGTTGATAATTTCAGAAAAGCATGGGTCCTATTGACAATTTCGTCATTTTTGTGTCTCCATTGGTAGTTGTTCCTTGAATTTACTTTGGCGTCCATTTGTCAGTTTTGGACTCAAAATCCAAAACAACCAAGGCACTAACAAATACGAAGTACAACAGCTGTCTCTTGTTGAGAAATAAAACGGAAAATTCTCAAAAAAATATGATTGTTATCTAAAAATCTCAAAAAGGGTAAAGTTGGCTAATTTCTCAAAAAGGGGTGAAACGCATCCCAATGAGTGTTTCAGGACAAAATGCCCTTGTGTTGGTTTTCCCTCAAAGAAAGTAAGCAACAGATCCCAATGCATTTCTCCTAACATTTTTAGCTTTTTATCTTTTTCTTCCCCATGCCCAAACGAAACTCCATTGTTTGTTTTAAAATTCCATTGCAGAGAGGTGAAACTCCCCTCTCCTAAAATCTAGCATTGAATCTCTTTATTTTTCTTTGGCTATCAAACCTATAAGCTTCTCTGGTAGGTCCATTGTGATACATTTGCATACGTTTAACATGTTCCTTACAATGCTATGGTGTATTGTCATCATCTTGGTTATTTGTTAGGGATTTGTTATAGTTTTGTTAGGGATTTGTTATTGTCATCATCATCTTTACAATGCTATGGTGTATTGTCATAATCTCTATATCTCTCTATTGCTCTCTATGTTTCTATGTAGAGTAAACCCGGATGAAACTCATGTCTATACAATTACAACCACTATTTAAATGTGTAGAAGCAATATTTTGTTCTCAGAACCACTGTTGATATCTGGGAACCAGTATTTAAACACTCAGAAGCAGCAATTATACCTAGGAACCCACTATTTACCACTATATAGTGGTTCTGATGGAGGAATAATGGTTCCAAGTAGGGGTCGACATGGTTCCGGTTCGAACCAGGGAACCGAACCGAACCGGCATATTTGGTTCGGTTCGGTTCCAGCTATATATGGTTCGGTTTTGGTTCGAAAAATTTGGAACCGTTGGATATTCGGTTCGGTTCTAGGTTTATGATCCCGGAACCGAGAACCGACCCTACTTACTTGAGGAATCGGTTTAATTTGATTTTTGCATTGGATAATGGATATTAGGGTCTGTTTGTACTCAATATATAAATGTTATCCCAAATTTGATAATGGATTGATAATGGATATTAGGAATTGCCTAAATTTGTAGTTCATAACTTTATATATAATTTGATAGGGCTTGTTTGTAGTCCATATATAAATGTTATCCCAACTTTGATATGCACTGGATAATGTATATTAGGAATTGCCCAAAACTTTGATATGCAGGTATATATATACCTGTTTTTTGTCCATATATACATGTGTCACATATAATTTGATAGGGCCTGTTTGTAGTCCATAAATGCCTATTTGACTGTTTGTAGTTCGGTTGGGTAAACCTAGAACCGAACCGAACCGAACCGAACCGATTATATATGGTTCTGGTTCGGTTCGGTTCCAAAGTTATATGGTTCAGTTCTGGTTCCAATTTTAGGGAACCGATTATATATGGTTCGGTTCTGGGTATGCCCCAAAATCGAACCGAACTGAACCATGTCCACCATTAGTTCCAAGGTATAAATAGTGGTTCCATAGTAGAAATAGTGATTCCAGAGTAGAAATATTGCTTCACACAATCTAATTGTGTGTCAATATTGTAATGAATTTATGAACAATGGGTTAAACAATTTTCTAAACACTCAAATGTTATGGTGGTTCATAGTTTAGATGGCCTAATACTTGTGAGAATGACTGTATTTATAGGGTTTTCAACACTCATAAACACTCATTATACCTAGGAACCAATAATTATACTTAGGAACCACTATTTACCATTAAATAGTGGTTCCAATGTATAAATAGTGGTTCCATAGTAGAAATATTGCTTCACACAATCTAATAGTACTTCATTGGGTGTCAATGTTGCAATGAATTTATGAACAATGGGTTAAATAGTTTTCTAAACGCTAGGATGTTATGGTGGTTCATAATTTAGATGGCCTAATACTTGTGAGAATGACTGTATTTAGGGTTTTAAACATTCAGAAGCACTCACTATACCTAGGAACCACTAATTATACTTAGGAACCACTAATTATACGTAGGAACCACTATTTACCATAATGTAGTAGTTCTAAGCTATAAATAGTGGTTTCAAGATATAAATAGTGGTTTCAGAGTAGAAATATTGCTTCACACAATCTAATATTACTTCATTTGGTGTCAATGTTGCAATGAATTTATGAACAATGGGTCAAATAATTTTCTAAACACTCGGATGTTATGGTGGTTCATAATTTAGATGGCCTAATACTTGTGAGAATGACTGTATTTATAGGGTTTTAAACACTCAGAAGCACTCACTATACCTAGGAACCACTAATTATATATAGGAACCACTAATTATACGTAGGAACCACTATTTACCATTATGTAGTGCTTCCAAGCTATAAATAGTGGTTCCATAGTAGAAATGGGGGGAAGGTGTGGAAGTGGTTTTTATGGGGAGTGGTTTCCTGAAACGACGTTTGGGTTTTTTTTTTTTTTTTTTAAATCGCATCGAACTGGTCGACCTCTTTTCACTTGTTTTACACCTGTCTGAAGGAATGATGGAAAGATCGACCTGCAAGTCGACCTGTAATTGGTCTTCCTACGTGTTTGGTCAAATGGTGAAAAAGTCGACCTATCAAGGCAAATTCCCACCTGTTTGTACATATGCTACAAAGGTCGACCTGAGCCAATTTGGTACCTGTTTGCGAAGAATGTAAAATGAACAACCTTCCGGCGAAAATCTCGTCTTCTCCGGCCAAGAGCTCGTCGTTTCAAGAGGTGGGAGATTTCAGTTTCAAAAAAGAGTAAAAAAAAAAGAGAGATAAGGGGGAAGGTAAGAATATGGTAGGTGAAAAGTGCCCAAAGGGCATTTTCGTCCAAAAACACTCCGGGGGATGTGTTTCCCCCTTTTTTTAGAAACTAGTAAAAATGCACGTGCGAGCCATTTAGATTGTCCTTTAGTATTTAAAGGGCTTGTTAGAGCTTTTTGGGAAATGTAATAACCTTTTGACAGCCATTTAAGTAGTAAATACTAAAAGACAAGAAACTTTCGCAGAATATCAAAAGATTGCAGCGGTGATTTCATTTCCGTATAAATATATCAAGTTTGAGGAATGGTACGTCAATTGGTTGTGAGCCGCTTCAAAACAGTCAGAATCTTATTGGACAATGTGTTTTCTAAAAAACAATATATTCACTGCTTCAAGTGTTCAGCGAAAAAAGAGTTCATTAAGGCAACCCACTGAATTTTATTGGATAATGTGTTTTTTTTAAAATAATATATTTCCAATTTCTTATTTCCACTGCAAAGAAATCTGATTTTTTTCGCTATCAGATGCTGAATTAGAAATGTGAGAAATCCAAATTACAATGTAAAAAGGGCTGCAAATTTGAGAAATCCAAATCAAAATCTTCTCGGCATCCAAACGAGCCCTAATAGGATTTAATTTTTTCAAGGAGAACTGAAGATTTATTACAGAATCTTTATATTGGTTTGAAATTGGTCTGAGAATCACTCATTTCCATTGTTGCGAGTTTTTACTACTCATGAAGCATCCTTGTCTGTCGTCAAAGCTTTTGATTTCTGCAATGTCATTGATGAAATAAGCCCATCGAGAAAACGACACTTAAAACACCTTTGGGAGAAGCTTCTGCTTGATGCTAGCATTCATCTTTGATCTTTTCCGGATAAGTGAAATAAAGCTTACTGTGAGAACAAACAAAACAAACATAAGGCAGTACTATTAAAGCCTACATCTAAAATATGTGCATTCAAAAAATAAGAGAGAGAGTAAAATGTAAGCTTAGTTTAGGTGATGAAATATTTTAAGAACAAAAATAGGTCCTCATGTAAAAGAAATTGACAGAGTAATTAGTCACAAAAAGACAAGTTTATGCAACGACAACGTTTTTGAATATTTTATTATTTCTCACATCTCTTTTTTTTTTTGTAACATAGGGTGTCCCCACCCCCTTTGAAAGTAGGACTATTCCCTACGGATGCGCGCAATCGCCCATAAACCACACACATCAGGTAATCCCGGGTGGGATTCGATCACAAGTCTCCGGGGAGCAAACCCGTGACTTATGCCGAAGAGCCAACACCCGTATGGGCTTCTCACATCTCTTTTGGCTCATAACGGCTACGTTATTGAATATTTTATTATTTCTCATGTCTCTTTTGGCTGAGAACGCCGTCGGAATATCAAGTACGCTGTCGAATTTTCTGTGTTCAAACATGTGTTCCAAATGTATCGAGTACGCCGCCGGAATATCAAGTACGCTGTCGGATGTTTTGGTTTCAAACATGTGTTCCAAATGTATCGAGTAAGCTGACGGAATATCGAAAACGACGCTAGAATATCAAGTACACTGTCGGATTTTTTAGATTCAAATATGTGTTCCAAACATATGGAGTATGCCGCCGGATTCTGGAGTACGCCGCCGGAATCTTAAGTACATAAAAATACTTTCACTTGTCAAGGATCTAACAGTCTCTGCTTATTGTAGACGACAACGATTAAAACGAACCCAACACTTGTTTGGGTTCAAACATATGTTCAAACGAACGAAAACGATGACAGCTAAGATCAAATGCATTAAATCTAACTTTAAGATAATGATTGATGTTACTGTCATCATGTCAGAAGGGTATTGGGGTCTTTTTCCCACCCATTTTTTGAAGAATCACCTTTGTTAAAAAGATTTTGGGTGCGTACGGCAACACTTGTCATCCTCCCCTATAGAATCGGGTAGAAATGGATCTATGATAATCGACGTAAGCGACTCCTAGTCGTGCCTCAGATTCTCATCCTTTTTTTGGAAAAAAATAGCTTGAATGTCATCCTTTATACATGTTAAAAGTAGAGTTTGGAGAAATGGGTTTGCGGGTCTAGTTTGCAGATTGCAGAACTACCTTTTTGGATTTTATTGCGTTGCATTCGAGCACCTACAAAATCGGCAAAAGCCATTTAAATTATGGCTGCGAACACGCCCTTTACTTATTGAAAATTATTTCCAGTAAGTTAATTCATAGATGCTACTACAAAAGCATAAGGTATAATCAAAGAAAAGGATAAACATATCATTTAAGCACTCTATAAAATGATAAATTTTGTTCAAACACTTAGTTTTCATATTAAAACTTTCAACTAATTTTAATGTGAGACGCATTAATATTGAATTTTATAAGAGAAGAAAACATAGCATTAAATCCATTGTGTCACGTATATAATCAGTTCGGCCAAGCATATCAGCACGCATGCATAATGTTCGGCGGTTGGTCAATCTTAGAGAATTTTGGCCCTGTTTGGATTACAAGAAAGACATTGTCGACGAGATTTTTTATTTTTTTTTGAGAACTTTTTTTTTCCACAATTTTTTTAGGAAAATGATATGATTATAGTTGATCTAGAGGAAATCATCAGACATTGAAACTTTTTCTAATTAAAAATTAGGATCGGTTCGAGTTATCTTTTCTGTGCATACAAAGAAGTCATAACTTTTATAAATATTTTTCATTTCCAATAATCCAAAAGCCCCAACAATGAGCTTTCGTGAAAATCAACCTGTGGATTCGGTATATAACCTGAAATCATCGTTGTCCAAGTGTTTACATTCCAATGAGGGATTTCATAAAATACTGACAGGCATTCGATGAGGGATTTCATAAAACACTGACTCACATTACCTTGAAATGGGTTTGAGAAGGAGATGAAGGGTTGCAGTATGTTTTTTTAGGTTTTGCTTGGTGACAACTGGCAGGGCATAACGAAGAAATTGATGAAAGACTCTAGAGATCTATTTAAATAAAAGTCCATGTTCGGGGAAACTGAAGAAAAGAACATCAAGAACCAAAATTTGTGATAGGAAAAAGCCAAAAAGAACCGAAAAATTATTTTAGAAGAGAAAAACGCACAATCAAAATCCTCCTACAAAAAAAGAATTAATAATCTCTGTTTGAAGAAATCCCCCAAAATTTGGTCATCCTAAAAACCAAAACAAAACTCAGGATCCATAATTAAAATCCATCCATTTAAAGGGAAAAAATGGAAAACAAAAAGAAGCAAGAAAACTCATCTTTGGTTCGTTTGCCGGAGGGAGAATAGCCCGGTTCAGAATCCATATGTAGTTCTTACCAGTCTCCTTCATTTATGAATGAAAAATAAAAATAAAATATATTTATGTTCAAAGAGAAAACGATACCCACATAGAAGAGAAGCAAAAACAAAAGCATGTGACGAGACTTTGAGAGGAGAGACGGTGAGAAGGAGGCGGTTGAGAGCAGTGGAGTTTTTAGGAAGGGAATCCAGATAATGCCAAACGGGCAGATAATAGGGTTTCGTTTGGAGTCTGTGGACGGACATGTAAGGGTCATTGGCATTGGAATTGACAAAAATAGCCATCATAAATTGGATACACAGGGAACTTTTCGTAAAATACAATGGGATGTAAAAAGAATTTAAGCAAAAGTTGAGAACGAAAGCGATAACTTTTGGATGTTCTCCAGGGGCAAAGTAAGTGACCGGGATGACAAATATACCCCTGCAAAATTGAGCAGGGCGGAGACAAATGTACGGTATGGCCCGTACCATAGGATGATCCAAACCGTCCATTAGATGGGCCACTACCCATGGTTTTAAATTTTGACCGAAATCCGAAATTTCAAAATTTTGGATTTCGGTGGAGACCGACACCGAAACCACCAAAACCCGAAATGGTCATTTATTTCGGCCGAAATTTCGGTTTTTCCAAAATTTGACCCAAAAAATCTGTTTTTTTATAATTAATTTAATATTTCATAGAAATTTCGACCGAAATTTAATATTGAATAAAATATTAGTTTCCTTTTTTGTACCAGATTTCGACCGAAATTTTGAAATTTCAGGATCCGAAACTGGTACCGAAACCGAAATTTTAAACCTTGCCACTGCTTACATAGGTTGTGCCCCAAAAATAATTGTCAAAGGTTGATCCAAACCCTCCAATCTATAGAAGGTTATAGCAAACCGTCCATGTGATGGAACCATGGTTTTAATTTTCGGCCTGAAATTTCGATTAAATGCCATTATTTATTAAAAAAAAGTGTTACAAAATTTCGGCAGAAATTTCGGAATTCGGAATTTTGAACAAAATTACCAAATTTCGGACAGAAATTTCGGTGGGGTCCGAAACTGTTACTGAAACCAAAATTTTAAACCATGGATGGAACACAACATCAATCGGTTGTGCCCGTAAAATCATTTCCATAGGTTGATCGTAGCCCTCCAATCGATATAGGCTGATCCTAGCCCTCCAATCGATAGAGGTTTCCATAATTGTTGTTCCTCTTCGGGTGCCAGGTATCCGTCAATATTTTGCAAGTGTCTTTCATGAGTAATAAAATGTAGTTCTTTCGTCATTGTCATATGACTTCACCTCTACTTGGTAGTTTTTGTCGTAATTGTCATAGACAGGTACCATGTATCGGTACTTTTCGTATGTAGATTACGATTTTACCCTCAAATAATTTCTCAGGTACCATGTATCAGCAAAGGATTAATGGTAAAAGAAAATGTTAAGGGCATTATTTTTGGACGTTTGCTGCTAGGGTATTTATTGCCCAACATGAATGCCGAGAATACCCCTAAAGAAAATCAGAAATGTGTGCTGAGCTATGGGACATGAACGGAAATAACGAAAAAGTGAGGATGACTTTAACCCCTTATTCACGCTTATATATAGTATAAGGATTAGCCAACTCAACCCTTTTTTGAGGATTTCGGATAAAAGTCATATTTTTTTTAGAATTTTCCCAAAATAAAATCTCAGCATTGATGAATTTGAGGTATTTTTTATGGGAAATTGTGAAAATGCCACCTTCCAAGCAAGTACAGACGTGTGACTCGAGAAAGGACACTCATCAAATTATATCTGCACTCCCTTGTTTAAAACAAGGCTCCTCCCTTTATTTTATACCCTACTACTAAAATGGCATATTCTATTATAATTCTCAAAAGGGAAATGATATATCCGCCCCTTTTGATCATCAGGACATCCCCTGTGTATCAATGACTAAAGAGGGTCTGTTGTACTTATGTCAGAAAAATTCAATGCCCCTAATTGCCACAAACACTGACAGGGGGGGTGTTCCTGGTTATCAAAAGGGGCGGATATATCACTTCCCTTCTCAAAATTCTATCTATAATAAATCCAAAACAGTGTGTAATAAAGTTAGGAGTGTCACCAAAATAAGGGAATATTTTTAGGCTACTAATAATGTCACTACCATGTTTTAATAATTGCACTAATTCATTTTGTCTTTTATTATTTAAACACCTCACAAATAGGGGTGTCAACGATCCACTTCCGCTCGGATCCACATATGTATCAGTCACGATCCATTCAAACCCCTTATTGCTCAGATCAAATTTGGAGTGTTCTTCGGATCCTACTTCCCATGTCTCAGTCACGATCCATTTCAAATCAGACCGTACATGGTTAAAATTCATAAAAGAGGGCGAGGGTGAGTTGCCCACTAGGTTGTGTCCACTAAAATCACGATCCATTCTAGGTTCTGTCCACTAAAATTCAGATTCGAATGGATCCATCGCTGTCCGGATCCATTGACACCCCTACTCTAAAAGGTTGTCACATATCTATAAAAGCTTTTAGAAGCCAGTTAAAAATAAAAGACGAGTTGAGTTAGTTCAATTATCAAAAGACAGAAAAGACAAAAAGAAAAAGATAGAAAGTCCATAGCGCGTTTAAAAAGATATGATGATGATTCCTTTTTTGGGAAGATGTATTGAGGCATAAGAAAAAGCGCGCATGAAAAGGTGCGACTTTTTGAAAGTGGAAAAAGATCGGCGATCGAGGGACCACCTGCCCCAACTGCCCGATCTGCCCGTCCACGGTTTCGGATACGAGCGCTACTAAATTCACGTCATCTCTTACACATGTTTATCTCACTTACTTTCCTTTTATTAATTTTTAGGGAATGATATTTCCCTCTCCCCCTCCCCTCTGATGGATAAAATCTCCCCCCCCCCCCCCTAAACGTTATGAGGAAAACGTTAAAGGGGTGAATTTATCCTAAAGCGACGAACCACTCTCACAGAAACCGTTGGGGGGCGGGGGGGGGGGGGGGGAGGGGGATATCTATCCCCTTTCTGTCGTCAGAATAATGGACATTCAGGAATCGAATTTTCTCCAGCAAAAGGAGAGGGAATAATAAATAGGTCCCTGATAAATTCGTCCCTGGCCTGTTTGGATTGTAAGAAAAACTTTTCTTGGAAAAAAAATTCTAATTTCACGATTTAGAGGATAATGATGTAATGATGTGAATATAGTTAATTTAGAGGCATATTAGGGAGATGATTTCCTCCCCCGCCCTCCCTAGGATCATGCGCCCCTCTTTTAACGTGATTTTGAGGTCAAAAGGCGTTACACAATTCCATTACAAGTGGGATGTATAATCCTAAAAGAAGGGAAGGGGGAGGATCATCTCCCGGGATATTATCATAAATTGAAGGTGCCTCTAAAGAAAAATTGAATAGGTTTTGTTGAAGTTCTCTTTTTCATGCGTAAAAAAAAAAAGTAAGAAAATTTAGTAATTTTTTTTCTTTCCAAATATTTCCAAAAAATTCCTGCAATCCAAAGAGGGCCTAAACCTCCCCATTCCGCCATAGGAATGTGGCGGAATGGAACTAGCAAATAGTTTCTTAAAATGGCAAAACTATCCCTCCCTACGCCCAGTGGCCTGTTTGTTCCACTCTTGGTTACGCAGGTGTTTCCATAGCAGTACTCCCTGTTTGGATTGCAAGAATGTTACGGACATGGCTTTAAATTTCATCCGAAATTTTGAATTTCGGTCAAGACCGAAACCGAAACGTTCTGAAAAACATACCAAATTTCGGTTCGGCGAAGTTTGAAAAAAAAATATTAATTTTTTATTCCTTCCCCAAATTTCAGCCGAAATTATTGAAAATTTAGGCCCCAAAAACCTACATTTCTTGCGTCTTCACTGAATTTCGGCTGAAATTTTGGGATTTTTGCTGAAATGACTTTTTCGGCTAGGTCCGAAATTTCAAACCATGGTTATGGAAATGTTTGAAAAAGGAAAAATATTTCTAAAATTTCTTCCTTTTTTTACATAGAGAAAAATAATAACTTCATCCAGCCTTATTCAATTTTTAGGACCTTGGATTTATGATAATATCCCTCCAAATTAACCATAATCATATCATTTCTTGCTAAATTTTAAAAAGAGAAAAAAAAAATTCTTAGTGAAAATTTTGCCCATTAGAAATGTGTTTCTCGCAATCCAAACAGGCAAACATGGCAAGAAAAGAACCTTGCCTCCTCTCTCTCTAGATTTTATAGGTAATTATGAGATTTTATACGTTGTATGCATGTGAAGTCTAGTATTTTTCAAAGAGTAATATTGGGTCCACTTCATAGGATGATCTAAGCAGTTCATTTGTAGTGCCATAAAGTAAATAGGTTGCACCCTCAAATTCATCTCTATAGGTTGATCCTAACCCTCCAATCTACTGAGGTTTCTACACCGGGCAATCCCATTGTAGATCAAAGAGTTTGGATCAATAGAGGTTTCTTCTATGAGCTCAATCCCATTTCCATTACACGGTATAGCCCATTTACGCTATGGCCCAACAAATAAATGGTTTGGATCATCCTATGAAGTGGGCCCATAGTACTTTCTTTGAAAAATACTAGATTTCATGGTCTTCACATGCTCACAACTAGGGCTGCAACTCGGGTCGGGCGGGTCGGGTTTTGGAGAACCCAACCCTACCCGAGAAATATCTCGGGTCGGGTTTTTTTTCGGAAAACCCACGATTCCCAAACCCGGCCCTACCCATGATAAATCTCGGGTCGGTTCGGGTCGGGTCGGGTTTTTTCACGTTGACGTAAATTTTTAAGGAAAATTCTTGTTTGGCAAGGCAACTCAACTCATAGAAGCAGAAATTACACTCACATTACACTTGAATCAAACAATGATGTAATTACACTCACATCACACTTGAATCAAACAATGCTGTAATCAAACAATGTTGTAATTACAATCAAACAATGCTGAATCAAACACTTGAATCAACTCAACTCATAGAAGCAGAAATTACACTCACATACAGTAACAGTGGGTGCGTGGGTTTTCACTTTTAACTTTGGGATAATTACATTTACACCCCCTCTAGTTTCTGACACATCCACTTCCACCCCTATAGTTTGAAACATGACAAATACACCCCTGTAGTTTCAATTTGTTTAAGGTTTGCCCCCTCAGCTGAAGGTTCGTCCATAGATTGAAGGGTTAGGATGATCCGATGGAGCTGATTTTTTGGGCACACCATATCTATGTCAGGACCCATCAAATGAACGCTTTGGATCATCCAAATAATGTGGGCCCCTACCCGAATCCAAACACTACCAAAAAATCATCCAAATAATGTGGGCCCACATTGTTTGGATGATCCAAAGCGTTCATTTGATGGGTCTTAACATAGATAGGGTGTGCCCAAAAAATTCAGCTCCATCGGATCATCCTAACCCTTCAATCTATGGACGAACCTTCAGCTGAGGGGGCCCACCTTAAACAAATTGAAACTACAAGGGTGTATTTGTCACGTTTTAAACTATAGGGGTCGAAGTGGATGTGTCAGAAACTAGAGGGGGTGTAAATGTAATTATCCCTTTAACTTTTAACTAACAATAGAAAAAAATTTACATACTATAACTTATGTAACTCGGGTCGGGTCGGGTCGGGCCCCTTCAAACCCGGCTCGACCCGAGATTCATGCGGGCTTTTGAAAGCTGAACCCGGCTCGACCCGAAACCCATGAAACTTGAACCCGACCCAGGCTATTTTCGGGTCGGGTCGATGCGGGTCGGGTTTTACCCGGCTCGAGTTGCAGCCCTACTCACAACATATAAAATCTCAAGAATTATTGGGTTTTTAAAAGCAGACAGCGATCCAGAAAGCGATCTTCTTTTAGGGGCTTCCAATTTATTAAATTACTAGCATTCATGGCCTGTTGTGCACGGGTATAACATAGTGGGCCCCACCCATCTAGGAGTGGAGCTATATGTAGCATAAGGGGGGCAGCTGCCTCTGTTGAGTTGGGCCAAACTCCTTAATAGGCCCAGCTCAATTGAGCCCATCCCCTTTAAAATTTGAAGCCTACCCCCTTATGTATAAATCCTAGCTCTGCCACTATGACCCATCTTAACATGAGGTATCAATAGTGGACCCACTACATCAAAATATGAAGTGTAAATTATGGGCTCCACCTCATGTATAGGTTAGGAGGAGATGGTGGTCCACCTAGCAAAATATGAAGTGTAAAATGGTGGGCCCCAACAGGCCATGAATGGGTTATTGGCCACTTCAGCTGGTAATCCCACTACGTGGCAGTTAAAGAGCCATAAAAGGGAGCAAATATGAGCAATTTGGGGGGCGAATTTTGCTTCGCCAAATAAATAATGCCTCCCTGCCTTCCTAAAATTAGTCTTGCTTTTACTTTTGGCTTACCATATCCACACCGTCACACCCACTATGTTTTGTGAGGCTTGTCCTACACTGAAGGGGCATTTTTCCTCAACATCTAAACAATTGAGAGATCAATAGGAAAATAAAATGATATATTCACCACTTTATTTACTTGGGACAGCCCAATTAGTGTAAAAGAGCAGCAATAAATACACCAGAGGGAGCTGTCCCAAGCAAAATAAAGGGCTAAACATATCACTTCCTTTTTTTAAAAGGCAACGATAAATTCGCACCCCCTTTAGGATAATTCGCACCCATTGAACGTGAATTGGCCTTATAATGACTTGCCACCCTTCTTTCACTTGGTCCTACTTAAAATGTCAAACATTTCATTTTCGGCTTTTAAGTATCCATCTCTCTCTCTCTCTCTCCACAAATCCTAAGCCCTAACTATGTACAACACAATTAGGACCCAGGACACTCTAGTGGACAATGGTGAAACTAAGAACGTAGAATTTGGAAAGCAGTCCAAAATGGATCCGACCGATAAGGAATCCGAATGGATCATGACCAAGACATAGGTGGATCATATTCAACCTGTGTAAGTTGATACATGATATGTTAATAACTTTTCTATCTTAATTGAAAATTACGAGACTTTTAGCCTAAGTTAATAATTTCTATAAGTTTTTAGAGGTATGATAGACTGAAGGCGCCTTTTCAAAAACCAGTTACATGGGCGCCAAGAAAGTGGCCACAGACAAATATGAAATGTTGTTGACAACTATAAAATTAAAGCACCAATAAATGAACTTTGTTGACAAGGTTTGTATATATATTAATAGAGGAAATTTTACTTAAAATATATAGGGATTATTACTTAAATAACATATCTAAGGTGCTTTGAATACCGACGTAATTTTGCCTCCATTGTGATTACGTGCGTTGCCCTGAAATCAACCTAAATATTTTTTTGTGAAGGTTTGAGATTAAAAAACATGTTTTTTTAGTGACATAAATCTCAGCCTTTCCCAGAAGGGAAATGATAATTCGGCCCCCCTTTTATCCCTGGCCAGCCCCCTCTGGTGTATTTATGAATTATGACCAAGGTTTTAAATTTCGTTTTCGGCTATAATTTCGGACCGAAATTTCAGTCGAAATTCGGTAGAAGTTATCGAAACAACGGATTTTTCTCCCGAAAATTCGGCCGAAATTACCAAAAATTCGGCTGAAATTCCGTGAAGAAATAAAATAATAATATTATATTGAAATTTCAACCGAAATTTGGTACGTTTTGGGAATTTCAGTTTCAGAACGTTTCAATTTTGGTGTTGACCGAAATCTGAAATTTCGGTCGAAATTTAAAACCTTGATTATGACTACCCTTTTACACTACAAGCAGGTGGCCCAGGGAAGAAAAAAGGCTGAATATATCATTTCCCTTCTAAAAATGTGAAAGGTTGATTTCTAAGAGACGGCGGGCCCGTAGCAACAATCGGAACTCGATCAGGTGCGATTTGAATAGTTGGATCGCGATCAATCGTGTACCAACGATTAGAAGCGATCTGGGCCACAGGTTAGCGATCGATAGTGATCTAAAGGTTAGTGACATGCATTGATTTCTAAGTGATGCACTTAGTCATTTTTGAAGACCATTGCTTTATTTGTCACACACTTGGCGGTTGAAAATTGACTTTCTTATGGATGATGGGTTGAAGAGGCTTTGGAGAGGAAAGCAACGCATGGCTTTTACTAAGGAGATAAAGCCACAAAAGGAGGTTAGTTAGACGTTTTAGTTACATCATTTTCATATAAATTTTCAGCTTGGCCAAAGTCATTCTCATCCCATTAAAATCAAGACTACGTGTTAACCAAACCAAACCACAATTTAAAACAGATGACCTAAAAATAGGGTTGAATTGAATCAATTTGGTACTCTGTTTCAAAATTGACTTTGGAAGGTATGAACAAAGATAACTCTTCCCATAGAAATTATAAAATGTGATTTGTTAGGGAATTTAGCTGAAAGCCATTTCGCAGCTCACTTTTGCAGGAGAGAACAACCACGAAATTGAATAGAAAATCCCTTTTCTCAAAGAAAATGATATTCCCACTCCATTATTTCAGTTATGGCACTCTACTATTTTGGGAAGGGGAGTGATATCTTCACTGCCCTATTACTTTTCTCTTCATTTCACACTTTTTAATTAGTTCTCAGAGGTTATTACAAATGCCCAAAACCTCTCGGCAGCCAATAAAAAAAAGTGTAAAACCAAGTAATTAGTGCCATTAACAAAATGAATGTCGTAGTGTAGCTAGCAGTTCCCTTTGAAAGATTATTAGAAATATGTAGTGCCATTAAGGGTCTGGGAATATCATTTCCCTTATATAAATCCTTACTAATTTAATCGTTCTTTTCAGCATAGTGGTTTTAAAAATCATCAACAAAGAAAAAACAGGAAATGATATTCCCTCTTTTTTTTCTAAAGGCTAACTTGTTTTATCCCCACGTGATGCATGTCTTATTGTCTTACGACGAGGTGTGTCTTTTTCGTATCATTAAATCGAGTTGCCTCTAATTTCTACAAAGCAGGCAGCTGGGGGATATTATTTCTAAGTTCCAACTTTACCCTTACAGTTGGAGCATTTGTTGATGTGGGACTGGGGGACCATTGTTGCCCCCCTTCTGCTCTTAGTAAGCAAAACGTGATTGGCAAAAAACGACAGGGCAAAAATTCGAGTTTAATACGGTATTGGTTAAAAAAAAACGTAGTCCAAAAAACAGAAACAAAAGAAAATGACTTTAAAATTTTGTCATTTGCAAAATATGTTGCTATGTTGGGCAACAATAAGGCCAGTAATACCTCTTCAGACTGGTGGTTAGATACAGGAGCCACCTGTCATGTTTGCAACTCTAAGAAACTTCTTACAGATGTTGTTGCCGTGAAAGAAACCGTTACAGTGGCTAGTGGAGTAGAGGCAGAAGTGACTCACACTAGTACTACGAACTCGGTCTTTTCTTCAGAAAAAATATTAACTCTGAATAATGTTAGAGTAGTTCCTTCTGTGATTTTAAAAGTTTCACTACTAGAGGTGGTCGAAAGTATTTAATCACTTTTATAGACGATTTTTCTAGATATTGTCATATTTATCTCCTAAAATCGAAGGATGAAGCTTTTGATAAATTTAAAATTTTCAAGAATCGTGTTGAAAATCAATTGAACTTAAAAATTAAGAGATTTAGGAGTGATAGAGGAGGAGAATACACTGACATAGTTCAAGAAATTATGTGCCTCTCAGGGGATAATACTTGAAACTACTGCTCCTTACTCGCCTCAATCTAATGGTATAGCTGAACGTAAGAACATGACGTTAACTGAAATGTTAAACTCTATGTTATTGACAGCTGACGTGCCTACTAGCGAGCTTTAATTGCAAATCATATCCTAAATAAAGTACCACACTCTAAGTTAACATCTACTCCTTATGAGTTATGACATAAACATCCTTGTAGATATGACACTCTTAAGAGTCGGGGCTGTATTATTTATGTGAGGATACAAGACCCTAGGAGACCTAAGGTAGGACCCAGAACCAACACTTGTGTTTATCTAGGTGGTGCAGAAGATAGTGCTGCTGATCGATTTTTGAATTTATCTACCAATATGCTTATAGAATCTCGAGATGCAGCATTCTTTGAGAATAAATTTCTCAGAGATCATGGTTTGACCATACCTGGTGATACTGAGATGGTTATAGAATCGCATGTAGAGTCTGAACAGCATATTTCTGACACCCGTCCTACACTGATTTCTGAATCAGAACATTTAAGAGTATCTATAAGAGATAGAGTACCCAAGAATTTTGATGAGGACTTTGTGACTTACCATTTAGAGAATGATCCATCATCATATAAGGAAGCGATGAGATCTAGGGACTCTTTGTTGTGTGCACAAGCTATTGATGATGAAATGAGCTCTCTGTTAAAAAATCAAACTTGGCAGCTAGTCGATTTGCCAAAAAGGGGCTAAGACTGTGGGCTATAAGTGGATTTTGAAGAAGAAATTTAATCCTGACGGATCCATAGCTCGGTATAAAGCAAGTTTAGTAGCTAAGGACTAAACTCAAGTTAGTGGGATAGACTACTTTGATGTCTACTCACCGGTCTGTCATTTGTCTGCGATAAGAATTCTTCTTGCTTTGGCATCTATTGAGCAGTATGTTATGTATCAAATGGATGTAAAGATGGCTTTCCTTAATGGAGACCTCACAGAGAAAATCTACATGAACCAACCTGAAGGGTTTGTCATGGAAGGTTTAGAGAACAAAGTTTGTAAATTAAATAAATCTTTGTATGGTCTTAAACAAGCACCTAAAATGTGGCATCAAAAATTTGACAAGATAGTAAAGAGCTTTGGTTTTCAAACCAGTTACTCAGATAAATGCCTTTACTTTCATTCTTTCTCGAATAAGGTTTTAATTATTTGCTTGTATGTAAACATGTTAATTCTTGGTTCCGATGTCTCTATAGTGAGTGGCGTGGAATCAATGTTGGCTAAAGAATTCGGCATGATTGATCTTGGTGTGGTAGACACCATTCTTGGTATGAAAGTAAGTTTTGAAAGGCAAATGATCACTCCTAGCCAAGCTCATTACATTGAGAAACTACTTTCTACATGGGGATACAGTGAGTGTAAACCGGTTAAGACACCGTTTGATTATACCAAAAGGCTGAGACCTAATGAAGGAGCCAACGTGAATCAGTTGGATTATTCTAAACTGATTAGTAGTCTCATATATGCAATGAGTTGCACTAGACCAGACTTAGCTTTTACAGTTGGCATGCTGAGTCGTTTCGTTAATAATCCTAGCTATGAGCACTTGAATGCCCTTATGATGCTGATGAGATACCTTAAATGTACTTAAGATTATGCTCTATGTTATAGTAACCATCTTCCTATCCTAGAAGGATATTCTGATGCATCATGGGGCTCAGAATTAGGCGGATGAGATACCTTAAAGTTAATTAAGATTATGCTCTATGTTATAGTGGTCATCCTCCTATCCTGGAAGGGTATTCTGATGCATCATAGGGCTCAGAATTAGGAGACAGTAAATCTACCAGTGGTTATGTATTTACTCTGGGTGGAGCCGCTGTTGCATGAAAGTCAAAGAGACAGACTTGTATTGCTCTGTTATCTATGGAATCAGAACTTTATGCTCTAGCTTCTCCAGGAGATGAAGCAGAGTGGATAAGAGATGATGAGGAAGATTAACTCTTTAAGTTTGTTCTGTGATAATCAAGCTACAATTACGATTGTGAAGAACTCACTCTTTAATTGTAAGAGGAGCCATGTCAGGCTGAAACATGCAACGCTGGATTATCTTATAGAACAAGGTATTATCACTTTGGATGATGTGAGATGTAACGCCCCGGATTTTTGGAAATACCAACTCGGTGCGTAGAAGAATATTACATCATCTTTCTCAAAAACTTTCATTATTCCCAAGATCTCAAATACAACAACTACGTTTAGAGGGTTTATAAAAATTAGGTCTAACTTATTACATCTTAATTCAAGACATAGTTGATACATATTTAAAACATATTTGTCCTTTAGAACAGTTCTGGATTCAACTCTAGCATTCCTCATCTTTCATCTATACTTCACCTGGGGGTTGGAACAATAAAACAAGGAAAAAAAAAAGGTGAGCTCAAATAGCCCAGTAGGGTATAAACAACAAGTGAAGTAGAATTGTCAAGCTCATAAGAACATGATATTTTGTAGATAGGACATCTCACATTACAAACATGGAAAGAAAGAATAAGCACAACATACTTTCCAAACGTATAGAGAAAACTTACAGAACTTGATATCAAGAATTATATATAGAATTATATATATAGACTTCATTAAGCATAGATGTTTTCATTCATAGCCATACCTCGGCTCATTCATAGCCATACCTCGGCTCATTCATAGCCATACCTCGGCTCATAATCCTCTAGATTTACACTCTCTAGAGTCGTCTTTACCCACGTGCACATGGAGGACTATAACGCGTCCACCCGTCATCATATCATAACTCAGTCCATATTCAGAATTAGGGTATCACAAGATAAACTCTAAACATAAACATATCTCCCGGAAACAAGTTTCGAGGATACAAAATAGAATTATAGCTTTATCAGTAAAATCATTTATCTGAAAGGAATGGGGTCTAAAAGAAAGGATCCCCCTTGGATTCTCATCAGTTGTGGATCTTAGAAGGATAGAAACTCTTATAGCAATTGCGTATAAAGAGAATCAAAGAATATGAAATATTCACATCCAGTATATCAAAAGAGAATCAATGGAAGAAAACCCTTACATATAGCAAAAGAAAATCAATGGAAGAAAACCCTTACATATAGCAAAAGAGAATTAATGGAAGAAAACCCTTACATATAGAAAAGAGAATTAATGGAAGAAAACCCTTACATATAGCAAAAGAGAATTAATGGAAGAAAACCCTTACATATAGCAAAAAAGAATCAATGGAAGAAAACCCTTACATATAGCAAAAGAGAATCAATGGAAGAAAACCCTTACATATAACAAAAGAGAATCAATGGAAGAAAACCCTTACATATAATTTTTCGGTCACAGGTTTGTTTGAGCTTACACCTTGGAGTGGATAACCTGTAAATAAATTCTAATTTTATCAAATTCATGTTTTAAGGCAGTGTCCTTTCTTTCCAGGTAATGTCCATCTATGTCCAAAATAATGTTCCATGTGTTCAGTGTTCTTTCTATTAAATTTTTAAGATCATGGGGCCCAGCATGCACTATTCATATGGACCCCACATGTTACTATTCATATGGACCCCACAGGTTACTATGCTCAGCAGTTCATCATTCTTTGATTTAGTTTATTTCTTGGCTACTTTGCTCAGCAGTTCGCCTTTCTTTGATTAAAGTTTAGTTTACAGTTACTATGCTAGCATTTCACCGTTCAAATAAGATGGGCTACTATGCTCAGCAGTTCGCCTTTCTTTGATTAAAGTTTACTTTACGGTTACTCTGCTAACATTTCACCGTTCAAATAAGATGATAAAACTTGCATAATCTATAGTGAGTTATCGTCTCTTATGCATGCTTTATCCTAATATTTACATAGGTGGTAGAACCAACCATATTACCCATAATAATTACTTTAACTATCTGTATGAAAGACTTACCTTGGTAGTGATGAAGTGGATTTCCTTTTCCTTCTCCTCTCTCTCTTTTTCCCTCTCTCTCTTACTCTTTCTTCTCTCTCGTTCTCTTTTCTCTCTCTCTTTTTTTTTCTTCTTCTTCTCTTCCTCTATTTATAGGTTTTTTTTTTCAACTACAGTCTTAAATTCACAACTACTCTCTTAAATGCTTTTACAAAAATATAGGAATAGTAAAGGTATAAATAAATGAATAGTAAAGGCTGCTTGAATAGTAACAGGATGATTAATATTATTTAATTATTATTTTCGTCGGTGAAGCGCAACTACTCATTAATGATAGTAGTTGTGGAGTGACCTGCTTAACCAATGAGTTAATGAAAGTGGTTGCGGTGTGTCCTTCTGGTAGTGGTTCCCACTACTGATGGGTCCCGCTGGCGTTGGGCCCCGCTTGTTGTGGGTCCCACTGGTGGCAGGACCCGCTTGTGTGGGGCCCGCTGATGTGGGACCCACTGTTGGTGGGACCCGCTTGTGAATAGTACTCGGTGGGTCCTACTGTGAATAGTAATTTTGAATAGTTTATCTCAATAGTGAACTTGCATAGTATTTCTGCATAGTAATCTTACGTAGTATTTCTACATAGTAATCTTGCATAGTGACTATTGGTAATTTTTAATATGTGTAAGTATCTACTCATTTTTAGTTGACATCTGGGGCGGTGGTTTAGTGGTAGGAAGCCGTTCAATCCTCGCTCAGCGTTGGGTTCGAATCGCGTACGCCCCATTATGCCAGATGTCCTCATGCCCGATTAACTCGGGGAAAAATGAGTAATGGCCGATGATTACCCACCTATGAGGCCATTTTTATTTATTTGTATATATATATATATATATATATATATTTTACCGGTTATTACATTCTACCCCCCTTAAAAAAAAATTCGTCCTCGAAATACCTTAAGAAGTAAATAGATGAGGATACTTTTATTTCATCTCCTCCTCCGGTTCCCATGTTGCTTCCTCAGTGGCTTGGATCCTCCACAGAATCTTCACCAGTGATATTCTTTTTGTCCGAAGAATTTGTTCCTTTCGATCAAGGATTTGTACTGGTTGCTCTTCGTAAGACAAATCTTGTTCCAATTGCATTGGTTCTGTTTGCAGTACATGTGATGGGTCCGCCAAGTATTTCCTTAAAAGTGAGACGTGAAACACATTGTGAACATGTGACAAGGCTGGTGGCAAAGCTACAAGGTATGCTACTGGTCCAATTCGTTCAAGTATTTCGTATAGTCCAATATATCTGGGACTGAGCTTCCCTTTCTTTCCGAACCTTATCACACCCTTCCAAGGTGATACTTTTAAGAATACACGGTCACCCACTGCAAACTCCAGGTCTCGACGTCGATGATCGGCGTAGCTCTTCTATCTGCTTTGAGCCGTCCTCATATGTTGTTGGATCATACGTACTTTGTCAGTAGTTTCTTGTACTAACTCTGGGCCTAGAAGTTTTCTTTCTCCGACCTCATCCCAACACGTCGGTGTTCTACACCTCTTACCATAGAGAGCTTCATAGGGTGCACTCTCTATACTAGAGTGATAACTGTTATTATAAGAAAATTCAACCAATGGTAAGTGTTGGTCCCAATTACCTTGGAAGTCTATTATGCAAGCTCTAAGCATATCCTCTAGTGTCTGAATTGTCCGTTCGGATTGACCATCTGTTTGAGGATGAAAGGCAGTGCTGAAGTTCAACTTTGTCCCCCAATGCTTTTGTATACTCCTCCAAAAATTAGATGTGAAGCGCGGGTCACGATCAGACACAATGGATGCTAGTATGCCGTGTAAACGGACTACTTCTTTGATGTAGAGCTTCGCCAATTGATCTAAGGAAAAAATTTCTCGTATTGGGATAAAATGAGCTACCTTCGTCAGTCGATCAGTGATGACCCATATTGCGTCATTTCCTTTCGTAGTCCTCGGTAGTCCCGTAACGAAATCCATTGCTATCATATCCCACTTCCATATAGGCACCTCTAGTGGTTGTAAGGCTCCCTTTGGTAGCTGTCGTTCTGCTTTAACTTGTTGGCAAACCAAGCATGTAGACACGAACTCAGCAATCTCTCTCTTCATATTATTCCACCAATAATGGGTTCGAAGATCTCGATACATCTTCGTACTCCCTGGGTGTATGGAGAATGCCGAACTATGTGCCTCAGTTAGCAACTTCCTTCTTAATTCTGGATCGGAGGGCACACACAGTCTTGTGTTGAATCTTAAGATGTCATCTTTATCAACATTGAATTCGGAAAGTTTGCCTTTTCGAACTGCTTCGATCTTTCCTTGTAATTCAGGATCGTCGACTTGAGTGGCCTTGATTTTCTCCAATAGTGATGGTTGAGCAACCATCTGTGCTATGTAGCCCTTGGTTCGCGGTTCTACTATTTTCATATCCAGTTTTCTCAGATCTTGGAGTAAATGCTTTTGAGTGGTTAGCATTCTTGCCAAGGTTCCGGAAGTTTTTCTACTCAATGCATCTGCCACTACATTCGCCTTTCCAGGATGATAATGAATGGTGCAGTCATAATCCTTTAGTAACTCTAGCCACCTTCTTTGTCTCATATTCAGCTCCTTCTGGGAAAATATGTATTTGAGACTCTTGTGATCAGTATAAATTTCACACTTTTCCCCGTAGAGATAATGTCGCCAGATCTTCAGTGCAAAGATTACTGCCGCCAATTCCATATCATGCGTGGGGTAGTTTTGCTCGTGGTATTTTAGTTGGCGTGATGCATAAGCTATAACTTTATCATTTTGCATTAATACGCAGCCAAGCCCTTCCTTTGATGCGTCACTGTAGATCAAAATCCTCCGGTTGGTGTTGGTAATGCTAGCACATGTGCGCTGACGAGTCTCTTCTTTAACGTTTGGAAGCTTTCCTCGCATTCTTTGGTCCAGATAAACTTCACGCATTTCCGAGTTAATTTCGTTAATGGATTTGCTAATCGAGCGAAGTTTTTCACGAACCTTCTATAATAGCCGGCAAGTCCCAAGAAACTCCGAATTTCTGTTGCTGTCGTGGGTCTTTGCCATTCTTCAACGGCTTTAGTCTTCGCTGGATCCACAGAAATTCCTTCTCGGGTGACTGTGTGACCCAAGAACGCCACTTGCTGCAACCAGAATTCACATTTACTGAATTTGGCATACAGCTTCTTCTGTCGAAGTGTTTGTAAAACAATCTTCAGATGTTCCTCATGTTCTTCGCGACTCTTAGAATAGACAAGAATGTCGTCGATAAACACCACGACAAACTTGTCAAGATAGTCGTGAAATACTCTGTTCATTAGATCCATGAATACGGCTGGGGCATTCGTTAGTCCGAATGGCATGACAATGAACTCATAATGTCCGTATTGCGTGCGGAACGCCGTCTTTGGAACGTCTTCTTTCTTTACTTTCAGTTGGTGGTAACCAGATCTGAGATCGATCTTGGAGAAGTACATGGCACCTTGAAGTTGGTCGAACAAGTCGTCGATTATGGGCAATGTGTACTTGTTCTTTATTGTGACATTGTTCAGTTCTCGATAATCAATGCACAACCTCATTGATCCATCCTTCTTCTTTACGAACAGGATGGGAGCTCCCCAGGGTGATACACTGGGCCGGATGAATCCTTTGTCTAATAGTTCTTGCAGTTGCTTCTTTAGTTCCTCCAATTCTATCGGCACCATTCGATAAGGTCTTTTGGATATTGGATTTGCTCCCGGTACTAGCTCGATAGAGAACTCCAGTTCTCGATTCGGTGGGGCTCCTGGTAGATCGTCAGGGAATACATCCACGTACTTTTGCACAATAGGCACGTCCTCCAATTTCATCTTCTTTTTACTCGTGTCCACAACTTGAACTTGAGCGAGATATCCTTCACAGCCCTGTTTTAATAATCGTCTTGCCTGCAACGATGATATTAGTGCTGGAGTTTTGTTTCTGTCAAGGCTTTTATATACAAGTTGGGGTTGATCAGGAATAGTAAACCTGACTTCTTTCCTGTAACAGTCTATGTTGGCATGGTTTAAAGTCAACCAATCCATTCCTAATATAACAACGAATTCTAAAATAGGTAAGGAGATCAGATCTACCGATAAGTTTCTACCACAAATATCAACAGAGCATGCTCGATAAACTCCTGATGTAACTAGAGAATTTCCACCAGGCGTTTTAACAGAAAGTTCAAGATCTAACTTCTGAAGTGGTATGCTCAAATGCTTGGCAAACTTTGGTGAAATGAAAGAATGCGTAGAGCCAGAATCAAATAATATATGTGCATTCTTCGAACTTACAGACAAAGTACCTGTCACCACATCATTCGTTGCCTCCACTTCAGCAGTTGTGATAGCAAAAGTACGGGCCTGTCCCCTTGGCTGTTGTTGTTGTTGTTGACCTCCTCCTACTGCTCTAGGCTTTGTGCATTGATTTGAATAGTGTCCCATTTCGTTACAATTGAAACACTTGATGTCTGGGTGAGCATTCAGAGCCTACTTGAGGGTTGGCTGACTGTTCCGAGTCAAAGTTGGATTTTGTTCCCGTTTTGGGATCGTCTTGCAGTCCTTTGCCACATGTCCTTCCATTCCGCATTGGAAGCATTTTTGTGTCCCCACGTAACAGACACCTCCATGTCTCTTTCCACATTTTGAGCAATGTTGCTGGTCTCCTGCTTCCTTGACATTAGGTCTCTTTGTTCCAGATCCTCCTAGTTGGCTTTCATTCGTTCTCTTTACGCCGGTCAACTTGTTTTTGGACTGCTGAAAGTCCAAATGTTCAATTTCCACTTTCAAAGCACATCTCATCACGGCTTCGTAGCTTTGAAAATCTAAAGCTGCTAATGCTCGCCTGACACTAGGCTTTAATCCGTATTGGAATTTGTCCACCTTACTTTGAACGTCAGTCACTAGGTGGGTTGCATATCGAGCCAGTCTTGTGAATTTTGCTTCATATTGGGAGACTGTCTCTCCCTCTTCTTGCTTTAATGAAATAAATTCTCTCACTAGCTGAGATTTTAGTGGTTGTGGGAAGTATTTTTCGAGAAAGATTCTTTTGAATTCATTCCAACACATTGCGTTCATTTCTTCTTCGGTTTTTGTATTTCAGACTAAATTCCACCACTGATCCGCGTCACCGTCCAATCTATATGTCGCCAATCTTACACGTTGTTGGCTGGTGCAGTCAATCACTGAAAAGATATTTTCGATGGAGTGAATCCATCTTTCAGCTTCTAAGGGATCTGTAGTTCCCGAGAAGGCAGCGGATGTTGCCTTATAAACTGTTCCAGTATAGCTCCTTCGTTTTGAAGTAGAGCAGATGGGGCTCGTTGTTGGTTCATGTTTGCTGTCATTGCTTGGGCTAGCTGTGCCAATGCAGTGGCAATGGCATCATTTCCTGCGTTGTTATTTCTAGCGTTGGCTGTAGGTTGTTCGTTTCTTGCTTGCCTTTCTCTGCGTGGCCTGCCACGTCCCCTCCTTGCCTCAGCCTCGATTGCAAAAATCTGTTCCTGATTCTCCGCCATCTTCATATCATAGTATCACATTAGTAATATAAATTATAACTCATATTTAAAAGCATTTATATACAGAAGTATCACAGAAGTCATAAATAGCACATAAGTTCTATATTAACCAACGACTAGCGGTATAGTTAACATATTCTAACTTAACATTTAGATAGGGTAAATTCTAATCCTATCTTTTTGAATCCTAATTTCCAAAATCAACTAAACTTCGCTTTGATACCAAATGTAACGCCCCGGATTTTTGGAAATACCAACTCGGTGCGTAGAAGAATATTACATCATCTTTCTCAAAAACTTTCATTATTCCCAAGATCTCAAATACAACAACTACGTTTAGAGGGTTTATAGAAATTAGGTCTAACTTATTACATCTTAATTCAAGACATAGTTGATACATATTTAAAACATATTTGTCCTTTATAACAGTTCTGGATTCAACTCTAGCATTCCTCATCTTTCATCTATACTTCACCTGGGGTTGGAACAATAAAACAAGGAAAAAAAAGGGTGAGCTCAAATAGCCCAGTAGGGTATAAACAACAAGTGATGTAGAATTGTCAAGCTCATAAGAACATGATATTTTGTAGATAGGACATCTCACATTATAAACATGGAAAGAAAGAATAAGCACAACATACTTTCCAAACGTATAGAGAAAACTTACAGAACTTGATATCAAGATTTATATATAGAATTATATATATATACTTCATTAAGCATAGATGCTTTCATTCAGAGCCATATCTCGGCCCATTCATAGCCATACCTCGGCTCATAATCCTCTAGATTTACACTCTCTAGAGTCGTCTTTACCCACGTGCACATGGAGGACTATAACGCGTCCACCCGTCATCATATCATAACTCAGTCCATATTCAGAATTAGGGTATCACAAGATAAACTCTAAACATAAACATATCTCACGGAAACAAGTTTCGAGGATACAAAATAGAATTATAGCTTTATCAGTAAAATCATTTATCTGAAAGGAATGGGGTCTGAAAGAAAGGATTCCCTTGGATTCTCATCAGTTGTGGATCTTAGAAGGATAGAAACTCTTATAGCAATTGCGTATAAAGATAATCAAAGAATATGAAATATTCACATCCAGTATATCAAAAGAGAATCAATGGAAGAAAACCCTTACATATAGCAAAAGAGAATTAATGGAAGAAAATCCTTACATATAGCAAAAGAGAATCAATGGAAGAAAACCCTTACATATAGCAAAAGAGAATTAATGGAAGAAAATCCTTACATATAGCAAAAGAGAATCAATGGAAGAAAACCCTTACATATAGCAAAAGAGAATCAATGGAAGAAAACCCTTACATATAGCAAAAGAGAATCAATGGAAAAAAACCCTTACATATAATTTTCCGGTCACAGGTTTGTTTGAGCTTACACCTTTGAGTGGATAACCTGTAAATATATTCTAATTTTATCAAATTCATGTTTTAAGGCAATGTCCTTTCTTTCCAGGTAATGTTCATCTATGTCCAAAATAATGTTCCCTGTGTTCAGTGTTCTTTCTATTAAATTTTTAAGATCATGGGGCCCAGCATGCACTATTCATATGGACCCCACATGTTACTATTCATATGGACCCCACAGGTTACTATGCTCAGCAGTTCATCATTCTTTGATTTAGTTTATTTCTTGGCTACTATGCTCAGCAGTTCGCCTTTTTTTATTAAAGTTTACTTTACGGTTACTATGCTAGCATTTCACCGTTCAAATAAGATGGGCTACTATGCTCAGCAGTTCGTCTTTCTTTGATTAAAGTTTACTTTACGGTTACTCTGCTAGCATTTCACCGTTCAAATAAGATGATAAAACTTGCATAATCTATAGCGAGTTATCGCCTCTTATGCATGCTTTATCCTAATATTTACATAGGTGGTAGAACCAACCATATTACCCATAATAATTACTTTAACTATCTATATGAAAGACTTACATTGGTAGTGATGAAGTGGATTTCCTTTTCCTTCTCTTCTCTCTCTTTTTCCCTCTCTCTCTTACTCTTTCTTCTCTCTCGTTCTCTTTTCTCTCTCTCTTTTTTTTTTCTTCTTCTCTTCCTCTATTTATAGGTTTTTTTTTTCCAACTACAGTCTTAAATTCACAACTACTCTCTTAAATGCTTTTACAAAAATATAGGAATAGTAAAGGTATAAATAAATGAATAGTAAAGGCTGCTTGAATAGTAACAGGATGATTAATATTATTTAATTATTATTTTCGTCGGTGAAGCGCAACTACTCATTAATGATAGTAGTTGTGGAGTGACCCGCTTAACCAATGAGTTAATGAAAGTGGTTGCAGTGTGTCCTTCTGGTAGTGGTTCCCACTACTGATGGGTCCCGCTGGCGTTGGGTCCCGCTATTTGTGGGTCCTGCTTGTTGTGGGTCCCACTGGTGGCAGGACCCGCTTGTGTGGGGCCCGCTGATGTGGGACCCACTGTTGGTGGGACCCGCTTGTGAATAGTACTCGGTGGGTCCTACTGTGAATAGTAATTTTGAATAGTTTATCTCAATAGTGAACTTGCATAGTATTTCTGCATAGTAATCTTACGTAGTATTTCTGCATAGTAATCTTGCATAGTGACTATTGTGAATAGTAATTATGAATAGTGACTATTGGTAATTTTTAATATGTGTAAGTATCTACTAATTTTTAGTTGACATCTGGGGCGGTGGTTTAGTGGTAGGAAGCCGTTCAATCCTCGCTCAGCGTTGGGTTCGAATCGCGTACGCCCCATTATGCCAGATGTCCTCATGCCTGATTAAGTCGGGGAAAATGAGTAATGGCCGATGATTACCCACCTATGAGGCCATTTTTATTTATTTGTATATATATATATATATTTTACCGGTTATTACATGAGATCGAAGGATAATATGACCAATGCTCTTACGAATGGACTGAACAAAGATCGAATATTCAAAACTATGGGGGAGGTGGGGTTAAAGACTGTGTAGACGTGTCTTAACTTACATCCATGTTATTTTGAATTTTTCGAATCTCCCTATCTTGGCCAAGATAAGCACTTGATATATTGCAATGCTGTTTATAGTTGTCTTTATCTCCTTATTGGGAAAGGTTGTTTCATTCCAAACTTGATGATACAACTTAACTCAATTTGGATATGATGGCTGTAACATTTCAAATGGAAACATGGAATGGTTCTTTGCAAAAGAAATTATTTTGTTCTTGTTCTTGTATTGAAACTTGACACTGGTGAATGGTTCTTGCAAAAGAAACTATTTAGGTCTTGTTTTTTAATGAAACTTGACATTGATGCTTACTGATATTTGTTTTTTCAGCCAATATGAAATGGTACTAAGTTCTTTTGGTAGAACTAGATACTTTTGTATTTTACACAAATGATTGGATTCATTTTCATGAAATTCATATTTGGTAATTTACAAGAATTGGCAAAAATGGAGGAGATTGCCTCGATCTGGATTTTGATGGGGATGACTTACTTGATGAGTGAATCCTTATAGAGCAGTGAAGATTATTATTTTCTTTTCAGTTAGAAAAATAGTTCACTTACATGTGAAACTGCTTTTGTTTGAGTTTAGATTATTTCTAAAACTCTTGGTTAGTCTTAAAAGTATTCTTGTTTTCAGTTGGATTACAGATCTTTTTTGATATGGTGCTATGGATGATCCAATATTTTATTTGAACTTCACATTATCTATATATTGGATTGTGCTATATGTAGAACATATGAGGAGATTGCTGGGTATATAATATAACCCATGTATGTTCTAATATAAGCCTAATAAGATAATGGACCGGTGTAGTGGGCCTACATAGGCTAGAGTCCATTAACCAGTCATTAACCCTAGTGTATCTCTATATATAGGGGCTGGAGGCAACAAACTTGGTATTCCAAACTAGATACCTTGGGTGTAATGCTTCAAGCAACCTCTTGCTTGACCTAATTACCTCTAACAAAATATGGGGGGACGGGGGTTAAAATTGGAAAGTTGGCCAAAAAAACGTCATTTTGCTTGCCTCAAGAAAAGGAATTCTTTCAATGTAAAAGTTTTAAATGGCACACCAATAAAATGGCATTTAAAACAGAGTTTTCTAACTATGCTTCGGCTAATCACCTTAGCTTATACCACATGTACAATGATTAAGTCAAACACAGCCTCTCTATAAAGCCCTTGGAGGCATTTTTTTCATAATCTTATATGCATGTACTCTTATTTGCATATAATCTTACATGCACAGATATAGGAATCTTATAACCTTTTTTTAAAATAAATTTGTTATATATTACAAATTATATTACATTTATAATAATGAATTTTGAAGGGAAAAATTCAATCCCTCCATTATTTTTTGAAGGGAAAAATCAAAATCTTGAGAATTGTGAAAGTTTCCTCCATTACTTCATTTTGGAATCTTTTCAAATGTTTTGGTGGGAATCATTTGAAATTTGATGCATCCCACATGGAGATTTAGGATTCAAACACCTTCACTTCTTCACTATAAATAGGTGATGGATTCACTCATTTCATTCAAGTTCGTTGGAGCTCTTTCTCTTTGAGAGAGCACCATGAATGAACTTCTAGTAGTTTAATTATTATTATTATTATTATTATATATTTATTTATTTATTTATAGAGAGAGAGAGAGATGAGAAGAAGAATTTTAAAAAAAAAGACGTTAACCCTATAAGCTATAATTGTAATTTAAACAAAACAGTTTAAATTTTAATTGCCGAGACAGTTAACTGTTAAACTGCTATAAACGAAGAGTTGCATCTTTTCTTTAAAGGATGCGAGTCTCTTCATGAGAGGGTTTTCTAAGTTGGTTCTGATTCGTGAGAATACAAGAAGTGCAGTCTTGTTAAAATTCTCAATGATGGGCATTGTATCCTGGAGATAGAATTTCAAGAGTCCATCTGCAACTGTAAGTGGGAAATTATTATCTTAAAAATAGTTTCTTGGAAGTGCCTTGCCCAACAAATTCATCTTTTCTATTTTCTGCATTCTGTTCTATTATCTACAACAAAATTTGTTGTTGTTGTTCCAAGCACCCTTCTTAATATTGCAAACTCTTTATGTTGAGAAGACGGGAACAAATAAAAGGGTTTGGATTTTGAACTCCTTTGCATTCTTGTCAGTGAAGCCGTTCTACATCCATCTTGCTTGTTTCTCTCCATTGTCGCAGCTATCCAAAGTTTGGAGCATTCTGACCCGACCTAGGGTCTGCGTGTTTGGGTGGACTACTTTTCTGAGTAAGATCTACACTATCGATCACCTGCATTGTTGTCATATGCTAATCTAAGACCATTGTGCCCTCTGTGTGAGAATGAGAAAATATGTGGGTCATATGTTTATTGCAGGTATTCTAAAGATGTGTGGGCAAAAATCTTAGATATATCTAGGGTATCATGTGTCTTCATGCCCATATTTTTTATCTTCTAGATAGTTGGTTCTGGTTCTTTGGAAAGAAAGGAATGTCCATACTTTTAAGAATGCACTCAAAAGTGCTTCCTTCTCATACACGAGAATCATCACTTTAGTCATATCTCCTAGGCTAGAGTCCTCGCTAGTTTCCAGTTATACTCGGCTACAGACATCAGGCGTTGGTAGAAGGAGATTTGGTTCAATAAGGAATGCGAGGAGATCTTGGCTCCCACGTGGATCCCCCCGGATCTTGGATGTTTCAAGCTTAATAGTGACCAGGGGCGGAGCCATGAATTTAGACTTGGCGGGGGGGGGGGGGGGGGCATGGCCACTAAGCATGCATGTAAGTCCACTAAACTAGCTAAGACTAGCTAAGCATGCATGTAAGGCCATAAACCATAACAGGGATTTTGCAATTCATTGGGGGGCCATGGCCCCCCTCATTCTATATGTGCCTCCGCCCTTTACTGTGACAGCTCTAGATTGGGTAATCCTAATCGGGCAGGTATTGGAGGCCTTCTTAGAGAGGAGTCTTACTCGACGAAAAGGGTCTTTTCTGACCCCATTGAGCCTATTGGGATCGAGAATTCTAATGAGGCAGAAGTGAGGCGATTCTTTAGGGCATTAAACTGATGGTGTCAAAGATTTGAATAATTTTATCAGATGGGTAGGTGACAGGTCTCCTCATCCGTGGAGATTCTCAGAGTTCAATGATGAGATTTCAGACCGATTAGAGGGTCATCCAGTCCATTTCCATCATATGGCGAATGGATAGACGGACCGTCTAGCTGGCACTGGAGTGACTAGACCGGCTCTAGAGATTTTTTATTACTTAACTCGTTCTTCTAGTTCACTTTGCCGCTATGACTCCCTCGGTCATGTCCTCACCTTTTTAAAATAAAATCCCATTGTTTCAAGAATAAAAAACATTGCCGACTCCACCAAGCTAGGGATATGTTTGTCATTTTATAGAATAAAAGGTACTCTTGTCTTAAAATTGCATCTTTCAAAAAACAAATGAAGACATCCCTTTGTCAAAGGGTGCTTTTGTCCTAAACAAATACATCCTTGAAGAGATGCATTTACGAATAGTGATGTTCACACTCTTATAAGAAAAAGTTGATTTTATTAGGGAAGCGAGATATTCGTCCCCTCATCTTCCCCCCTGGCCCTCCATCCTCTACTGTATTTTGACTCCTCTTTTTACGCTACAAGGGGATGGTATTTGGAAGAAGATGGGACGAATATCATTTCCCTTTATTAGTCCTCTAAAATGGAAGAAAACCCATCAATTTTGGCTCATTACCTTAGTTGTAGTTTCCTTACGAATCTTGGCTCCTTATGAACCTTGGCTCTTCACATCAACATCTCATCACCAAAACATGTGTGCCATGTTTGCCATGTATATATCTTCTCGTCGTTTGGTTCAAAGTATAAGCACTAAACGAACTTAGAGATTTGTCTCTATCAAAACCAAGGAGAATTTGCTGTGTTTCTTAAAGAGAGATACACGTGTAAAACACTTTGATTCTGGCTATGTCTGCAGTTGGATAACTATGAAACACGTTGACGTTGGAAAAAGCTATTTGGCCCACTTTTTTTACTCATTCCAACCCATTGGTTTTGTCGTTTCTGTCTAAAAGAGTTTATCCCACTGAAATCAGAGAATGAGAGCAGCACGCAGACACGTGGATGGAGGAGATCTAAAGCATGGCCTGCAAGTGTATGGTTCAGATCGATCGAATGTGGGACCCACTATTCCTAAGTGGGGGCCCACACTGTATTATGAGGTTGCGCACTGATGAAGCCAGTTAATATATTTCTTCCACTATCTTGTGCATGGGATGTGCATTTGAGGGCAAACCGACCCTGTATATGTGCATTACCTCATGATGTTATACTAATACAATGCCAATGTTCTTATTTTCACATACATTACCCATGTGCGACCCAAAATTTGGCTTTTACCACTGTTCCTGATGCTCTGTTTCTTTGGACGTAAAAATGGATGTAAAATTTGTTGGGAAATATTATTAGCACTACTGTATTTTGATGACCGTACTCCTCACTTTATTAAAAGTACGGTATGACTTGCACCACAGGATGATCCAAACCATCCGTTAGATGGGCCACAGCCTAAATGGGTTGTGCCCCAAAAATCATTTCCATAGGTTGATCCTAACCCTTCATTTACCATTTAGGCTGTGGCCCATTTAATAGAGTGAGGAGTGCCATCATCAAAATACAGTAGTGTTGATAACATTTCCCAATTTGTTTTATGTTCATTTTCACTCCATAAAACAAATTTTACGTCGAAAGAAACAGAGGAAAACACTTCCAACATGGGATTTACTTTTGAAAATAAAAACGAAAGTGGAATTGAGACGATTTGGTCAGTTCCATATCATTTTTTTTTGCATTTTGTGGGGGATACGAGCTCAACAGCATGGGATTTTGTCTTTATCTTCCAAACGAAATCCCATTTTGCTAGCAGCCCTCGTACGTGAAAGTGAGTTCGTTCCAAGTTCCATTCTTTTTTCTAAAGAGGGTTGCTAGCAAAACAAAAAAAGAAAGATGAAGTCCACTATCCTGTGCACAAAAAAACAAAAAAGAGAGTGTGTATCCACAAAAATGCATAAAAATACGAAAAAATGGCTAAATCGATCAGTCATTATCTTGTTTTATAAGTAGGGGTGTAAACGAGCCGAGCCGAGCCGAGCTTGGCCAGGCTCGGCTCGGCTCGTTAAGTTCAAAAGCTTGGCTCGGGCTCGGCTCGGGCTCGAACCAGGCTCGGGCTCGGCTCGGCTCTGTCAGGCTCGGCTAGGCTCGCGAGCCGCTCGTGATCTTTAACGAGCCGGTTATAAAGTTTCGCCTCTGTCACTAGCAAAAGCAAATTTCAAAAAAAAGTAATGATTACGAATAAAAAGTAAAATAAGCTGATTTTATAAAGTTTCGCACCTCTCACTAGCAAAACCAAATAAAAGAAAAAAACGTAATGATTACAGTCAAAAAGTAAACAGAGCTGGTTTTATAAAGTTTGAAATGGAAAATTACGAATAAAATGTACTAATTTATGACAATTAATAAAAAATTACCAAAAAATTTCAAAGTTATGACAATTACGGTTTTCGATTTTTCACAGCCGTTCATTTTTGCGTTGACATTACATACGTACCATCGTATATCATTACGTATTTCAGTATTTATTTTTTCACACGAGCCTTAACGAGCCGAGCCGAGCCGAGCCTGGCCTAGCTCGGGCTCGGCTCGTTAAGCTTAACGAGCCGGCTCGGCTCGGCTCGTTAAGGATTCGAGCCGAGCTCGAGCCGAGCTTTTTTCGAGCCGAGCTCGAGCGAGCTTCCGAGCCCGAGCCAAAATTGACACCCCTATTTATAAGTGTTTTACTTTTTTAAATTAAATTTTTTATTATTATGTAGATTATATAGATGGGGAAAATGATTGTGTGCTTGAGCGCATATAAGCTTATATGCGCTCGACGGCCCAAACACATGGGTCCCATATTTTTTTGTGGTGATCCAAACCATTCATTTGCAAGGCCCTTACATAGATAGGGTGTGTACAAAAAATCAGCTACATGGATCATCCTAACCCATCCAAAAGTGGATGACAAACGATGTCTGCCCATTTTGCCCTCCACTTTTGGATGGGTTAGGATGATGTCTGTCCATTTTGCCCCCCACTTTTGGATGGGTTAGGATGATCATATGGAGCTGATTTGGCCTTTCAAATGAATGCTTTGGTTCATCCTAACAATGTGGGCTCACATGAGTTTTGTGCCCTCGAGCACAGAGTCATTTTCCTCTGTATATTCAATTTCTCTTTGAGTTAAACTCTACTTCGTCCACTTTCGAGTTGAGTTGAATCAAATTTTTTGAATTTTTCAACTATGTAAACAAGCATACTTCACAAGTTAGCTGTTCTCATAATTGTCGTTAGAACCGAGAACCGTCCGATCACCAAAATCCACGGAGATCGCACTGCGTGGTGCAACCTCTTCACCCATCACTATTCCATGTCACCTGATTCCTATTTATTCCTTTTTTGCAAGTAGTTACATCCTAGAGTAGTGGTGAATTAAAACTTTAGTAGCCAATACGGAGGAGATAACCGAAGAAGTTTCTTCGTAGTTACCTCATAGAGTAAGGGTAGGGGGTCTTAATTATTACCAATTTAGATAGAGAAAGAGAGAGAGAGAGCATCAATCATTCGTTCTACTTGTAAAATCAAAGAGTTTACTAGCAGTTTGCTAGTATGTCACATGGCAATCAAGGAGGAGAGAAGAAGAAGACATGCCAAGTAGTCTCCTCATACTTTGAAACTCTACATGCAACCAAACTGAGTATTTAACTAATAGGGTAGCTAAAAACCACACAAAACTCCTACAAGACCCGGGATATTATGCAACCAACTGACCATGGGTTGTTTCAATTAAGTTTAAAAAAAATCAACAAAAAAAAAATTTATCTAAAAACCTTGAAAATTTTCACTGCAAATTTTTTCGAGGAGAAAAAATGAAGCATGCCTTAAATATCCATCCACTCTAAAATCTTCTCATTCTTTTCCATACTACTCCTTAAACCTCTGAGTTCCTAATTGAACCTTGAACAGCCACTCTTAGATTAACTAAGAACACCTTTTCAGCCACTTCCACCCCTATCTCACCTAGCCCCATCATCATCAATGGTCCTTTTCTCAACCCTATGTCTTCCCAACCCCTCACAATTAGATGGAAATAATGTTGCCCCCATGGCCAAATCCCATTCCACAAGCTTGATCCTCAACCTCTATCCTAGATCTTTAGTTCCCACTCCTGCCTTCATTGAATCCTAGACATCCTCTTTAAAAACATTGATCCCATTCAAAGACTAGGGTACGTGAGCATGTTACCCATCGTTGGAGACAAGGACCGAAAGGTTCGAAACGACCTCCCGATCTACTTACTGCAGCACAAGACAGGCATCCTTCATCTGGGCATTCCCTGATGTTCCAATCTCCCTTACACCTAGAATGTTGTCTAGACTGAGAGCCTAAGGCCCTATTCGTTTTAGATTGTTGCAACCGATTGTGGGCCCAAACCAGCTATTGGACTCCAAATTACGTAATTTGGAGTCCAATAGCTTGTTTGGGCCCACAATCGGTTGCAACAATCTAGAACGAACATGGCCTTAGTTAGTTGTTGTTTCCATTTTGTTTGTTTTTTTTCTTGTTTTAGGTACCGACAAGAGCCAATAGCTGGATGAAGAGAAATAGAGATAGGTGCCTGCTTGATTCTAAGAACGGGAACCATTTGAACTGATTCCCCACGCAGTTAGGGAAATATAGCTCTAGTGCCGGGTCGAAAACCATTCTTCGTAGTTGGAGTCTAATAGCACATTGTGTGGATAGTGAGGGATATAGGAGAGGAAAAGAGAAAAACTCGTGATAGGTGCGGAAGGGAAGATCATTTATGAAATAGTGAAAGAAAATGTTATATCATTTTCTTACTTCTTTTTTCCTTCTAATTCATTCACTTCAAGGCTGGTGAAGGGCCAATTGCCTAAAAAAATCACGGCGGTTGCTAGTAGGATTGTCACTTCATCTTTACTATTATCTTGAGTTATCCCTGGTATAGTGATGTGAGCTAGGGGTGCAACTTGGGTCGATTTTTGGGAATTCAGGTTGATCTTTTACCATAAGGCCATGTTAGGGAACCATGAAAAAAATATATATTCCATGGAATATTTATAGGCCAATTGCTAGAGATTGGGGGTGGAGAGACTATGAGAGGGGGAGAGTGAGGGGAGCATGAAAAGTTCCAAAAACCAACCCTCCAAAAAAAAAAAAAAACAATTTTAAACAGGTATATTTTCCATTCTCTAGATTTTAGGAATTTTTCACGCCATCTCTAATCCCTCTCTTAATTCTCTCCCTCTCCATTCTCAGCCCCTCTCACACAGTTGGTCCCACCCATATTCCATGGAATAATTTTTCATGGTTGCCAAACATGGCCTAAAATCAAGTAGGGGTGGGGCTGACCTGACCCAAGTTGCACACTACATCCAACTGATTCCAAGAATAGTTGTTTGAAGTTTTGATAAGTCTTGATCTTCCCCGCTTGACTTCTTTTACTGGTCTCTTAAAATTTGTTCTGGACCCATTTTACACCATATTTTTTATCCAAGGATAAAAATGGACTTGATCAGAGGATAGTGAGTCTACCCATGAAAAATAAATAAATCCTGGACTAAATTCTGACTAGACTTTCAAACCGAATTTACTAATCTGGAAAATGGGGTTTGGAATTTTGCTGAAATTTGGGATGGAAATTAGGTTGGTTGCTTGGTATGTGTGCAAAAACCACAAGGAAAACACTTCCAAAATGGGATTTCACTTGGAACATAAAGAGGAAAGTGGAATTGTCTAACAGCCACAGTACTGGCAATACGAGCTCACTTCCTTGTCTTTTGCACACTTGTCACTACACGCGATTTCGTCTTAATCTTCCAAACTAAATCCCGTTTTGCTAGCAGAGCCCTCAAACCAAAATATTAAACATGAACAAAGTTGAATCATAATGCATTATGACAAGAAAACACCACTTGTGGGGTGGGTATCGTATCTATACGGTGTCCGCGGGCGAAATCCAGTAGTTTTTTTCAAGTACTGTGAGATCCAAATCATTCATTTGTTGGGTGGCAACGTAAATGGGTTGTATCCCGAAAATCATTTTCATAGGATGATCCTAACCCTCCTATCTGTAGAGGGACTGCACATTATAGGAACTTCCATAGATCGGAGGGTTACGATCATCCTATAGAGATTATATACGGGGTACAGCTAATTACATTGCCGCTCAACAAATGAACGGTTTTGATCATCCTAACTGGCCCCCCAGTACTTTTAGAAAAATACTAGACTTCACACCAAGCGCACAGCATATAAAAACTCATATTCTTATAATGAAGATATAAGTGATTTTTTTTCAACTTAAATGGCCAGAAAATGAGGATTCTAGATCAGATGTTCACGTCGAAAGTTAAGTAGCAAACCTGATATCGATGACGATGAGAACGATCAGTTCCAAGTTCAATGGTTCAACAACCAGTGATTTATTTTTTTCCCCCTTAACTGAAGTGCATTTTGGCAGGTTGTGGTTAAAGACAAACCTTCTAACAAAAGGATAACTCATCATTCAATTTTCCCAACTCAAAATACAGCTGATTACAGATGAGTCTTTCTTTAAAGTAGCTATCTACAATAACAAAGTATAAAAAAGATAAAGAAATACCTCTTACTTTCTGGAGAAAGAGTTTGAAAAGTAAAGGATCAGGACCAAAGTCACCAAAGAACTACCTCAAAAAACACAAGTTAGCGACGCAAGGGAGTGACACGAATCACAACCCATTACGACCAAAATGCGAGTCTGCGTAAAGAGAGAAGACCCAATTCGGAACTGTGATGCAGTAACTAACTGTAGAATCCTTGGTGCCTGTACAAACTGCTATGTGCAAAAATGTGCATCAATGAAGAGGTCACATGCGCATTAAGGTGCACAGTTCTTCCACACGCATCTGCCTTTGTTCCTTAGCACCCTTCTTACCAAAGGCTATTCTTGCCAAATTCTTCTTCTTCTCTTGCAACTCCAAAATTCTTTCCTCAATGCTATGCCTCACTATCAGCCTCACCACCTTCACTTCCTCTCTCTGTCCAATTCGGTGGACTCGATCCATGGCTTGTTCTTCGACCGCCGGGTTCCACCATGGCTCCACCAAGTAAACCCTCGAAGCTGCTGTCAGATTGATACCAGTACCTGCAGCCCTGAGACTTGCCAATAGTACTGTGGGTCCACCCACACCATTTTCACTGAATTCTTTGATCACTTGAGATCTCCTCTTTGCTGACATTGTCCCATCCAGACACAAGATCTCAAAACCTGCCGCCTTAAGGGGTTCTATGAGTAAGATAAGCATCTTTCTGAATTGTGAGAATACCACCGACTTTGTAGACGGGTTCTTTTCTCGGGATGCCACGAGAAGCTTTAGTAAGGCTGAAACTTTAGAAGAGCTGTGTATCCCAGACAAGGGGCTTGCAGGTTTGTCCTCATTTGAAGTTTGTGGCGGAACAGAGAAGAGGTCTTTTTCAGATAGGGTTCGACGGCAAAGAGGACAACGGGGGTTGAGGTGTTTGAGAGCTTTTAATATGCAGGAATGGCAGAAGATGTGAGCACAACAGGTGATGATGGTTTCACTAGGCGGGGAGAGACAAACTGGACAATCAAAGTCATCTCCATCTTGTAGCATGGTGATCATCTTTGCTAGCAACTCTGGGTTTTTGGATACATCTGCAGAACAACATTTTTGTGATCAGAGTACTAAATAAACAGTAAACAAAGTGCAGAAAATAATCAAAAGCATGAGAGATCAATAGAGACAAAACACAAATCAAGAAACACAAATTGGTACAAAATGAAAGGAGGTTAGAACAAGCCTATAATAAAGTGCTGGTTTATAGCATTTATTTCAAATCAAGTTGTATTCACCTGCAAAAAAATATAAGCAACAGGTACAAGCTGCAAGCAACATTAATCTTACGGATGGCTGTTGGCGTCTTGAATTATGAGTACCATGTCAAGGGTGAGAATAGCTCTCCATCCCACTTCATAGCTATGTCACAAATATTTCCGATATTTTCAAAATATAGAGATTTTATTGTGATATTTTGATAAAATGACAAAATCCCAAAATAATCCCTAGAAAATTTTTCATTTGCCGCGATAATATCACGAAAATTTTTACGATATTTTCAAGAATTTTTTTTTAAATTTTTTTTCTTATTTTTAATTTATATATTTTCATTTTTCTTAGTTTTTATTTCTAATATTTACCAATGGGAGGCTTTATAAACCACTTAAGCGCAGGAACGCTTTTCTCATTTTTAAATTATTTTATTTTATCATTTTTCCCAATATAAACCCGAAATAAAAAAAGATTCATATATCCAGGGATTTTCCCTTGCTGAGAAATTCCCGAGAGAGATATTTGTGACATAACTTCATAGGCCAAAAGCACGCTTAATACAAGCTATGAGGGGTTGAAAACATTCAAGAACTCTAGAGCTGTAACGCCCCGACCATCCATGTAGATATTGTCCGATTCTAGGCCGCAGCCCTCCCCGGTTTTGTTTTTCCCGCAAAAAACGCGTCTACACAGGGAATGGGGGTCTACACATATAACCCAAGAACTTTCTCTCTCTGCTTCCGATGTGGGACTATTATAATCCACCCCCCTTAAAGGGGCCAGCGTCCTCGCTGGCACATCGTACTAGAGGAGGTACGGCTCTTGATAGCATAATTGTAACGCCCCGACCATCCATGTAGATATTGTCCGGTTCTAGGCCGCAGCCCTCCCTGGTTATGTTTTTCCGGCAAAAAATGCGTCTACACAGGGAAGGGGGGTCTACACATATAACCCATGAACTTTCTCTCTCTGCTTCCGATGTGAGACTATTATAAGAGCTGACTCTAGGAGGGTATGGAAATGTGTGCTATATATAACTATTTGTTGAAGTTAATGGAGTATCCAATATTTTTAAGGGGGCGGAGGTGGCATTAGGCAAGACTGAAGCATTTAACTCTTCTGATGCAAAGCATAAGCCACATGAATTGTTTCATCTTAAATGGTTACTAACATTAATTTGATTGCTCCATCTTAAATATTTTTACAAGTTCTACGATTTCACAGGATCAGCCATTTGGCTCTAATACCATGTTAGAAATGAGATTAAGGTTACAGACAGGACGAAGAAGAGGAGTGAAGAAGATGGGAAGTCTCTACTAAGATGGGCAGTCTCTACTAAAGGAAGCTCCTCATGTATACAAGGTTTTAAATTTCGGTTTCGGAATGCGTTTCGGTCCTCACCGAAACCGAAATTTTTGCCAAAATTTCATTCGAAATCCCGCGTCATCTAAAAAGGTAATCTTTATCTTCTCTGAAATTTCGGGCGAAATTAACAAAATTTGGGTAATTTCGCCCGAAATTTCAGGGAAATATTAAATAATATATATTTCAACGAATTTTCCTAAAATTTCAGACCGAAAGTTTAGGAAAACAAAATTTCGACCGAAATTTCGAAATTTCGGTCGAATATAAAGTAACGTTTCGACTTTCCCCAATTTCGATTTCGCTATCCACAGAAATTTCGGATTTCGGTCGAAATTTAAAACCTTGCATGTATAAGATGTATATATAGGCCCAAATAGGGCATCCAATGTACAAGGACTACAATACCCCTAACACTACAAGTAATACCTAAATTAACCTTACATGTTAGTCAACATTTCCAAAATTAGATTAGCTCCATCATGTGAAACATCTTGATTATATGTGGTTCTTCATCACGTGAGAACAAGTAAAGCCAAGTGTATTGGGAGAAATAATCCACAAATGATATAAAGTACCAATAACCATCCATAGCTGAAGAGGGACAACTTCGTGTTCCTAATTCCTCTATTATTGCTATATTGCAGAAGGTGTGTGGAAAGGGGTTATCTTAGGAAACAGTTTGTCTCCATGGATTTTATTTTCTCCAATTTCGTTTCTTATTTTTCCCCTATGACCACCTCTCTTCAAGCGAGGGTGAACATCTGTGAAGAGGGACAACTTCGTGTTCCTAATTCCTCTATTATCGTTATATTGCAGAAGGTGTGTGGCAAGGGTTGTATTCAAGTAGACAGAAGATAATTGTGGATCCCCTTGACAAATCTGATCAATCCCGGTTACTTATGCACATGTTTCTACTTCTATTCCTCCTATTCCTATTGTTTCTCTGGTCCTTCTTCTGATGATTCTAAGCTTCCCATTGCCCTACACAAGGAAAGCATACGTGTATTCTTCATCCAATTTCTAACTTTGTCTCTTATGATTCAGTGTCTCATGCCATGATTTTTGTGCTTCCATCTTCATTGCGTCTATTCCTTAAAAGCATAGTTAATGCATGTGAATGAACCTCGTCATCATAAGAAAGAAAATTTTTTTAGCTATGGGCCTTACAAAAGCAATATTGTGATAGGTTCCTATAGGATCCCCCCACCCCCACCCAAAACCAAAACAAAACAAAACAACCGACATGAAGGTTTCCTCTCATATGGCTCAAGTAGTTAACTTACACCCATGGATTTAAATTTCGGTTTCAGTCCCAATTTCAGCCTTGACCGAAATCCGGTAAAAAGATTAATTAAATAATCATTTAAGAATTTCGGCCGAAATTTCGAAATAATATTAAATTAGAAAAAATGAATTTGTCGAAATTTCGGTTTCGCTCCCAACCGAAATCCGAAATTTCAGATTTTTGACGAAATTTAAAACTATGGTTACACCAAATAAAGGGGTTCTCACTTTCATATTTTGTTCTATAAAACCACATAAAGATCTACTCCTTACTCAAGTTCCCACTGTAACCTATATTTCATTGATTCATTTTGACTTTAATTTTCTTTTCTGAATGACTTATTTATTATTCAATTAAGACATAAATCAAATGTGAAATTACTGAGTAGTCTACTTCCCCTCGAATGATTAATCCCTTTAGAGGAATACATTCCTTAGAACTAATAGGGGATGTCTATGTATCACTCCATTCGATCTGTGAGGTCCGTACTTCACCTCAACAATTATGCAAGATGTCCCTTTGAAGCATATATGCGATGGATAGACATCTGCAACCATGTCATATTTGCTTGCTTGAACTGAAAACAGAATTCAACACTAGCAAGTGGATTTGTAATGGACACCTGAGTACAGCGCTGTAACTTCAGTCTCTCGATCTTAATCTATGTTGAATCTAGGGATCCAAGCTACCTTCCTCAAGGGAGAGAGCCCTTCGCATATCCCCAATGTATTCGAACTAGCTCTCGGGAGGTTAGCTTTCCGTTCTATCATATATAAATTACATGTGAAATTTGGTATGTACTAAATTATCAGACATTAGCGACAGCGTATATCACAAGGTGTTTGATGTTATTAAGCAATTAGGGATGGTTGTCTTACTTATATGATGGTCTCTAAGTGTGTATTTGTGCTTATTCATGCATTTCTTGAGTTTCATCTTAAAATTCTATCCTTTGCATATGTTACCATACATTCCGTGATTTTATAGGATTTCTACCGAAATTTCGAACCGAAAGAAAAATGTTTTCGTTTCCGTGGTGATCCAAACCAAAATTTAGAACCATGCTTCCAAGTCTGAAGAGGCTAGGCCTAATCCAAAGCAGTGGCAGGCAACACTAGAAGAGATGAAGGCTTTGGTGAATAATGGAACTTGGGAGTAGGTATAATTGCCAAAAAGAAACTTTCGGACTGCAAGGTGCTCCTCACCTAACATAAATGCATAAGGTGATGCTCCCCACAAAGACTATATATTGTTGAAGTACACAACTATAAAGTGTTGCATCTTTTGATATATTGTAACTAGTTATCCAGCATAAAATTTTCTTGCAATTTTTGCTTCATCTTCTTACATGAAGTGATATTTGGCTTCTCCATCTACTCAGAGTCTTGTCTTGATTTGTTCCCATAATGCCAACGCATTTTTCTCAATTTGATGGCCACAATTTTTACCATCTTATGACGTTTTTTTTAGAATGGTATAAATTTCATTGCAAAAGGAGATGACCAAGAAAGTCATCCCCAAAAATACAAGCAAGCAGAAAATACAAAGGACAAAAAAAAAAACAAGAGAAGACATCAAGGAGGCCAAAAAACGAACAACTTTAAGCTTTGCTTAATGACTCCATCCCTAGCCGAAGGCAAAATATCGAACAACTCTAAGCTTTGCTTAATGACTTCATCCCTAGCCAATCGATCGGCCACACTATTCGCTGATCTTCTAACATGGGAGAAGATAATCAGTGAACCTCCAATTTTATCCTTGATCTCATCAAATAAATGTGCAAATCTCCACGGCGGGTCGAGAGAGCCACTTAGCCGCCTTATGGTATTAAGAGAGTCGCCCTCAACCATTACCCTATTCAGATCCTCCTTAGCCAAGCTTTTTAACCCCTGATGAACCGCTCGCACTTCAGCTTCACTTGCATCTGCAATCCCAATGGGCCCTGAAAATGCCCACACAACCCCTTCTCCGGAATCTCTAAAGACTCCCCCTATTCCGGCAGGACTTGGATTACCCAAACTTGAGCCATCAAAGTTTAATTTTAGCATCCCCTATGCAGGAGGATGCCAATCATGTACAATGATATCCCTCCTTTCAACACTAAGACAAACTTCCTTCCATCCCTCCCAAAGAGCATATGAAGAGACAAAACGAAAGGAGGGAGTACATTTTACCCAAGCAATACTCAATGCTATATGACTTCAATGAAGAGAGAAGGCGGGGACTTGAAAACACCATAAAAAGCTCTTGCGTTCCTTTCTCTCCACAGGACCCACAGAGTGGCTAACAAGCACACGTTCCAAAGGATCTTCCCTTTAGATCTCCGGAGAACTAACGACCACCTTTCTAGTAAGTCTTTAAGATTAGATGGGAAGACCCACGAAATACAAACCTGAGAAGGATACTACTCCATACTCCCTAAGAACTCTGTAGTGAATAAATAAGTGATCCACTGATTCTCCCGTGCCTATGCACAATGCACAATGATCCGCTATCAAAATCCCCCTCTGCCTCAGGAAGTCAATCGTTTGGATCCGACCTTTAATCGCCGCCTAGCTGAAAGTGCAGAACTATGGGGGCGCATGGATTTTCCATACTTTTGCTTCAATAGGGAACTTAGGGCTAGGCATTAGAGAACTGCAAAAAGATTTGACTGAAAATACCCCAACAGAATCCCAAATCCATACCCTCTTATCCTCCCTAGCCATGCTGATATAACAACTCTCTAGCAACTCAAAAAGTTCCTTCTAAAAGAAGTGTTAGATGTGTGTGTTTGTGTTGGGTACATGCCTAAGGGCACAGTGGTCTTTGCGTATGTTTTCTCCTTTATATGAATACATAAGTGAGGCGGAGCATTCCCCAACTCACTCTTTTCCCTTTCTTTCTCTTCTCCAACAATCAACATGGTATCAGGGCCCTAAGGTTGTGGTACCCTAGGGACCACCATCTTCTTCTTCTTGCCTCCCTCCCTTCTCCTCCAAATCCTAACCCTAATTTTCTTTTTTTTCTTCTCTTCTTCCTCCTCTACCCTCTCGCCCAAACCCCACGACCCCCTCCCACCTCTCTCTCTCTCTCTCTCTCTCTCTCTCTCTCTCTCTCTCTCTCTCTCTCTCTCTCTCTCTCTCTCTCTCTCCCAACACCTCCTCACCCCTCCCAACACCCCACAACCCCCTCGCCCCAACCCCCGATTTGGTGGAAATTTTGTAAAAAAGCTAAAAACGAAATTTCGGAATTTTGGTGAAATTTCGGTGAAATCTGGTAAAGAAACAACTTCATGTGAATTTCGTTTTGGTCGCGGCCGAAACTGAAATATTTCGGCCACACCCCCCGACCCTGACCCTGACCCCGACCACCCCCCCCCCCCCCCCCCCCAACCCCCTCCTCTCTCCTTGAGTTAAATCCCTAACCTAGTTCTCCTCCTTCATCATGATTTAGATCTTCCTTGGGTTTTTAAGATCTTATCCGCGGCTCCGATTCTTGTTCTACGGCTCCACCATGTCTCCTTGTTATCTTTCTCTTCATTGGAGCTGCACAACCTTTCTTGGGCTCGTCTAGTTGTTCTTCGTCCTTCGTGCCGTGTTTGTGGTTGAGGCTTTTCATCTCCTTTTCTCACTATGGATTCTCCCATCATTGAGGATCCCTCTCTTGGACAGGGCCCTTCAGTCCCTGTTCCTCCAACCCCTACAGCTTCTTCTTCATCTAGCCATTCTTCATCGGTGGATGGCTCATTTCCACCGATGACTACAGTCAAATTAGATGGGTCCAATTATATGAATTGGAAGGTCGTTGTGGAGACTTATCTCATTGATAGGGGAAGTCTATCTCATCCGTCGTGATCCTCCCTCTTCCTCTGATTCCACCCTATGACAAATGGGAGTAGGACGGTGCTCTTACTCGCACTCTCTTGTGGCAAATCATGACTACTCAGATTGCTAGCACCATGATACACCTTCCGAACGCCAAGCGTATTTGGGATCATACATCAGTTTTCTATTCTGGGGTGGGCAATTTTGCTCCATTTGTGCCACCTAATCATAATGGATGCATCTCTGACGTGGCGACACTCCTCTTTCTACGAACTACAGCCTGTTTGTCTCTCATTGTCAACAGTTGGATGTCCTCATGCCCCTCACGACTGACTTGGCTACTGCCGCACAGCAGCGGTATCAGCTCCGCGTTATTCACTTCCTTGAGACAATGGGTTCCGAGTTTCTATCTCTTCGACAGCAGATTTTTTGTTCTGGTACTATGCCCTCCCTACATGAGGTATATTTATGGGCTCAACAATGCGTAGTTGGTGATTCTATGCCCACTGCCCATGTTGATGGCTCTGCGACAGCGGCCTATAGTACCAGTGGTCGTGCTACCCGTGGTAGTGGCACCTTTGGTCGTGGTCGTGGACGTGATTTTGGCCGTGACTCTGGTGGAGGTCGTCCCCCGCCCGTGTTCTCATTACCTTGACACCTGTTACGTTATGCATCCTGAGCGTCGCCCGTCTGATCCCTCGGATTCTTCTTCCCAGCACGGTTTTGCCGCTCCTTCAAATGATTTCTATCTCTCTTGCGCGGACTATGATAAGTTCCAGCGTCAGTTCGACCAGTCATCCTCCGACTATTGATTTTGCTCAGCCAAGTAGCTCCCCTGCCTCTCTACTCACTAGCTCCAGCTCCTGGATAATTGATTCTGGAACCTCGAACCTTACGACAGGTACATCTTCCTCCCTTAGTTCGTTTAGTCACCTGTTCTCTCAGTCTATTACTCTTGCCGATGGGAGTATTACTCCCATCTCTGGTATTGGCACCGCCTCACCCCACCCTGGCCTTACTTTATCATCTGTCCTAGCGTTCTCAACTCTCCATTTAGCTTACTTTATGTTAGTCAACTTACTAAGCATCTTCATTGGTCTGTCTCATTCTACCCTTCCTATGTTTGTTTCAGGATCTCTCGACTGGGAGAACGATTGGCTCGAGCCGTGAGGTGGATGGACTTTATCGTTTGGATTGCGGCTCTTCCAGTACCGTTTTGCACAGCTCCATTGACACCTATCAATGGCACTGCCGTCTTGGTCATCCTTGTCTCAAGTGTCTACGGCGGATATCCATTGTTTCTACTCCTCTTCAGTCTTTTCAGTGCGAGGCCTGTGAACTTGGAAAACACCATCGTGTGTCGTTTTCTTCTAGGCCAATAAGTCGGGCTCTTCAGTCTTTTCAGTGCGAGGCCTGTGAACTTGGAAAACACCATCGTGTGTCATTTCCTTCTAGGCCAGTAAGTCGGGCATCGCACCCTTTTGATTTACTGCACTCAGATGGATGGGGTCCCGCGAGGACTACCTTTCTTTTTTGTTATAGATATTTTATTGTCTTTATTGATGACTTCTCTCGTATGACTTGGCTTTATTTACTTAAAGACCGCTCTGAAGTTTTCTTTACTTTTCGCACTTTTCATGCTGAGGTTACAAATCAATTTGCTTGTACCATTAAATGTTTACGCACTGATAACGCTCGCGAGCACTTTTCCACATCCTCTCCACTCGTGGCATCCTCCACCAATCTTCATGTACTCACACCTCCCAACAAAACTGTATAGCTGAACGCAAGTTGGGATCTTTACTTAATGGAGCTCGCACTCTACTTATTCAAATGTGAGTCCCTAAGATTTATTCACTGCATGCTTCCTCGCCAATCAGCTCCCTTCCTCAATTCTTGATGGTGCTTCCCCTTTTGGTGTGTTACACCCCTACCATGATCTGTCTCCTCTCACTCCTAGGGTCTTTGGCTGTGTGTGCTTTGTCCACAACCTTGGCCCTGGTCTAGATAAATTGGATCCTCGGGCCGAGCGATGTATCTTTCTTGGTTATTTTCAGACTTAGAAGGGTTATCAGTGTTACAGCCCTCGCCTACGTCGGTCCTTTGTTTCTGGTGATGGTACCTTTTTTTACTCTTATTTCATGACACCTCAGGAGAGTCCTCCCACTAGTCTTGAACCGGCCCTTCCTCCTCCTATTCATGTCTTTCCAGATCCTGAAGCCTCTCCGTCTTCACCTTCTCCATTACAGGTTTCCGAGGTTGTTCCTATCTGTGAGCCCTCTTCTTCAGTACAGGTACCTGAGGCTCCTCCTCCTGCCACCAGGAAGACATATCACCGGCCCAAATCGGCCACCCCTCACTCTACGCCTGCGTCATCGTCCCCTACGACCACCTTTCAGGTACTTATCCTTCCCTCTCCTTGCATTGCTCCAGATTCTCCTATTGTTTCTCGCACTCGCTCACATAGTACTACTCTTCCTATTTCATCTGTTATTTCATATGACTCTCTCACTCCTATGTTTCGGAGTTTTGTGTCTCCCTTGTCTTCAGTCTCTTTGCCGAAGTCATTACCCGAGGCTCTTGATCATCCTGGTTGGCGTGCGGATATGGATCTTGAGATGGAGGCTCTTCAGGCTAATCAGACATGGTACTTAGTTCCTCTTCCTCCTGGAGCTCGAGCCGTAGGTTGCAAATGGGTTATGCCGTCAAACATTTACCTGACGGGATTGTAGAGCGCCTTAAGGCGCGCCTTGTTACTAAAGGTTATACTCAAACCTTTGGTGTTTGATTATTCAGAGACAGTTTCCCTGTCGCCAAGATTCCCTCTGTTCAAGTTCTCATTTCTCTTGCAGTCAACCATGGGTGGCACTTGCACCAGCTCGAAGTTAAGAATGCATTACTTCGTGGTGAACTTAGTGAAGAGGTTTATATGGAGCAACCTCCTGGTTATGTTGCTCAGGGGGAGATTTCCTCCCCAGTATGTCGGCTGAAGCGATCTATATATATGGTCTGAAGCAGTCCACTATAACCTAGTTTGGAAGTTTAGTGATGATGTCATGCGCTTTGGCATGAAGCAATAGGCAGTTGACCACTCTGTCTTCAGTCATCAGTCTGCTACTAGTTGTATTCTATTGATAGTGCATGTTGATGACATTATCATTACATGTAGTGATTCAGTGGGGATACAGAAATTGAAGACCTTGCAGAAAGAATTTTCCACCAAAGATCTGGGCCATCTTAGGTACTTTCTTTGCATCGAGGTTGCCTACCCCACTAGGGGCATCTCCCTGTCACAAAGGAAATATGGGTTGGATCTGCTTGAGGAGACTGGTTGTCTTGGGGTGAAACCTGCTTCTGTTCCCATGGAATGTGAAGCTTCTTCCAGAAGAAGAAGATTTATTAGATGACCCTGACAGATACAGGCGGTTAGTTGGTAAACTCATATATCTTACAGTCACTCGCCCGGACATATCATTTGTTGTTGGAGTCGTCGGCCAACATATGAGCTTACCACATACTTCACACTGGGCACCCGTGGTTCAGATTCTTCGCTGCTTGAAATGAGCACTAGGGAAAGGCCTCCTATTCAAGAAGTATGAGCATATCAAGTCGGAAGGATTTTGTAATGCAGATTGAGCAGGATCTCCAGCAGATCGGAGATCAACTACTAGATATTGTACCTTTATTGGTGGGAATTTGGTATCATGGAGAAGTAAGAAACGGGACATCGTTTCCAAGTCCAGTGCCGAAGCAGAATACAAAGCCATGTCTCATACGAGTGGAGAACTTATTTGGTTAAGGTCTCTCATATCAGATATTGCTTTTCCTCCATCTTCTCCAGCTCAGCTTTATTGTGACAATAAGGCTGCGATCCATATAGCTACCAATCCTGTATTCCATGAGAGAACCAAGCAAAGAGGTCGATTGTCATTTCAATCGTCAGATAATACATAGAGGCGAGATTCATGTTTCATTCACTCGATCTGTGGACCAACTAGCTGACATCCTCATTAAGCCCTTGAGTAAAGCAAGATTAAATGATATTTGTAACAAGCTTGGAATGTATAATATCTACATTCCAGCTTGAGAGGGAGTGTTAGATGTGTGTGTTTGTGTTGGGTACATGCCTAAGGGCATAGTGGTCTTTTGTGTATGTTCTCTCCTTTATATAAATACATAAGTGAGGGGAAGCATTCCCCAACTCACTCTTTTCCCTTTCTTTCTCTTCTCCAACAATCAACAACAAGATGGAACCCAGATCATCCTTTCTTCACCCCTTTCGAAACAATCTTGAACCATAGCATCCTTTTAGGAAGCAACATAGAACAAGATAGGAAACAAGATCTTTAAGGGAGAATGAGAGCACCAAATATCATGCCAAAAACTAATTATGTCTCCAATATAAACTTTTAAACGACTACCTTGATTAAATCGATGTTTCATGCGCAATATGTCACGCCAAACTGACACCCCAAGTTTTCTAAATATATCTTGAACTCCCAATGACCCAATTCCGCCCCATATTTGCTTTCAATCACCTTTGCCCACAGCAATGTTGGCCCTTCACCAAATCTCCACAACCATTTTCCCAAGAGAGAGTAGTTTACTTCCTTGATTCTCCTTATTCCCAGACCACCTCCTTTCAAAGGTATGCAAACATCTTCCCACTTTACTAATGTGAAACCCCGTTTATCTCATGAACCTCTCCATAAAAACCTTCTTTGAATTTTCTCAATGCGCTTCACAATACTCGCAGGGCACTTGAAAATGGGAAGCTGGTAAATAGGGATATTCGCCAGATGATTATGTGCATCCTTACTATCTAACACCCACATACTATCAAACACTCATTGAGCTACAATGTTCAAACAATCAATAAAATCTTCAGAGCGCTCTCCCCTTGAAATTAAAGATATCAGCCTTCATATAGAAATTCTTACGGCTCCTTTCTACAAATTGGGAAAAGATAGGGTTTTCCTCCCTCTCGTCCAGGTCAAATGAAGTCAAAGAAAGGATTAAACTCCAGATCTTCCATGTAAGTGACTGTTACATCACGCTCTCATATCTAATAACAATCATATACACCATGATTCACAAAGGCAATACAAAAAATAAATAAGTAAAAAACTTTCTGCAACAAAATATCGTTAAGGAGTATTCAACGCACAAATTCAGGGTCCCATTATATTCAAACTTCCAAATGAAGAGACTTTTTAAGTATTAATAACAAAATTAGATGAGATGCATGTAATGTTACCTTCAGGACCAGTTGATGGAAGCAGTGAACTAATTTCAGAAGGGCATAAGGCCAAATCATTACAGATCTGGCGAAGTCGTAGAATTATATGAAGCACAGTAGAATAGTTTCGCATTACTCTGGAGGCATGGATATATGATGTAATCGTTTGCTTTGCTTCTGATTCCATCCTGTCATACTGTTTGCGTTCTTCAGAAGAAAGCTCCACGTAAAAATTTTCGACAGTTTTAGGTGGTAGTCCGTTGCCTATCTGTGAATCTTTCATTCTTCGTAAAGAGATAGTTCCCATCAATGCCTAAAACAAAATTAGTGAAAAGAATCTTTAGAAGCAAAATGATATATTAAATTATAGTACATCGAGTGCTTGATGGATTCTCGTCCTTGCAGTTCAGGATTATACATACATATATATACATGAGATATTAAACAACATATTTCCACGGAGGATAACTGAACGAGCTTCCCAAGCATTTGAGGTATTACAAATTACAGAACAGGACTATATGCCAAAAAGTATTTCAGTTGGTGTTAACTAGTAACGGCCACATTCCAATTATGGCGTGACATGGTTTTTGTCCCTGCTGGGCCATCAATCTACCATATTTTTATTTGGTTCAAATCATTACGTGGGCTTAATTAAATTGAAGATGAGTAAAATAATTTGGAGAAATTGTTAATGAATCCATTGGATTCAAGTTGAACTAACATCTGTTTTAGTTTTTTTTAAAAGTTGATGAATTCAATCAAAGATTGTTATGCAATTGAGCAGATCTTTTAAAATTTAAACATAAGGAGCCAGTTAAAGGTTGATCATTTGATTTTCCCATAAAATGGATGTTTGAAAGAAACATTGAACAAGTTAATTATTCTCGGCTTCTTGAGTTGTAATAAATGATTGGGGCAATGTCTCTCTAGCATATATATATATATATATATATATATATATATATATATATATATATAAAGCTCTCTAGCATTGCTCAGAAGAATTCTTTATGTTCAGATTTCTACCTCAATGTATCAGAGATGTATTTGATACTTCAAGTTCCAGGTACATTAATACGCAATCATACATAGGGTGACCGTTTATCTGGAAAACAGTACTATGCTAAACATTTCTTCTCCTCCACCCTGGCCAGTGCAACTGCCGGTGGAATTGATATAGTTTTGTCGTAGACATAAATCTGATAAACCCGCACTTTTACCCATAAGCTTAAGCTCTTAATTACGAGATTTACTGGGTGTTAGGAGAATATCTGTTGATAGAACTTGGATACAAAGCCTCTTACGGCAACAATTCTTTCTATTAGAATCCTGTATGTGACAATCAGTAATTTATCTATCATGAACCAGCTAGTACTCTTCAGTTTCCACAAGCAAGCTAAGAATGATTTATAAATGCAATTTCAAGCTTGAGGAGCAGTAGGAACTAGAAATTTATTTTGTATTTAATGCAGAGCCAAAACCCTCCAGTGGAAGCCCACCAAAGGTCCCACTATAAAAAGTGCTTAATAAGTGAAAAAGCAGAAAGATTAAGAAAGAGAGAGAAGAAAAGAGAATTCGTGGAGTCTAACCTCAGTTTCTTATTTCATTAATTTGTATGAGACCTATACAAATTTATTTATACAAATACTCAAATGACCAAAATAACCACTACATATTTTGGCCACTTTTAACACTCCCCTCAAGCCGAAGTGCTCTATGGAACATGTTTAGCTTGTCAACTAAATAGTGATGACGGTTATTAGTGAGACCCTTCACCACCCTCGACCTTCTCACGAATGAAATGATTTATCCTAGGATAGAAAAATTGGATTATGAGATAGTTTGATAGAACTTTAAAATCGCAGTTAGGGAGATGTGAACCTGACCTCAAAAAATGCTCATGTAAAAAATACCTAATCCATGTGAGCTTGGCAGTGACACAGGTCATAGATATGTACTCTGCATCTTCGCTCGATCTAGCCACCGTCTTCTGCTTCTTGCTACTCCGTGAGATTGGAGGGTCATTAATACGACACAATCCCCACACATTGACCTAAGTGTTTTAATCTCACACCCAATTTTCATTTGAATATCCATACACTCTTGACTGTCTTATCTTGATGTGCTCTGTAAAAAAAAAATCCATGACTCAGCATAGATTAGCTTGGCTACCTAAAGCTGCTTCTCTCTAGGATCGCAAAGGTATTGACAAACCTGAGTCATTGCATGGGTTATGTAAAGCCTAGTGAAAGTAGGGCATTGGATAGCCCCTAACATACTCTAAAATTTATTGGGATCTTTGATTGTTTTCCCTTCTTTACCATTGATCTTTTTGTTATAGACTACAAGCATGCTAATGGGTTTACACTAAATCACTTTGAACCTATTAAGTAGTAGATCCATGAGATATTTCTTTTGAGATAGATATGTCTCTTCCTTGGATCTCTCTACCTCGATCGGAAGAAAATACCGCAACTATCCTAGATCCTTCATGTCAATGGTTCCTGTTAGGCTGTTTTTGAGACCCTGAATCTATGATTTGTCACTCCCTATTACAATGATATCATCTAAATATACTAAATACAAGTACCATTCCAGAGTAAGAATGCTTAATGAACACAGTTACCGGACTTTTTATATAGCTGCGATACTTATGAGCCTGATATAATTTGTCGAATCACATGATTCACAATCTATGAGCCTATTTCAATACATGGAAGTTTGAAAATGAAACTATCTTTGTCGACAGTCTCAAATCCTTCATGTTGCTCCATATAAACTTCCACTTTAAAAAACCTGAAGAGAAGCATTATTTATGTCCATCTGGCTGACTATAAAGCCAAAACTATTGGCTAGAGAAAGGAAAACCTTCCTATCATACTCTTGTCTTGACTACCGGACTATATTTCTAATTATAATCAAGCCCTTGAATCTGGTTATACCCCTTAGCCACTAGTCTCACCTAGTCCTATCTATGGGACAATCAGCATCTTTCTTCAGCTTTAAAACCCCATTCCAACCTACTACATTTTGCCTACAAGTCTCGGAACTACATCACATGTGCCACTACAGTAAAGTTAAGCCCCCCCCCTGGGCAATTTTTTCTTCCACAGTCTCTATCCACCTATTGCTAGATGTCGCCTCGTTAAATGCCTTTGACTCATCTAATGGCTAAGAACTTGGGTTATTAAAGCTTTGATGATGTCGTAGTGCATTTGATAAACATAATATTTTCATCTATGGTGTGGCTAGCCGAAGCAGGAGCGGGGCCTAGAGTAGAATCTGACACAGGAATCTCATCGCAAGATACCTTCCCCTTAATATTGCATCTATTGTTCAATGGGTCATAAAAATGAGACTCGTCAAATGAAACAAGGCGTGAGATTGGAATTTTGTGAGATGATAACGAGTAATACCTATGACCATTGTGATTACCACTATAACCTACAAAAATGCAATTAAAAACCTTGAGGAAAAATTTCTTCTGGGTAGAAGAAAGCATGTGGAATAACGGATACACCCCCATGATCTAATAAAATAATAGTTTCGGTCTTTGCCAGTGATCACTTGAGTGAGAGAGGCAGGGACAAGAGTGGTGGACGGAAGCATATTAATAACATGTATAGTTGTGTCGAAGGCCTCAGTCTATGGATAATTCAGTGCCCTTGAGTGAAACAACATAGATAACCCTACGTTGGTGATCCATTGATGCCTATGTTTGGAAACTCCATTAGCGGATAGAGTCATGGTTTGAAATTTCGGCCGAAATGCCGAAAGTTCGGCTGTAATTTTGGATTTCGGCCAGGACCAACACCGAAAGTACCTTGAATCAGTGTCGGTTCCAGATTCTGGCTGAAATTCCGAAATTTCGGCCAAATTACTATTTTTAATATTTTTTTTCCAGAATTTCAATTTTTAGCCGAAATTTCAGCTAAAATTTTGGTTTTCTATGAAAAATTGTTTTTTTTTTACCGAATTTCGACCTGAAACCAGAATTTTAAACCACGGTCGCTTCCATGGTCAGGACTCTTCCCAGGGTCCGGAGGTAGCTCACAAAGGTCGCCATTATCACTTTCAGTGCATCAAATTGCTCAGTAATGGCAAACTGTCATTATTTGGTAAAGCAAGATGGTAGAGTTGAAAATTCTTGTTACAGAAAAAAGCGGGAAGAATGGAGATATTTCAGATCTGGAGTTAATGAGTTTGGAATGCGAGAGTTAAAAAAAATCACTAAACAAACTAGTAATGTGGTTCATTTTTCTTGAATTCCGTTTTAGAAACTTGTTTTAATATTTCTAGTCCGTTTATGCTGGTAGAAGGAAAATGTGTGTTTTGTTAACGAGAAGGATGCGGATAAACGAATGACTTTCAGATCTGCAAGTCCAGGGATTGAAATTATAAATGTGAAACAGAGATTTCTTTTTTGGTAATGTCTAGTTTAGATGTTTTTAGGTTCAATTTGCTTGTTAGCACCACTTTTGACATTGATAATATGTATTCTCTTACAGAAAGAAGTTAGAATTCCTTTATATTGATAAGGAAGTAGACAAACAGAGAATGTATAGACCTAAAACTCCAGAGTTTGAATATCAAGAAGGAACATTTTTTGCTATCTCTAGTTCGCTTTTGTTTCTGAAGGACAATAAAAAGACCAAAGGAATTCAATTTTGAAATACCAGAACTGGAATCTCCCATGGTAACTGAAATCTCCCGTGGTAACATCTCCCATCCTACCTCACTGCCTTCACCACAATCCCACGACCCCATGGTAACTGGAATCTCCCGTGGTAACATCTCCCATCCTACCTCACTGCCTTCACCACAATCCCACAACCCCTACCACCACGCATCATCGTCCTCACCATTATAGGAGTTGCCCTTGTCAAGCATCCCTCGATAACTCTGAAAACTATTGTATTTCTCTGCAACCAAAAATCCATACGGTTTCAAATGTCATGAAATCCCTATTAAAATGGTATTGAAAATCCTCATTCCACTCCCATTTGAGCCTAGAGAGAAAAGATTTCAGCTGCTCTTGGACGGACAGAAAGAGGAGAAAAATAAGATGAGATATTTTGTAATTTTCTTATAGATAATACATTTTAAGGATGTTTTCCTAGATAAAGGGTTCGTTTTCTTCCCTTTTAGTAGGCGAGCTGCAGTTAGGTGGACACCGAGCAGAATAAATTAAAAAGAAATAACAAATTAGATTATGAGGAATTCATTTACATTGCAATCATCATGAATAATAATAGAAAGCTTACGGGGAATGGAAGAGAGGAATATCTAAGCCCTAGCAAGGGCAATCAGCCTTGGAGAGATACTTAGCAGCACAGTTTGATTGTATCCAAGTATGTGACACCTTCCAAGCAACAAATTTGTCAAGAAGCTTGTGGCTCTCTGCTACAAAAGATTTTTGTCTCCAAGATCAAGTGGATGCACCACTTTTCTTTTTCTTTTCTATTGTTTCTGTTTTTAAAAATTTATCATTAAAAAGTTTGGAGTCATGATACTGAGTTCATGGTTTAAACCCATTTGAACGAGTGGTTGGACTATTTAGACCACACCAACAGCCTCATCAGCTCAATCCCAATTCGACTTGTAATACATTGGCTTATGAGTAATTGTGGCCAAATGCAAGTTGTTAACATACAAAGATGTAAAAACTATGAACAATGGTTTATGTTTCTGAGCTGTTTATTGTTCAAGTATGACATGAAGTTATATTTAGAGCACTTAAGCATTCCAACCAAAACAGAAGCAAGCACATTGTGCATAAAAAGGAAGAGGTTTTGGATGAGAGGAAAGCACATTGTGCATAAAAAGAAAGAGGTTTTGGATGAGAGGAAAGAGATGCTTTCTAATAATAAGGCGCTGCAAATAAAAAACATTTGCAACTTACATTATAGCAAGCATAAAGTAAGTTCTAAGTTTAAACCTTGAATTAGATGCATTAAGGTGGGAAAACAAAACATATTTTGTTCATGATAACAAAAGACAAGTGAAGAGCAGTATGATTAAACCTTGAATTAGATGCATTAAGGTGGGAAAACAAAACATATTTTGTTCATGATAACAAAAGACAAGTGAAGAGCAGTATGATCTTACCTGCAAACGAAATAGACCACTGGCACTCCCATGATCCAGTGGATGTTGCACCAAACTCTGCCAGTAGCTCCTAATCGAAAACGGTTGAAATCTCAAGAAAGCCATGAGAGAGAACAAATCAAACGAGCCATTTTGAATGGGTGTTCCCGTGACTGCCCATCTCCTCTTAGCCTTCAAAGCATGGATAGCTTGACTTTGCAATGCTGACGCGTTCTTAATCTGATGTGCCTCGTCCAAAATAACCCTCAACCACTCGATCTCCTTTATAGGTGATTTTTTCCAATACACTTCTCCAGCCAAAGTACTATATGTCGTCAGCACTATATCGAATTTCTGAATCTCCTTGGCTTCTTTAGTGCGTTCACCATAATACATGTATACCTTCAAGCTTCCTTGTCTGGTGTGTTCACCTAGTTGTGTTATCCACGTCGCGAATACTGACGGAGGACAGACAATTAACGTTGTTTTGGGGCCTAACATACTAGGAGTTTCATCCCCTATATCCTTTAGGTCTCCCCTCCTCCCATCATTCAACTTTCTTTTTTTGCAAGATCCTACAATTCTATTGCCAGATTTCTCCCTTTTAAACTTACGAACAGAAATAGATGATTTGTCTTTTGGCAACTTCTCTAAATTATCATCATCGGTTTCAAGTGGGAGAGATGGAACATTACTTTTTCTATCCATCGCAATCAAAGAAAGCAGTGTGAGGGTCTTTCCCATACCCATGTCATCAGCAAAGATCCCACCTCTTATCGACTCCGGCCGCTCATCAGTCTGGTAATTCGTCAACACGTTCCTATAAATCCCGCTCTTCTCTTCCCAAAAAGGTGGCAATTCACAAGAATTTTCCCTATGAATCAACCAAGCTAACCCTTCCTGCTGATGCAAAAACAGCTCCGACTTAATAATTTCTTTAGGCGGCTCAACAATTTCCCTCCCATTCTCCCCCACATCAGTCCCTACCAACTTAAAAATCTCATCCACGTCTGTTTTCGGGTTATTCTCCTTAACAATAGCAGCCTCTGATAACGCAAATGATGGGTTGGGATCTGAAATCAGCTGCAACTCACTAACCATGATTGCCGACTGAACAATTGAGATCTCGTCGAACGATGTAAAAATGTGAATCTGACAAGGGAGCTTATAAGGGTTTCTGTTCTTAGGGGGTTTGGGGACTATACCTTCAAGGATTACGAGATTGGAATCCATGAGAGGTGCAAGAATTTCAGCAGAAGAGCGCTCAATATAGCCCACTTCAATGGTTTGGGTATTGATGACTTTGATAGCATTGGTATCATAAGGGTTTAGTGGTTCGCGGATTAGACCCACCATTTCCCGGCCACTGATTGTTCCTTCGTAATGCTTGAGACCCACAATATTAACAATCACAAAACCCACCATGAAAATCTCTGGAGAATTAGAAGAAGAAGGGGCGGTGGAAGACTGAGATTCTTGCATTTCTTGATGGGTAAGGTTAAAATTAGGGTTTGGGTATTCCATTAAAAAAAAGGAAGACAACAGAGAGAGAGAGAGAGAGAGGGATAGAAAGAAGGGTGTGAGATTTTAGGGAGAGATGGGGATTTAGGTATGTTAGGGTTTAGAATGTTAACCGTTTATGAAAACTGAGAGAGAGAAAAGGGAGGGGGGGCGATTTTAGGATGTTACCGTTACAATCTTCGTTTTGAAAAGAGGAAGAGGCGGGCATCGATTGTTGAAGTGTGAAGTCTAGAAGTTCTACAAGTAGATACAGGAGGTGAGAAATGTTTATAAGTTTATAACCACCTATTATGAGTTTATAACCACCTATTATGAGTTTATAACCACCACCAGGAGGCTCTGTTATTTTATGATTATAAGTTTATAACCACCTATTATGAGTCCTAAACCAATGAGGACTCAAGATAAGTTTTAGACTCTAGGCCCCCTTTAATTTTGAAGATTATAACCACCGATTATGACTCCTAAACCAATTAGGACTCAAAATAATGGGTGGTCCATCATTAAGTGGTTTTAGACTCATAATTGATAAATGTTTTAGGCCCTGTTCTTTTAAGATTATAACCACCTATTATGAGGACTCAAAATAATTGGCGGTCCAATAATTGGTTTGAGACTCATAATTGAGAAATGTATTTGGCCCTTTTCTTTTAAGATAATGACCACCGATTATGAGTCCCAAACCAATTAGGACTCAAAATAATTGGTGGTCCATTAATTGGTTTTAGACTAATAATCGGTGGTCAGAATAACTTTCCAAAAAGGAAGGTGAAAATATAATGTCTTCGCTTTCCAAAAGTCGCTTCGAATAAAAGCCTTTGTTTTCTATTGGGCGTTGCCACAATCCGCCCTGCCGACTGGTTAAATGTGTACTTAACTACCCCAACTACTATTCATTGTCCAATAGACTCAATATTAAACACAAATTTGAGTCAGACCATTCATTCTCCAAAACCATTCACTGGACTCAAAATTACAAATAAATTTGAGTCCAACCATTCATTGTCCAGAACTATTTCATTTGACTTTTTTTTTGTTTTGGATGGTTAGAAAGAATTCATTGAAATTAAAAGAGACCGAGAGAAGGTCCTTGAATTTACAAGAAGAGAGATAACATATAAAGCCGTTCATTGGTCTCAAAATTAAACATATATTTGAGTCCAATCACACTTGGTTGGCATAATCTTAAACAGATAGGGGGTAAGAGTTTCAGTTTTTTCTTGATTTATTAAAATATGAAATACAGAGCAACTTTCATTCATTGGTTTCCATCCTCTTCAGCTTTCTTCTAATTGATAACTACATGGAGAGAGTACTCTGAACAAGAAAAAGATAGGTAGTAGCACTTTATGGGAGATTTCAGGAGGGGTGCAACTTGGGTCGGGTTGGGTTGAGCTTTTGCTAAAAAATGAATAGGAATCAACCCGAACCTGACCCAATTTTAAGGTAAAAGCTCAAAATCAGCCCGAGTTGCACCCCTAGATTTCAGCATCCTCTCCTTTGCAAGCACTCATCTCCATCTGTCCACAAGAAAATCTTAGTATATCGCAATTGAACAATGCAAAACCCGGCCCCACTGTAAGAAAGTTTATGGGTGTCTTTTAAAAAAACAGGTAATAAATTTTTAGAGCTTGTAGGGGGTTCCATTACCAAAACTGAGCATGTCTTTTTTAACTTGGATTGGGTGTTTTTATCAAGAGTGGCTAAAGCCTTTTTAAACACCTTCAAACCCAAAGATAGATGATGGGATTAGATTTCTTTTGGATTTTCTAATTTTGTTGAGATTATAATAAGAAAGCGTATTTACGTGTTCTAATTGGTTAGGATCTTGTGGTTTAAATTAAATAGAGACCCAAACTTTTGTCAGGTCCAAAACGTGATATTGCTTATCCAGTAAATGAACTTTACATGATAAAGGAGTCCCAGTAAATGAACTTTACATGATAAAGGAGTCCCATATAAGTAGGATTCCACGTGGCCATGGATGACCAAAGTTTCAGGCTATCCTAATAGGATTAGGTCTCTTTGTTTTGAGTGGTCTAGAGTTAAGAAATTTTAGAACTTATTATAGGCAGAGTTGTAAAGAGGTTTGAAAAGATCGAGGGCCTTGTGATGATAGATTAGTGTAGTAACCACCACGATTTTGAATCAGAAGACAGATTTCAAGAAATGGCGGATCTATTCACTCTATCAATAACCGAGCCGATCTGGTGTATCATAAGGGATTTGCCTTTTCGAGTAGTTTTCTTATTCCTACTCGGTTTCTCTTTAGGCTTTGTTCACTTGCATTCCCGGAAGCAAATCTCTGGAAAACAACCTCTTTTTTCCTTGACAAGACGACAAGACAAAATTCTAGTGTTCACTTGCTTTTCCGGGAAAATAGAATTACACATGTGGAAAAGCCCATTCCCCCCCCCCCCCCTAGGGATTTCATTTCCGACCAAAAACACTTGGATTTCGTTTCCTGAGAAAACTAGTGCAAAAAGAAGGGCAAGCAATTTCCCTGGAAACCTCTTCCTGCGTAAGGGAACAATCCAGAAACAATCCAGGGAAACCTTTTTCTGCACAGATTCCCTGGATTTCTTTTCCTAATGTCATATCAGATTCCCGGGAAACATTTTCTTTTCCTTTCCTGGGAAAACAAGTTTATAGATAAAACAAACGGGAATTGCTTTCGACAGACCAGCCGCGAAAAGCCTTTTGCGATGGACCTTAGCAAATCCCAAAACGAAAATAGTTTAAAGACAAAACAAAACATTTTTTTTAGAGATATACTATAAATATGGAAAAGCAGCCCTACGTCCTTCCTTTATATTGACAAGAGGAAGTGGTCGTATAGGTAAATGTTTTTTTTACGTCAAAGAAGCCATAGAATAGCTCCTTTCACAAGAGAAGTTGATCGTCCTAGAGAAAGAGAGTTACCATGTGATGTATGCATGGTTTTAAATTTCGTCGGAAATCTGAGTTGGGCCCGAAACTAAACTTGGGCCGAAATCCAAATTTCGCCAATTACGAAATTTGGGCAGAAATCTTAGAATTTCAGAAATTTGGGCAGAAATTTCAAAAAATTGCATTTTTAATAAAATATTTCTTTTTTTCATTATCTAATTTCGGACGAAATTTTGGTTTCAGCCCAGGGCGAAAGCGACACCGAAACCAAATTTTAAAACCATGCATCTATGTTTTTGGGCGGTGATAAATGAACCCCTTAGATGATAAATTGACCCCTTTAACAGATACTTTAACGCTCAACGTTAAAGTACCCTTTATAGCCTCTTACAAACGAACAATAAATTCGCCCCCGTTAACCTCTCTCTCTCTCTCTCTCTCTCTCTCTCTCTCTCTCTCTTCATAATATACTGGGTGGGGCGAACAACAAGCTCTCTCTCCACACCCTTGTGGGGCCTGTTGGGCGTGAGCCCATTCTTTTTGGAAAGTGTTGGCCCTGAGCCAATTTATAAATAGTAACATTCTTTTACTGGTTTTGGTTAGAAGGCAACATGCCTTAACGGCTTTAGAAGCTTGGCAAAATCTTTTGGCCCATCCTAAGATTCAAACATGCTGATGTGTGCATGGGTTACGTGGTTTGCTTGGGGAGTTGGTTACCGGAATAAGTGTGATCCTTGAAGATCCCCTAATTGAATCTTTTAGTCATTGTAGTTTGAACGACTCTTTTGTTGGACTTATCTTAGTTTGTTGATTTTCCTTTATTGTAGGAGTTATTTTCTCCACGTCAGTTGTTAGTCTTGGCTATTTATGGCCCTGGAATAATAAGAATAAAGGACCTAAAATTTCTAAATTATTGGGTTAATGCTCAAAGGAGACTAGCCATCTCGAATTTGGCATTTCTTTATCTGTTTAACTTATCATTTTGGTATCAGAGCCAAGGTTTTGGCCATGGCTGAAAACCCTTAGCCCAGTCTAAAGCTTCGTGAGGTTACTGAAATCGTGATGCAGCAACACGAATCCTTGCAACAAATGGAGGGTCGATCTGCCAATCTCGAGAAATTCATGCTGGAGGTGTGTCAAGAAATGGCGGCAATGAATTCTCAAATGCGGGAATTGACGAAATCCCAACAAGGAGGTCGATTTCGCCAAACTGGAGACTCTTCTTCTGTTGGCCCAACGGAGCAAGCTACTCCTAACAGGCCCCCAAAAGTAGACCTTCTCAAGTATGACGGAACTGAGGACCCTACGGGATGGATCCTCCAGGCGGAGCAGTACTTCCAAGTCTATGATATTCGACCCCACCAAAAGGTATTGTATGCCTCTTTCTCTCTCAAAGGAAAGGCATTATAGTACTACAAATATCTGCAACACGCCGGCATTCTTGGGGATTGGCCCGAGTTTGTCACATCCTTAGAACGGAGATTTGGCCCCACGGCATACGAGGACCCTGAAAGTGCTCTTGCCAAGCTAAGGCAAAACACTACCATTGTCGCTTATCAAGAAGAGTTCGAAATCCTCTCGGATAGAGTGGATGGGCTAAGTGATCACTTCTTGACCCGAACCTTCATCAGTGGGCTCAAAGATGAGATTCGCAACACAGTTAAATTGCTCCGGCCGGTGTCCCTTATCGAGGCCATCGGACTCGCCAGTATGCAGGAGCAAAGCCTCATGGCCTATATCACACCACGAACTACACCCAATCCGTCACCCTGGCTAAAAACTCTGACGCCGACAATTCACAAGCTTTCCTTCGCTTAAATGAAGGACCGACGAGAACGTGGTCTTTCTTATAATTGTGACGAGAAGTTCGCTCCAGAGCACCGTTGTAAACAACAGACATTGTTCTTGCTTGAGGCCACTGAGGCGGTAGACTATTCCTTAGATATGGAGCTTGGGGAGAACTTTGTTAAAGGGATAACCTAACCTCAACCTTGAGGACAAGGTTCTTTGAGGGGGGGAATTGATGTGTGCATGGGTTACGTGGTTTGCTTGGGGAGTTGGTTGCCCGAATAAGTGGGATCCTTGAAGATCTCCGATCCTTGAAGATCTCCTAATTGAATCTTTTAGTCATGTAGTTTGAACGAGTGTTCAGTTGGACTCTTTTGTTGGACTTATCTTAGTTTGTTGATTTTCCTTTATTGTAGGAGTTATTTTCTCCACATCAGTTGTTAGTCTTGGCTATTTATGGCCTTGGAATAATAAGAATAAAGGATCGAAAATTTCTAAATTATTGGGTTAATACTCAAAGGTCTCGAATTTGGCCTTTCTTTATCTGTTTAAAGTATCACATGCACATTTTAAAAAGTGCCAAGTTGTCATAGACATGTTTGAAATGTTGGTTTTGAAAGAGGAAATGAATTGCACTTGAAAGCATATCAAATCGAATGAGAAACAGAGTCTAGACAATGTCCAGACGTCTGCCCAAACATCTTGCAAATGTCTGTAAATCTTAGAGTTTTACAACTCTCTCTGGTTTGCCGGCCAGACGTTTGCTTGAACGTATGCGTAGATGTCGGCCGCGACGCCAGATTTAGAAGAAAAAAAAATTCTTCAACAGCTCTTTGATTTTTTAGGGGATTTCAAGTCAGACTTACGTATTTTGATATACAACAGTAATATTACATCTTTTCCCTATAAAATCCCATCGAGGGAAGTCATGAACACCTTTTGATCATCTTGACTTCAAGATATAACTTGCAAAACAGTTTTCATTACTCTTGATCCTTCTTGTGCTTTATTTTTGCAATCCATTTGAAGGAGATCTCCCGAGGCGTACTTATGTGCATTTATTGGAGAAAAGAAGTGCTGCAAAGTGGTGTATCAACCTTATTTGAAGGCATTCACAAATTTGATTGTAAAAGCAAAGTGAGCGGGACACTTGAACCCGTGGTCATTGAAGCTCTTGGTTGGAGTTTGGAGAGCACTTGCTTTAGCTGTAAAAGGGTTGACTTCACCTTTCAAGAAAACCATAGTGGAACCACAAGCGACGTTTCCTTGTGAGAGTGGAGTGGCCTAGAGGTATAGGCGGAACCACTATAAATCCGATACGTTTCTTTCTTCCTCTATCTCTTAACATCCTTCAATTCTCTTTACTTGCTTTGCACTTGCTATTTATTTTAATATCATATTTGTGTTCTTCCTAGGCTAATCCTTTCATTCACTTTAATTAAAGAACTTAAAAAGGAACAAGTGTTAAAAAGGTCTTGGGCAACAAAAGTTTTGAAAAGCATCCAATTCATCCTCTTTTTGGTTGCCTACCTAGGCATCGGATGCTAAAGCGAATAAGTATATTTTCATTGGGTATGATGAAAGGAAGAAAGGTTGGAAGTGCATGAATCTTACAACTCGCATGTTCATTATTTCAAGAGATGTTTGTTATGAAATCTCTTCCTATTACGGTTTGGGAAATGTGTGTAATGAAGGAGCAATGAAGGAGCGAGTTAATATGGGGAGTGATTTTACTTGTCATAAACAAGAGAAGCAAAATGAAGAAAATAGTGAAGAGGAAAATTGTGCATCACATCTTAGAGGATCAAAAAGAACTATTGTCAAGACGGTATAGTATCAGGAAAAAAATATGGTGAGTACTTATTCTTGGTTCTTTTTCGGTCCGATTGATGACAATGGACCTTCTTGCTTTAATGAAGTAAAAATAATCAAAGAATGGAGGGATGTCATGGATGAAGGGGTGAAGATACTTGTGAAAAATGAGACTTGGGATCGTATTCCTATGCTCAGAGATGTGAACCCGGTTACATGTAAATAGGTGTTTAAAATAAAGTTAAAAGCGGATGAGAGAGTTGATAGATTCAAAGCAAGTTTTGTTGCTAGAGGGTTCTCTCAAGAGTTGGGAAAGGATTATGAGGAGACCTTTAGTCATGTTGCAAAGATGACTTTCGTTCAAGTTGTAATTTCATTAGCCGCTTGTCATGGTTGGAGATTATTTTAACTTGATGTTAAAAATGCATTTTTGTATTATGAGATCGACAAAGACATCTGGATAGAGCAACTGCCGAGTTCCTATTTAAGTAATCATCCGATTTATGTTTGCAAGCTCAAGAAAGCCCTTTATGGATTAAAACAAACTCCAATGGCGTGGTATGGCAAGATTGTCGAATACTTACAATTTTGTGGATGGATTATAGTCTATTTGTGAAGAAAGAGAAAGAATTGCTTGTTATTGTGCTTCTTTACATCGACGATATGATAGTTACCAGCAACAATGATGTGGAGGTTGCAAAATTAAGGGTGGAGCAATCTATTTATTTTGAGATGAAGGATTATGAATAGCTAAGTCACATTCTATGCTTGGAGGTGAAAACCTTGAAGGATGACAAGCTTATTTCTCAAAAAGGTGATGTGGAGAAATTAGTTGAAAGATTTTGGATAAGTCAGGGTAAACGATCTGCCACTCCTCTTGTTGTTAATATAAAGATAAGGTGGGAAGAGGACAAGCTTCTTTTGGATCCTTGACTATCACAAGACTGGATATTTTTTTTTCGATTTTTGCAAGCGTCACGGAAACCACAATTGGAAGAGGCAAAGAGAATTTTGAATCATGTAAACTTTACTCTTGACTTGGGATTGCTTCACAATAGAGGAGTTGATTTTGTGTTAAATGGATTTATCGATGCCGATTATGGAGGGGGCTTGGATGATTGAAGATCTACTTCCGATTATGTTTTTTTTTTTTTTTTTTTTTTTTTTTTTTGTGGATGAGCATGTGTTTCTTGGTATATCAAGAAACAAGGTTCGATGTCTCTTTCAACGACGGAAGTGGAATATGAGGCCACCACTCTTGCTTTTCAAGAATGTGGTTGGTTGCGGCAGTCAATTGAAGATCTTCATTTACCTATTTACATGGTGACTACTATTCTTTGTGACAACCAAATTGCACTCAAACTTACAGCAAATCTGGTTTGCATTGAAGAACAAAGCATATTGAGATCTAGCATAATTTCATTCGTGAAAAAAGTACTTGATGGTACAATTGGTGTGGTGGACTAGTTTCCAAAAACACACTTTAAGAGAGAGTGTTAATTTTAAACTGTGTTTGGAAATACATTTTGTTTGGTTTATTTTTATTCTATTTTAATTTTGAGAGATGTAGTGAGGATATAAATGTAATTTTGTATTAAGGGCATTTTGGTCATTTTGCCTTGCTTGCTCACACATGTTTGCTACATCTTTGTCCTTCCCACTTACCTCCTATTTAAAATTCAAACTCTACTTGAAACCCTAAACCCACCACTAGTTTCCTAAGCATTTAAGTCTCCACTTATTCACACCTAGCTACTACCACTTACCTAAACCACTAATTCTCCACTTTCCATACTGAGCCTAATCTCCATTTATTCATTTTTTTTAGATATTCTCTACTTGTAAGACCTTCATTGAAGCTCGCTTGTGTTCAAGCATGTGATGTGAATCATAATGCCAACTTGCCCCATATTTTCTCCATGTTTTGAAGTATTCTTTCTGTTGTTCTTATCTTGCAGTGTTGTTCTTTCGATCATATATTGGAGTATATCTGATTGATGTATGTTCTTCTACTTCGGTTGTAAACCTTGAGCCAGTATTTGATAAAAAGGATATCATGGTGTTTCAAAATACATCTTGCTCTTTAGTTAAAATGGAGGGAGGGGGAAAAGTTTTTGAGATGAATTTAAGAGAATTGCGTCATCACACAAAACAAAACAATAGAGTGTGGATATCATTTTCAAGATCAAACCTAATTTTGTCATGTTGTAAAGATATGGTTTTTTAGAAGCTCTAAAAAAGAAAAAAGGAAAAAGAAAATGAGAGGTCTATTTCATCTGAGGGAAGTAGAGATATCCAGCATATCTTCACATGCATGTTACGGTATAGCAAACCACCGACACTACAACTTTTCTATGGCATCATTTAAAATTAGGTTAGATGGAGGTATTGAACATTGACATCTGTATTTCTAGCTTTTCTCTCTACCTACCCAAATGGCCAGATTGTTACAATAATCTACAAAGGTACCACTAGTTTGTAGTGGAAAATAAATTTGTATTGCTCTCTCAATTTACAACAAGATAACCCATATGACCTTGGGCCTGCAAGATGAAAGATAAGTTATTTGGATATAGGGAAATTTTATCTTGGATTTTCATTTCTTGAAAAATGAGGTTTAAGCGTTTGGCTAAGTAATGTATATAGAAATATTTTGTTTTCTAAATCGAGGATTTTCAATGTTTTCTATGAAAATTACAACCTTAGAGATCGGAATTCTTTTTCCCCATGGAATATTTGTTGCATTCGAGTGGCCCCTGAAACCCGTGCTCTGAGTGATACCGTGAGATGAGGGGCTGACTGGCCCACCAACACAACCATGGATAGAAACCAATGTTTATGCCATGTTCATTTTGGATTTTGATAATTGATTTTTGAGTCTAAAACTGATTATTGGACTTGAAACCGATTAGTTTGGTTGAATGATTCTAATCATTTGGTCAATGACTAGCAAATTGATTGTTAAATCCATTCTCTCAATTCAGAGACAAGTATTCCTTCTTTCTGGGGTGACAAAGGATGGGACCCCATCAAATGATAAGGGAAACCCTGTGTGTTTGTATGCGTTCCATCGAATTCACTAGTTGGGGTTGTTCTCTGTGGGATAAAAACCCTTGGATAAGCTGTTCTAGGATGATTTTATTGTGATCAAACCCCCAGTGCTGGCTACCCTGCTTGTATTGAATATACCCTAACCATTGGGCTTCTCTAGAGAAGAACATGGCCTTGTTTAGATTATAGGAAAAAAAAATTCTTGGGAATTTTTTTTCTTTCCTTGATTCATAGGGAAATGATATGATTATGCATAATTTAGAGGGATACCATTATAAATAAATGGTTCCTCTAAATAAAGATTGAATAGGGTTGGTTCCAATTATCTTTTTCACCTATAAAAAATGAGGAAATTTTAGAAATCTTTTTCCTTTTCAAACTTTTCCACAAAATTCTTGCACTCCAAACAGGGCCATAGAACAAAACAAGCCTATCCAAGGACAAAATAAACCCCACTTGCTACTCTCATGGAGAACAGTCCCATTACCCACCAAAAACAAATGTCCCATTATCCCATATGTATGAGATGCTCTTCTTCTCATTTTCTCAAGGCTGGATTACTTTTAGACAGAACTCATATGATATTTGATATATAAACTGACTTATTGATGAAGAAGGGTATATTGGTCTTTATGGCAAATCAATCATCTTTGAGAAAAGAAAAGAGTATTTCTGTAGTTTTAAGGAAAACGAGGGTGGATTCTATAGCATGGAATGCTGGCAGAATCTATCTTCATCTCTATTACACCAATCCCTCTCCACAACTACCAAAGTCCAAGAAGAAATGGAGCAGAGCAGTTACAGAAACCTTCTATTCTCCTTCCAGTTCTGTCTTCTTTTCCTCAGTTTTTCAAGATCTTTAGCCTACACAAACTACACAGTTGGAGACTCCTTAGGCTGGTTTGACTCTCTCCTAAAACCCACCATCAATTACCATAAATGGGCTTCTGGCAAGAACTTCAGCTTGGGAGATTTTCTCAGTAAGTTAAAAAAAAAAACAGCAGTGTAATGGGTTTTCTATCTTTTAGCTAAATTCTCTATCGCTGTTCTGTTTCTACATTGCTACCATTTCCCCTCCTCTCTCTTATATGGGGTTTTAAACACACTGATTTATCTCTATTTTGTTTGGTGTGAATTATCACTGAAATTAAAAATTATGATTATTTCTTTTAGAGGGCTTCTCTCTGTTTTATTTGGTGTGAATTATCACTGGAATTAAAAATTATTGATTATTTTTTCTAGTATTGCTTTTAAATGACTTCTCTCTGTTTTATTTGGTGTGAATTATAACTGAAATTAAAAAGAAATTAAAAATTGTTGATTATTTTTTCTAGATTGGTACTATTTTCCCCTTTTCTCTCTCTCTCTCTCTCTCTCTCTCTCTCTCTCTCTCTCATATGGTGTCTTATACACACACAAGCTTCTCTCTATTTTGTTTGGAGTGGATTATAACTGAAATTAAAAATTGTTGATTATTTCTCAGTCCTACCCTCTCTCTCTCTCTCTCTGTATTTTTCAATCACTGATTTTTTACTTTTTTTTGGAGAGAATTGTAACTGAAGTTAATGTTACAAATAGTTTCTGGCACTTCTCTTTATGGAGCAAGAATGGAATATTAGTGAGGGAAAAAAAAAAGCCTTCCCAGTACAGGAAATGTTCTCTGCACTTGATCTGTTTTTTAGAATTTCATGTGTTTTGCTTTTAGCTTTTTTCTGTGTGATAACCACACTTCCATATTTTGTTAATGTTACTACTCACTTTCTTTTACACTTTTCTGATTGTATGTTGATAGTATCTTGAGTTTGGTAATAGCTGTTGAAAGCTAATTAAAAAGTGCAAAACAAAGTGAGTAATGCCATTATCAAAATATGGTAGTGAGGGTAAAAAAAATGTTCTAAATCTCTTTTTTAAGTGAAAAAAAAATAAAGAACAGGGAATGTCTAGGCAAATTCACATCAAGCCATTTCGCGGCACCTCTTTCTCAAGAGAGAATAGCCATATCATAGCTGGATTTGTGTTATTCATTTAATTCATATGATGTTGCACTTCTCTTCTGAAAAAAGGGGCTACAAAATTGCTTTTGCAAAATTGCCTAGGCATTCCCTTTTTATATTCTCCTTTCTTGATGAAGCTAACAATTATTTCCTTTTTCAGTTGCTCTAATTTAAAAGTGATATTTTTAGACTGTTAAGCATGTCCACTGTTGGGATGGGTTGACATTCTGTTTTGCTCTGTTGTTTATACTCTAAACAAAGGATAGTATCTTAGTTGGAGAAATTATATGGTGACGGTCGTGCTGTGAAGCCCCAGAATACACTGGGGTCCACATTTTTTTGGCGATCTAAATCATTCATTGGATGGGCCCTGACATAGATAGGGTGTACCCAAAAAATCTTATCCAACCGTCGATGTTCGGCTAGGATAAGAGATTTGGGGCACAATCTATCTATGTCAGGGCCCATCAAATGAATGGTTTAGATCACCCAAAAAATATGGGCCCGCTGTATTTTGGGGGGGGGGGGGGGGTGCACGTCCATGCACAGCCATTCACCATATGAATTCTCAATTAACATAAGATACATATTGGACATTATTTTGTTTGGATTTTGAAAGTATTTATGTCTCACTCATGCAGTTTTTAACACGGATAAAAACCATTCTGTTATCCAAACGTACAATCACACCACGTACAAACTATGTGACTACAATGATGCTGAAGAAGATGATACCCTCCAATGGTCAGAATCTGATCCGACAATATCTGCGGACGCAGTTTCAGTATCAGTTCCCCTATTAAAAGAAGGATCAACTTATTTCTTTTCGGGCGATTATGATGGAGAACAATGCAAATTTGGTCAGCACTTTGCGATAAATGTAACACATGGCGAGGGATTACCGGGGAGTCTACAGAGCCAGTCGATGGATTCGCCAGCTCCGGCAAGTCCCGACGATGACAATTCCGTGCCAGATACACAAATTCCAACTAATTTTAGTAGTCCTGTAGAGGGTGATAGTGTTCAACAGACGTCAAGGTCAGTTTCCTTAGCAATGTTTGGGAAATGGAAGGAATTTGTGGTATTTTTGGGGTTAGTTTGGGTTTGGGGTGATTTGAATTTTTTTGGTTCTTTTTATTAAGTAGGTGAATAGTTGTATTTTCATTTGGGGGTTGTTGTGTTATTGTGATTAAGAAAGAGAAAATATTCAGGATATTGATTTATAATATTCTGGAGATGATAATGAATAATGATATTTTTCTTTACCTTTTTAATGAATTCTATTTTCGTTTTCCTGTTATGTACATGCATGGTACATGTATGATGTGGCATTATGTGTTATTATTTTATTAAATCACGTATGATGTGGCATTATGTGTTATTATTTTGTTAAATAATAGGTAGTTAATTAATTGTGTGAAATGTCATTGTAAATTAAGTAGTTGTCTTATATGTACTTTAAAAGGAAGTAGTTATTGTAGAGAACAACTACTGTGTAGTTATTCTGTGAATGGTCTTACTTATATGTTTGAGAGAACATATATGGTGGCCGACCGTGAGATTATAAAGGGCCGAGAGAGTAAACCATCTCTCCTTTGGATTTTAATCCAAGAGAAAGCCTTTTTGTTGACTTTTCTTTGGTTCAAAAACCAAGGCACCAGGTTTTGTCTCTACCCGCTCTTTATAATCTCACGGTCGGGCATTATATAATTTCTATATGTTTGAAAGGGGAGCAGTTATTGTAAGCAGAAACTACTATGTACTCATTGTATGAAGTAAGAACATTGTATGAAGTATCTTACTTATATGGTTGAAAGAGAAGTAGTTATTGTAACCTGTAACTGTATGTTTAAGTAAGTTAGACTCTTGGATGGAGAATCCAAGAAGTTTAATCTCAAATAAATGTTATGGAGACAACGCTGTCCCCAAATTCAGCTGAAAGGAGGCAAGACAATCCTTGAATTTACGCAACCTTATCTAGCATTTTGTCTTTGAGAAATTTGCATGTATCAAGTGGTATCAAAGTGGTCGATCCTGTATCATGGTTACATCTTGGGAGATTTTGGATTCCTTATGTGACGATATTCGGAATATTAAAGTGTTTGTTTTGAAAATGATGGAAAGACAACGATAATTTGTGGCAGGCTTGAACAAAATCAACATATCGATCGAGGAATTGGGCAAAAATGAATCTTGAAATTGGTGATGTCCGTTAATAATGTTGTGCGGGTTGATATCATGAAAGTATTTAGCTTTTGGCTCGCACTTGGACACTTCAATAATGATTGAGTTGAATAATTGATCGCAATTTTGTTGTTCTTTGTTAAAGGCACAATCATTCCTTTCCTTCCACATTATGATCATTCTTTTCCTTCCATATTATTCATATGCATGATAGGATGAGGATCTTGCAGCTGCATTGGAGCCTCTTGTTCCCAATCAGTACTCTGCACCACCATTTTCAGAAGGTAATGATCAAAAGGGTTGGGGATGGTGTAGTGTGAAAAAGGGCCAAAGAAAAAATCTCAATCTCCACGAGCATAGAAAAGTGTATCAAAGAGTTTCTAGCTGTGCTAGATCAAAAGAAGGAAAAAGATTCAAAACTTCAAACGATCATAACTATTAATCAAAGTAGGGGTGCAGGTTTGGTTCTGTGAGCCCAACCTGCCCTGGCCCGCCTTGAGCCCGAATAGGGTTGGACTGGATTTTCCAACCCATAGGGCGGGCTTGGGTTCAATTTTGCATACCCGAGCCAGTATCGAGTTGGGCCCAGGGTTGATACCTTAGGCCAGATGACCCTATTTACACTATATGCCATATTTTGATATTTACACCAACCCATCTTGTCTTTTAGTACTTGAAAAACTTGTTACAGTTTCCAAAATGCTCTTACAAGCCGATTAAAGAAGAAACGACAGCTTGGTTCGTGTTGTTATTAAAAACTTGGCTGCGCCGATTCACTAGGGCCAATCAGGGCCAGCTCTGTCCTACCTGGCGCAATCAGGGCGGGCCAGGGCTGAGTTGAGCCCGGCAAGTCGGGCTTGGGTTGAGGTTTCTTAGGCCCTGACTCAGGGTTAGGACAGGCTAGGGCTAAGATAATGGGATCCAAGGTTGGGCTAGGGTTTTGAAAAGCCCGGCCCAACCCAACCTGTTGTTGTAGCCCTAAATCTAAATGTTGGATCAGAGCTTATACTATACTATATTGTTGGATTTGTATTGATGAGCTCTACTTTGCCAGACCCCTTTATGTCGCATCAAGGCGAGAGAGAGAGAGAGAGAGAGAGAGAGAGAGAGAGAGAGAGAGAGAGAGAGAGAGAGAGAGAGAGAGATTTCATTTTTATTTTTATATTTTTGCCAATTTCTATTTTACTTGTTTTAGAGGATTTTGAGCCCATTGTTTTTTAGGAGAGTCTTGTTCTTATATTTAGAGTCAAATGGATACTTTTAAGTCAAGTCGTTATCCTAATGGAATAATTATGTGTGCATTGTAACAAAAACAAGGCACTTTTCTCTTAAATTTACAAGTTACCATATTTTCTTGTGAATTTAATTAATGCATTCTTGAGGTTGCGATGTTCCCTTTACTTTGTTATCTTTCTTTGTGATTTTTGCTAAGCTATTTGGTATCAGACCGAGGACTTCATTAATTTGATGATGAAGAATGGATCAGATTACCACTTCTAGGATGATGTTTCTTAAGATCAACCCATGAACACTAGCATTATTCAAAGATTTCCAACAGGTGATGCAAGATGGCAAGACCTACATTGTCAAAGAGGCTCGCAGTCTTCCTACTCTTTTGTAATGAATCTTGACACCCACGTACCCTAACACCCTAAGTAAATGAGTACAATGATGATGAGCTTGTAGAGATTATTCTTGGAGGACTAGGTGAGGTCAATAAAGATAAGGGCTCTACAAACTACCAAGATGAAAGTGCATTTCCCCAACTTCAGTGTCACTCTACGCAGAGGATTTTTATAATTGGCTTTTGGAGTTTGAATACTTCCTGATGTGAAGAAGGTTAATCTTATAGCATACAAGCTTAAGGGTGGAGATTTAGCCTAATGGGAGTAACTCCAATTTTTTTAAGGTTGTGGCAGGTAGACTGGAGAGGCTCCAAAGAAACTCCTTTGGGAAGGGAAATAAGACGAGTGCCTCAAACATTTGGTGAGGCGGATATGTGACAATCAAAAGGTTTTGGGGGGATGGGGCTTCTCCAAGATAGGGCACTTATAAGAAAATGTCGATGGAGTTATGGAGAAGAGAGAGACCCTCTTTGTAAAAAAAACCACGAGAAGTACAATGAGAGTTTGGGGGTGTAAGAGATTAGCAAATGTGAGGAGGCCAAGGCTAGCTCAGGAGCTTAGTGTAAACGAAGATTGAGATTCGTCTTTGAATGTCAAACCAACGGTTACCTATTCAAGGTATATCTTTTAATTAATTCTTTCAGTGTTTTGTTGTAATTGATTGATATTACGTTCATTGTGAAGACGGCATTGATTGAGGACTGCCCAAAATTACAGCAGCTCAATCTCTATATAATAGAAGGCCTGCACACTAGTTACGGCATGCAGAAATTACACCAAACTAGTGTTACATATCTTGTCCCATTGCTACTCTCTCTCTCTCTCTAGATTAAACGTGTCACTTTCTCTCATCTCCTCTTTCATCTTCTCTCACTTAGACGAAGCCTATGTTGATGTCTTTAACCCTCCCTTGCTTTTGGAAACATCTTTATAGTGCAGGTTGTAGAGGATCAACGAATCTGGGCTTAGGGAGCCAAAATGGTGCCATCTCCACTAGATCTCTATTAAAAATTAAGTGCATGGTGTAGGGACTCTTAACAGGGTAGAACTCACCCCTAAAAGCTAGCTGTTAGAGGGAGGGTGCACATCCCTTATAAGCAAATCCACATCCATTGTCTCTTCCGATGTGGGACTATTTTTGCTTTCAGGTGGAACCCCCAACAATCTCCCCCTCCACGTGGAAGCAACGTGGACAATCTCGCTCATCCACGCGGGTGCAATGTGGGAACTACGAGATCTACCCCAAGGGATTATTCCGTCCTCGCATGCATTACCGGGGTTACTGAGATCTTCCCCGAGGGACATTCCCGCCCTCGGAAGCAAACTGGGGTTACCACGCCCTCACTTTGATACTACTTGTAGGGACTCTTAACAGGGTAGAACTCGCCCCTAAAAGCTAGCTGTTAGAAGGAGAGTGCCCATCCCTTATAAGCAAATCCACATTCATTGACTTTTCCGATGTGGGACTATTTTTGCTTTCACGTGGAACCCCTAACACATGCATGATCAATCATTAGGTAAGTAGCAAAAAAATTTAAAAGTGCCTATTCCTCCACGGATCCTAGACTTCATTTGCACTACTTTGCTCAAGAAGATCAATATTCTTTGTAGAAGTATAAATAGTTAATTAACACCAACTCTAACAGCATAAGCTTCTTAAGTAATTGGTTGTTTCACATGGTATCGGAGCTATTGCCTCATGAGAGGTCCTAGTTTCTAAACCCAACAACTCCTTGATATTAAAAATGTCTACATGTACGACCAACCCAAAATGAGGAGGCACATGTGTCACGTGTACTGCCAACCCCAAAAAGAGGCCAGGGCCATATGTGAGGGAGTGTGGAAGTTTAAATGATTAAATAACACCATGTAATAGCTTAAGCATTTGGAGTAACTTATTGTTTCACACTCTTGATCCTCTTCCAAGTGAATTTCAACAAAATAACAAGAACATGAAATCAATCCACAAGAATTATTATGTAAATAAGAAACTCAACTCTCTGGATATTCCAAGGTGACAATTACTAACAAGCCTTTGCTGATGTTATATTCTACTCCATCGGGCACGACTTTTAACAATTAGGCAAGTGAGACTGTACACCGTGGTATAAAATAGGACCGATGAGAATATATATATTTTTTGGTGGGTAAGCCATGATCGAACTTGCAACCTCGCAATTGAGAAACAACGCCTCAACCATTGAGCTAAATGCCCAATCACACCAATGATAAGATTTAGAGAAAATGACAAAAAAAAAGGGCTTTGATATGACAATGACCTGTCAAGGGGGGGAGACTTGAAAATAACCAATCTAGAGTGATGGTGACTGGTTTGCGTCGGTTTAGGACAAAAATACCCTCATTTTTAAAATGCCCTCTCTCTCTCTCATGGGATGATCCCAACCATCAGTTAGAGGGTCACAATGCCACTCTCTCTCTCTCTCTCTCGTGGGATGATCCCAGCCGTCCATTAGAGGGCCCCAATGCCCCCCTCTCTTTCATGGGATGATCCCAACCGTCCATTAAAGGGCCACAATGCCCCCCTCTCTCTCATGGGATGATCCCAACCGTCCATTAGAGGGCCACAATTCCCCTCTCTCTCATGGGATGATCCCAACCGTCCATTAGAGGGCCACAATGTCCTCTTTCTCTCATGGGATGATCTCAACCGTCCATTAGAAGGCCACAATGCCCCGCAGGTCCGTGCACCTCTCTCCGATAGCCTCTGATTCTGAGCGAAGCTCCTCTCACAGGTTGGTAATCTCTCTCTCTCTCTCTCTCTCTCTCTCTCTTAGTTGTTTAAACTCCTATTTTTTTTTAGAAATCTATGGTTTAAAGCCCTAAAGTTTGGTTTAAACCCCTAATTTTTTCCAAATTTTTCATAGATTATTAGTTTAAACCCCCAAGTTTGGTTTAGAAATTCAGTTTAGAAAACCCTATATTTTCCCAAATCAGTTGAGAAAACCCTATATTTTGGAAAATCAGTTTAGAAAACCATATATTTTTCCAAATCAGTTGAGAAAACCGTATAGTTTGGAAAACCAGTTTAGAAAACCCTATAATTTTTCCAAATCAGTTTAGACTCAAACCAATAAGTTAGGGTTGGTACTCTCTCTTTCAGTTTGAAAAATCAGCAACTAAAACCCTTTTTTTTAGAAATCTATGGTTTAAAGCCCTAAAGTTTGGTTTAAAACCCTATGTTTTTTAGAAATACATAGTTTAAAGCCCTAAAGTTTTGTTTGAACCTCTAATTTCTTAGCAATGTATGGTTTCGAGCTCTAAAGTTTGGTTTAAATCCCTAATTGCTTCCAATTTTTTCACAAATTTTGTGTTTAAACCCCCAAAGTTTGGTTTAAACTAATAATTTGTTAGAAATCATTGGTTTAAAATTGAGAAAATGAGTTTAGGAAACCCTATATTTGTGGACCCCAATCCGAGGACGGTGGGGGAACGAGTTCCTAACACCCTATGGATCATCCACGTGAATGGAGAGCTCTACCAAGGAACTCTCGAAACGGATGCCACCCTCACAGCATAGCATGAGTGGCGATATAAAAAAAAAAGATACATCCTGATCCGGAGCCAGGGCTCAAAACCAAGATATATCTAGAAATAACTTAGAGTCGTCATCCATGGATACGCCATGGAACCAAAACAAATGCTCTGTTTGCAATGGATAACCAGAGATACAAAAGGTCCATGCCTGATGACGAATGGAGAAGGTCTGAAGAGCACCCCCAATTCGCCCGAGTGCGAACACTTGGTCTCTTATGCCATTTATTATTAACCTCGAAGAGTTTTGGGCAAAAATCATGTGAAATGGGAACAATCCTCATGAGTCGTCTATCTAAGCATGCATTTCTTGAGAATAGAAATACTAAGCATACACAACATAAATGAAAGAAGCGTGTCACCTAAGCATCGCTAGGTTATGAGTGGCATACTTAACTGGTGTCTAAGTTCTGATGGACAAACACATACAAGCTACAGCTAAAGGTATATGATCAGTACAAGAAAGTAAGAGAACATAACAAAACACACAACATAACAAATCCTAAGACTCTAAACGATTTAGCCCGAGTCCTCGGATGGTCTGGTATTCATCCAAAGAAGCCTACGTATCTCCGCCTCCACGAGAATCAAGGCAACGTAGTTCTTCGCGCCTATTCTAAGCTATGATGCCTAAGACACCTAGACCTCTATCCTAGACTCGATCTAAAAGACCAGACCAGTTATTAAAGTTTCTTGTACGATTATTTAAATTCCAGTGAATTGTGGATTTTAGGACACCCTATATGCCCTAACTAAATGCAGATTAGCCCTAAGCTAATGCAGGTGGTTCCTACAATCTATGTGTAACTAGGCTGTGCGTCCTAAGGAAAACAATGGGATCACTAGCGCATCTTAGACCTAGTCATCAGTCGGCGATGTGAATCGCCAACTGACCGGATGGAGGCGCTCCTATAACTCTAGGACAAACCCCTAACTCTAAAACAAACACACACAAGCACACAACAAATCAAAAATAAAACCCTAACTCTAAAACTCTCCACCTAAGACAAAGTCCTAACTCTATAGGAAGATTTTTTTGAAAACAATGTTTTGGAAGATTTTTGGTATTTTTAAAAGGGTTAAATGATTTGTTTACAAAGGTTTGGCTGGACCTGGGATAAGAATCCCAAGCTGCACTACGTACCTCGTGGAAGAGGATCAAGCCAACGTAGTTCGAAACGTACTTTCCTAATACGCTATAAAACTCAACACTTTAGATTTTTTTAAAGGTTCTTGATGTTTTCAAATGTTTTTTGAAGTGCTTTTATATTTTTGACGTTTAAAAAGTGTGTTAACACCTTTCAGCTAAAGGGGATCCGATAGAAGAGCATCCTTACCCACCATATCGCGGTAGAGTAATTTAGAGGGAAACGGGATCCCTAAAGCCTAAGGGGAAAGAAAACAAACAAGGGAACTAAAATTCCGATACGAGAAAAAATAATCTCAAAGAGATGACCAAAAGCTGACGAGGCTTAGCCAGAATCCAAAAGAGACGAGTTCTGACCTGCGAGGGAAAATCCTAAATAAACGAGAGATGAAAAACCTCTAACTCAAAGGGGAAACTTCTAAACAAAAGGGGACAGATAAAAACTCTACAAGAATATCTACTAAACGATCAGCCACTTAGGAATGGTCCTAACTGGCTAAACACTCTAAGAGGAGAGAATCCCTTAACCTGCGAAAACTCTAAGGCAGGGAGGGAAGAGGCTGGCTCAAGAAACGTTCCATCGTTGCAACCTAAACCCGAGAGAAGTGTTCCCAAAATCGATGGCGATCCCGAAACTCGAAAAGTATCCCGAGGAACGTGCGGAGAATAGTCCCGAAAAGAAAGGAAACCTCTCAAACCCTGTGAAGACCCTAAGATAGGGAAAATGATAAGAAGGGCAAAGGGGCTGGCTCAAGAAACATTCTGTCATCGCCTGAACCCAAGAGAAAAATTCCCAAAAATCGATGGAAATGCTAAACACTTGCGAAAAACCTAATCTCTAATGGAAAATCAAGACGACAAGGGTTTGCTCAAGAAATCCCAAATAAACGTGAATATCGATACCAAAACCCACAGGGGTAAAGATAAAAAGAAAAAGGAGGGGCTCCGAGTAGCCTCATCCTAGCCATCCGAAATGAAGGCCCAAAACACATTCAATTAGGAATACAGGTGAATGTCTCAAGGAAATGACATCCTCACAGCAATGAGAAAAAATAGATTCCTCACATTTCTTCTTCAATTATAAATCTCAAAACTCAAATAAAATAGCTGAAATTATACTTGATAAACTGGTGAGCATGTGTTACCTTTCCTCTTAGATAAAATCAAAGGAATTGAGATCAAAAGAGAATCCTGAATTTTAATAGCATAACCATTTTTTTTTTAGATCTACCTAGAGTTTAAACCGAAACTCTAGAATTGAGATGGGGACTGAGATTATATAAATAAAAAAATGCAGCATCAAGAATACACATCAGAGAACATGCCCATCGACAAAACTCATTCAAATGGCTATGCTAAAACCAGAATATTCACTAGCCTAATTGAGTTAAATCTAAGGACCGAGCCAAACAAATGAAACAAATCCCACAGATGAGAAAACCAAAGAAAAAAAGAAGAAATTGTAGTGAAGGTTACCTTCTCCAGAAGATGATATGGCCCCTCGAGCACTTCTTGCCCTTGCCCTTATTCAACGGAGCTTTGAAGTCTGATGGCGCTAATAAGGCGGATCGGATTTGCAGAGGTACTTATGGTGGAAGAAAGGGGTTTGGATGAAGAGATGAGATGGGTTTAGGGGATAGGTGAGATGGTGGTGGGTTTTTTTTTTAGAAAAAGGGATGGAGGTGTTGCTCGGCTAAAATGGGTTTGATGGTGGTTTGGGTTTCAAAGAAAAATCAGAGGAGATACGGTGGCTGGAGGTTGAAGAATGTGGGTGTTTTAGGGGTTAGTAGGAGGAGGAGATGAGGGCTGAGAAATGGGGTGGATGATGGAGATTGGTAGACGAAAATAGAGAAGAGGGTTTTGATGGTTTTTAATGGAGATGGTGGCTTGGAGGGATGGTGGTCGAAGAGGGTTTGGAGAGCTTGGCCGGATTTAATGGGAGAGGGTTCGAAGGTGCGGATGGAGGTGGAAGAAGGTAGGAGGTTGTGGTGGGTTATGGCCGGCGGGAGGGTTGACCGGAGTTGCAGAAATGGGGTTTTGGGTTCTAAAATAAAAGTAGTGGCTGATGAAGGGGATAATGGGGTTTTGAATAAACAGGGGATGGAAGAAGATAGAGGTGGTTAATGGTGGTTGATGTGGGTTTGTAGGAAAGAAGATGAAATGGGGTTTTAATGGAGAATAGAGTTCGGTGGTGGTGAGAGATTGCAGAGGTGAAAATGAATTGGGTTTTGGTTGGAGAAAACAACGTATGATGGTGTATGGTGGGGGTGGGGGTTGATGAAGGAATTGAGGTGGGACGGTTAGATTCCGGCAAGAGTTTCCCCGGAATCAATGGAGGTTGATGCTAGGAAAAGGGTTTGGGTCAAGGGCATGGTGGTGGGGTTAGGGCTGATGGGTGGAAAAGATCGGCGAAGATGGAGATGAGGCCGTGGAGATGGCGGCTCCTCCCCTTCTCTCTTGCGGCTGCAGAAATCCCTTTCCAAAAAAATGAGGCTTTTTTCTTCTAAACCCTAACTCGTTTTTCTCTTTTAAAGAGGAAATGAGTCATTCGACCCCCCCTATTTCTTACTTGGACAACCCTATTTAATGCATTTTATCACTACTCTTTTAATCCTATAGGGGTGGCTCGGGCAATAGCGAGGGCAAAGGAAAAGAAATGATATTTTAGCACCCCCCCCCTTCTTTTTTCTGGACAGCCACATATTGCGTTTGTGGTTACTCTTCACATTACATGGGGGGCCTGGGTACTAGCATGCCCTAGGAAAAAATGATAAATCCGACCCTTTCAATTTCTATGGACAGCTCTTCTTTCATATAATTCACTCCCCTTTTCATATGAGAAAATGGTAAATTCAGCCCCCTTTTCTCGCTTGGACAACCGCCTACTAGTGTAATTTGAGGTCCTACCACACTAATTTGAAAAAGTTAAGCACAAAACATGGAGGTGTAGGGCACGGTCAAAATGGGGTATCTACAGATGCCCCTCTTTGGCAGAGTGTGCTTGTCACACGAATGACAAAGCTGAACAGACAACACATTTTGGCCGGCCCGAAAATAAAGTAAAACAAGTTTTTTTTTTTTTTTTTGGGTTTTAACTCTAAAATGATATTCACAAGGGTAAAACAACATATGACCTTGCCACAAAGCTTAAAATCTACAAGCAAAGGTGCGATAGACTCTCTCTAACTCTTAACTCAAGAAACATATCATATTGGTGAAACTACTTTTCACCTCAAGCATTCAAAACAATGGGGAAACTGCTTTCAAACAAGCATTCTAAATCAAAAGAAACTACTTTTCTCTCAAACAATCAAAACCAAAAGGAAACTACTTTTCCGACAAACATCACAAACACGAGAAACTGCTTTTCTCCAAAATCTCTATCTCTGATAAACTACTTTTCTCCAAAAACTCTATTCATGAGAAACTACTTTTCTCTTCCAAAATCTCTATACCTGAGAAACTACTTTTCTCTCCAAAAACTCTGCCTTTGACAAACTACTTTTCTCTTCCAAAAACTTCAAATAATTGATAAACTACTTTTCTCTTCCAAAAATCTTCAAATAATCGAGAAACTACTTTTCTCTTCAAAACTCTATTTTCGATAAACTACTTTTCTCTTCAAAAAAACTTCAAATCATTGAGAAACTACTTTTCTCTTCAAAAACTCTATCTTTGAGAAACTATTTTTCTCTCACAACCTTCATAATCACGGGGAAACTACTTTTCGCCCAATCTTACAGTTAACGGGGAAATTACTTCTCGCCCGATCTTTCAATTAAAAGGGGAAACTACCTTTCACCCAATTTTTCAATCAACGGGGAAACTACTTCTCGCCCAATTTTACAATCAACGGGGAAACTACTTTTCGCCCAATCTTCCAATTCAAAGGGGAAACTACTTCTCGCCCAATCTTAAAATCAACGGGGAAACTACTTCTCACCCAAAACTTCCAATTAAAAGGGGAAACTACTTTTTGCCCAATCTTCCAAACACGGGGAAACTACTTTTCGCCCAATCTTCCAAACAATGGGGAAACTACTTCTCGCCCAATTTTTCAATCAACGGGGAAACTACTTTTCGCCCAATCTTCAAAACAATGGGGAAACTACTTCTCGCCCAATTTTTCAATCAACGAGAAAACTACTTTTCGCCCAATCTTCCAATTCAAAGGGGAAACTACTTCTCGCCCAATCTTCCAATTCAAAGGGGAAACTACTTCTCGCCCAATCTTAAAATCAACGGGGGAAACTACTTTTCGCCCAATCTTTCAAACAACGGGGGAAACTACTTTTCGCCCAATCTTTCAAACAACGGGGAAACTACTTTTCGCCCAATCTTTCAAACAACGGGGAAACTACTTTTCGCCCAATTTTCCAGACCATGGGAAAACTACTTTTCGCCTAATCTAAAAACACGGTGAAACTACTTTTCACCAGACGATAGCTATACAGACCATTGCTGAAAATCCATCTGTTTAGCTATCCGGGTAACTCTGACTCCTCTCTTTCAAGGTAGCGACTCACCCAAGATTTATATGGTCCTGCCAAACAGTTCCATATTAATCCACGCAGATATACCTGACTCCTAACTCTTTAGGTAGCGGTACATTGCGAAGCGATGATTAAGCAAGTCATTACTTGACATTTCAATGCTAATCATCTCGGTATTCAAATATTTGAGGAAACTACTTCTCTCCCAAACATTCAATACCAAGGCGAAACTACTTTTCACCAAGCAACAATTAAACAGGCCACTACTTGGCACCTCACCAAACATCAAAAGATTTTATTTTTTTCTTGAAAAAAAAATATCCCTTGTTTGGGTTTAACAAAGAAACAGATTTTTTTAGGCCCAAAGGGCTTGCAAACATGATTGATGGGTTTATCGATCTTATATCGAGTTCACTGATAGCATAGCTATCTCCTGTCGAGAATAAATGGGAGTGCATGATCATTGCTGAAGACCAGACTCGAAAAACTTGATAGAATTTTCAGGTATTGACTCTTTTAAAGAGAAGAAGAAGCATTCTGCTAAGATTTTGAAGATTGCAAAAGCAGGCTCTAGATTCCGCTGGGACTAGGTTTTCTGAAATATTGACTCTTTCAAAGAATGAGTTCAATTAAGAATTTGATTCAAGAGAGCGTTCAAGCTTCTCTTGCTTCTATTTGCTGAAAATATTTATCTCAATTATCTTGTATTTGATATCTTTTATGATGCAAGTCATAAAAGATGCCCCTAGTATGATTACTTCCATGACAGAATTCATTAGAGAGCAAAACCAGGATAAGTAAGAAAATTCAAGTTTGCATGGGTTCTTTCTTTGGCATATGAGTAAAAGGATATCCACAATGGCTGAATCTACAAATTTCTCTTTCATTGCTCACTACTTGAGGCTTGATGTCTCTGGCAAGTTTTAACAAAATGTATTTTGCCCTTTCCTTGATTCCTAAAACAGGCTCTATTCTGATTTTTCTTCACATTTCAGAAGGTGTATTCTCGCCCTTCCAGTGCCAAATACTTCGGACATTTAGAGAGAAAAAATGATAAAAATAAGAAAAAGACTTTCAATGACTCAATCAAAGAAGACTCAAATTACTCAAGGGACTTGACTCACTTTTGATTCACCCTTAGATAAAATGTGTTATTTTATTATGGTAAGGCTAGCCACTCTTAGAGTACTCTAAAAAACCAAGTCAAAAGACTCTAATTTCCTCCATCGGGATTTCCGTCATGGTTATTACCCCCTTCAGATTGCTCAGTCTTAATGCCCCTAGTTTAAAAAGGATATCAAAGTAAGTCTTGTCGACACTACTCGGATTCCAAGATCCTGCCATGTGTAGAGGTTGCTTCTCCGTCTCCTTGATTTCTCTCTTCAAAAGAAGTCAAAACTAATGCCTTCCAATTTTCGGTCTAAAAGACCACTTGTCTCAACTTTCGTTTGCACTAGAAGGACTTTCTAGGTGAGCTTGGTTTCAAAAGGGTAGGATGTTCTGGTTCAAACGATTTGGACCGAATCTGGTCTAGCCAGACTACCTACGTACCCCAAAAATGGAGGATCAGATCCGCGTAGTTTGCTTTGGGGTTTTTCAAAGAACGGTTTAGCATTTAGCTTCAAAATTTTGAAAGGAATTTTATTCCAAGGTTTGACCGAACCTGAATTAATCAGGTTGCCTACGTACCCCTAAAAAGTTAGGGATTAGGTCCGACGTAGTTCGGGTGCATAAATGCCCCGGGTTTATAATGTGTTTGAAAAGAAATTGTTTAATTTTGCTTTTGCCCTAAAGGGTTTATAGAAGGATTTTTAAACGTTGGGATTTTGGCCGTAAAAGTTCAGACGTCCAAGGATGGCCTCCTGATGTATTTGATGTACAAGCTCTTTTGCTTAAGGTTCAAAGACTTAGAATTTTTTTCGAGGAGTCTGACGACATGTCAGGTAAAACTTCAACCACTGTGCTCCACTCCCATCTCGAAGATCTAAAATTTATGCTCAAGGTTCTACAACCCCTTGTCTCTTTTTTTTGTACTCCTTCATTTCTTTTAAATGTTCTCCTTCTTTTGGACATTGGGAATGTCCCCATTCGTGCAATATTCTACCTAGAAATTAAAAATGAAAATACACATCCCAAATTTTTTTTTTTTAAGGGCTCAAATTTATAATGCAACTTCTTTGCCTAAAAGTCTTCTCTCAATATCTCATCAGCTCCACAGGATGTCTGATGCTCATCTCCTTAAAATTTTACTCTTCAACTGGATGTCTAAAGCCGATGAAGTCTTGCTTTGCTCAACGACAGGGCATTCCCCTGGTTTATCCTTATAGGATCAAGCAAGACTACCTCAAACCCCTCTAAACAGGTTTATCAATTCTTTGCGCTCCTCGGGAGATAAAGTTTTGCCACTCCATCATTCCCGAGTTTCGAATTTCGATACCACTATCAATAGCTTCGATTTCTTCTTCAAGTGGCTATGCTAAACGCTCTTCCTCTTGTTTGACCTTCTTTCAAATCTCGAAGGGAATTTCGTATGCATTTTCATCCGAAAAGGGGGCGTCTTTAATTATTTTAAACATTAAATCCAAGACTGAATCATAAAAATTTGAAGATACAAAACCAAATGCTTAATTGAATTGAAAACTTTGAAGTACATAGATGACTCACAAACACGCCTCTATGGGCTTTACATTTGATTTGACAGAAAATAAAATGCTGACTCTATAAGAAGACTGACAGACATGACACACTTTTTCTTTTCTTTTAACATTGACACTACAAGACTCACCAACTTTCAACCTAGGAGTTGGTATAAACTTGACAAGGTACAAATCTTGAAACAAGATGCTTGACACATGACTCTTGAAACATAACACTTGAACAGAGGTAAGGAATTGGCACTGAAGTTCCCAAGTAGCACGCCTTCCTCCATAATAATGCTGGCTAAGAAGTTCGACCTTGGTTCAGAAACCTTGGAAAGGGTGGTCCTCTGAAGTCCTGTTGACTTGACCCAAATTGCCTTTGAAAACCTGCTGGTATCATCACCCTCTCTGCCTCAACATTCTTAGGAGATTCAAACTCTGTTATTTTTTTCTTTTCCCTTCAACTTATTCCCCAGCTCTGAAGTGACATAAGGGACGGGATCTCTGGGAGGTTGAGTGGTTCTTTCAAGTGTCTGGTTCGTAAAAGCATAGATTTCAGTAAGAGCAGAAAGGTCTTTCTCTATCCCGTTCTGGATTGCATGCTTCAAAGCTAAACAATTCTCTGTCAGGTGACCCGGGCCTCTATGATACTCACAGTATTGATCCATCCTCCAATTGTTGGGGAATGGTTCAGGCACAGGTTTAATATCTGGAAGTCTTAAACAACCTTCACTGACCCATTTCTTCATGATGGCTGTAAGAGAACAAGGCATTTGAGTGAATTCTCTTTCCCATTTCTGACCCATCTTTTCTTCCTCTACCACTGGCTTCTTTAAAGGTTGGCGAGAAGGTCCAACATTCTTAACCTCTCTCGGAGCAATGAGAGGCTTCTTAAGAGGTTGGTGAGAAGGTCCAACACTTTTAACTTCCTTTGGAGCAATGCAAGGCTTTTTTCCATTATACAAATCAACATATCTATCAAGGATTAAACTCTGAACAGAGGCCTCTTCTGTCATAGTACCCATATCCCAAGTTGCTTTGGAGCAGAGTCACATTTAATGGACAAGTGCTGCATCTGAATTTTCATCTCCCTCACCTCCTCAGTTAGCATAGCCATCTGACCAAAGAGCTTGTCCATCCAGCTTTCCATTCTGACAAGTGTAATCTTCTCAACAGATTCTTCTACAGATCGGGTGCTTGATGGGACAAGTTGGGTCTCAGAAATAGGGTGAATGAGATATGCAGAATCCAAGATTGCTCCTTCAGTAGAAATGACATTTATTGAAGCTGGTGGCGGGACAGCATGAGTATCGAAAGGCTTTTGAGGATCACCAGATTCTTCAATAGCGAGCTCATCTTCATCGATCATATCTTGCACTTTATGCTTCAGAGTATAACATTTATCAGTCATATGACCCGAACCACGATGATATGCACAAAATAAATCTTTTCTCCAATTCTTAGGCAGAGGGTTAGGTAGGACTCTTTGTTCAGGCAATTCAATCTTGTTGTCCTTGATCAATCTCCTGAGAAGGTAGGATAACGAGCAAGGAAGCGGAGTAAATTTTCTTGTTTTCTTTTATGCTGTCTCTTCCCCTTCCAATACTATTTTGACTGGATTCCTAACAAAATTGACATTATGTACCTCCTTTGGCTCGACCATAGGTCTTTTCCCTTCTTTGATATCAGATAAAGTCTTGGACCTCAGGCCTTTTACCAAAGCATCTTCAGTTTGAGTTCTCGTCTTTATCAGATGATCAAAACTTGGGTAGTACTGAGGTGCCATGAAATAAAAATATTCGGAGGATAGGCTCTTTACTACCAGCTTGATTTGATCTGCCTCTGAGAGTGCTTGACTCAATTGCGCTAACTTTCTTTTCCATCGCCGGATAAAAGAGGTAAAGGTCTCCTGCGGACCTTGTTTCAACTGCTTCAAATCCCTCTTCGTAACATTTATTCCGTCCTCCATCGAAAATTGTTCGACAAGTTTGTTTGCTATGGCCTCCATAGTTCTGACTTCTTCTGGTTTCAGGCGCAAGAACCACTGTTTTGCAATTCCCACAAGGGACACAGGGAATAATTGTGCCATCTGCTCGGGGTTGAGTCCATGTTGTTGGGAAAGTTTTATGAACCATCCTGCATGACTCCGAGGACACCCAGTCCCATCATATTTATCATAGTCAGGGGTTTTGAATTTGGGTGGCAGAATAGCCTCAGGAGGTATCATAAACTCAGAAATGTCGAACTTCTTTGGCCCCTGAAATTTCATATTCTTTACATCTTGAGCCAACCTTCTGAACTTATCGCACATCTCCTTCTCTAACTTGTCATACATCCCTTTCTCTTTACTGACCACAGGTACACAATATTCTTCAGCATATTGCTCATCTTCTAAATTGATTTCAAATGGTGAAACGGTTGGTCCGTTCGAATCTGGAGACGCAACTTGAGAAAATTGAGGTACTGGCCCTCTAGAATTGGAGGCCTTGTCAGTACTTTGAACTTTCAAATGAGTAATCTCTTCCTTCATGCTCGCCATGTCGCGAGTAAGATTTTTCAGCATCTCTTGAATGGCTATCATTGGATCAACTGGGTCAGCCATTGGATGAACCTCTGGTAATTCAAACAACTCAGACAAAGAGAGTAAAGGTATTCTCGATGTAATGAGAGGATCAACTGAGTCTAGATACCAAAGATGATCTAGACCAAGCAGGTTTCAATCGGTTATCTCTTTTGAGGGTGATAACGATAGTTGCTCACCTTAAGAATCACTGAAATGGAGGTTAAAACACTAGGTTAAATGGATGATAACGGGGATAAAATATCTTGTACAAATAGAGACAAAAACAATCCCGAACATGCTTGAATTACAAAACAAGTAAGTCAATCCATGAATGTCAAAGAAAGGTAGGTATTGATAACAAGACCTACACCAACAGGATCTCAAGGAATCTTCAATTTATCCCTTTAAGTCTTTTTGGAATATGACTGCTCTCTTTTGGGGTATGAAAAAGTTAGGAATGATAAACACCCCTAATCTAAATGAGTTTAGACCTCAACAATAATCATGCACTCGTGACAAATAGGCAAGATTTAGCTAATTCATCAATGATCATGGTATAAGAAGGGTAAATCCATGACGGAAAATATGAATCAATTATATGTACAAAAGATATAAAAAAAAGATTATGACCAAAGTCAAGAATCTGATGATAATCCACAAATGGATAAATATGAATAAACAAAATGATCACGATATAACAAACTCATGGTTTATCCCTGACTTTGGAGAATAGCAGTCATGCTCAAAATGTTCCAGGTAAAATCCGGCAGCATAACAGCTATACAAGAAGGTCGAAGTAAGGTAAACTCATGGTTTAACTAACTCTAAAGGATAGCGGTCATGCTCAAAATATTCTGCGAAAAATTCGGCAGCATAACGACTAGACAAGAAAGTCAAGATAAGGTAAACTCATGGTTTAACTAACTCTAAAGGATAACAGTCATGCTCAAAATATTCTTGACAGAATCTGGCAACATGATGACGCTAGAAAGGATTCCCACCACTCAACTAAAGGTATATGAATAACGGTGGTAAGGTAAGCTCGGAATATGGTTACCAGAGAAAGGTGACCAAATGAAGGACCGACCAAATGTGAGAACATATATGACAACGGGTCAAATCCTATAATCAACAGATCAAAGGATAAAACCCGGCCAAGGAAATGGCAATTAAAAGCCACTGACTAGATCTAGATCTGAACAGAGAATGAATATAACCAATTGAAATGAATAAGGAACTCTAACTAAGAGGAGAACCCTAATATACATAATCAGTATATATAAGTATATACACATACACATATATCCTAACCAGGGGCACCAGCCATAATTCTAATCTAGCGGAGTCAAGGAAGTCTCAACTCAAGTCAGACTTATGAGTGAACTAGGACCGTGTTGTAGCCATATAAAATGAGCTACCCTAGTCTACAAATGGGACAAAGCTCCTAACTTTAGGCTCCACATGTGTAAGCAACACACGTTCGACCCTTATATAAATGCAATATACTTATATAAACAAGTGTATTTCCTAGTTGGATTTCACTAAGTCAGTAAGTATATACATAATATATAAAACAAAGTAGGGCTCCGGACTCAATCTATCGGGTACTGTGCGTATGAACCATACTTAATATGTATAACAAAAGTACGCCCAATGTTATACATAATATGCTTCATTGCTCATCGGCTGCTGTAAACACAAGTACGCCTAGTGTTTACGGCTGCAGCACCGGCGCATAGCTTGAAAATAGATCCAGCAGTTCTGTCAGGGTAAAGACCTCCCAGTCTTGTACGCACTGTATCTATTTTTGTAGAGCCAATAATAATGAAAAACAATGAAAGAAATAAAGAATAACCAATATGATAACATATGATGTGCAGTGTGTGAATCCCTCATTTTATTTACGCACCTATCTGGTGCCCCTGGATTCTAACGATAAGGTTCCCATTTAAAATAATTTTAACCCAAATTCTTCCAAAGTTAGTAAAAATGGAATTTTAATAGAGTTAGGCAATGTTTCAAGAACTCCCCAGCGGAGTCGCCAGCCTGTGGACCCCGATCCGAGGACGGTGGGGGAACGAGTCCCTAACACCCTCTGGATCATCCACGTGAATGGAGAGCTCTACCAAGGAACTCTCGAAACGGATGCCACCCTCACAGCATAGCATGAGTGGCGATATAAAAAAAAGATACATCATGATCCGGAGCTAGGGCTCGAAACCAAGATATATCTAGAAATAACTCATAGTCGCCATCCATGGATGCGCCATGGAACCAAAACAAATGCTCTGTTTGCAATGGATAACCAGAGATAGAAAAGGTCTGTGCCTGATGACGAATGGAGAAGGTCTGAAGAGCACCCCCAATTCGTCCGAGTGCGAACACTTGGTCTCTTATGCCATTTATTATTAACCTCGAAGAGTTTTGGGCAAAAATCATGTGAAATGGGAACAATCCTCAGGAGTCGTCTATCTAAGCATGCATTTCCTGAAAATAGAAATAATAAGCATATACAACATAAATGAAAGAAGCGTGTCACCTAAGCATCGCTAGGTTATGAGTGACATACCTAACTGGTGTCTAAGTTCTGATGGACAAACACATACAAGCTACAGTTAAAGGTATAGGATCAATACAAGAAAGTAAGAGAACATAACAAAACACATAACATAACAAATCCTAAGACTCTAAACGATTTAGCCCGAGTCCTCGGATGATCTGATATTCATCCAAAGAAGCCTACGTATCCCCGCCTCTACGAGAATCAAGGCAACGTAGTTCTTCGCGCCTATTCTAAGCTATGATGCCTAAGACACCTAGATCTCTATCCTAGACTCGATCTAAAAGACCAGACCAGTTATTAAAGTTTCTTGTACGATTATTTAAATTCCAGTGAATTGTGGATTTTAGGACACCCTATATGCCCTAACTAAATGCAGATTAGCCCTAAGCTAATGCAGGTGGTTCCTACAATCTATGTGTAACTAAGCTGTGCGTCCTAAGGAAAACAATGGGATCACTAGCGCATCTTAGACCTAGTCATCAGTCGGCGATGTGAATCGCCAACTGACTGGACGGTGGCGCTCCTATAACTCTAGAACAAACCCCTAACTTTAAAACAAACACACAAGCAGCTCTAGCCTGAAATATAGAGCATAGCGCAGATTATTAGGTATTTTATAAAGCGAATCACATGAAAACTATCGACCAATATACAATTAAGTACTCGGAAAAGCTAGAAATATACGAAAGGCTGATTTCACCACAAATTCATCAGTGTGTACACCCACCAACCCAATTTTTTATATATATCATACGGAACTGAACCAATTTCTATATGATGGTTTGCGAATTTGTTATATCCGACCCCGGTTGGTTTGGGCTACTTTGGGTCTAGCCCAGCCAAATTTTGAGGCGTCCGATCACCTTGCATTTTGGACTATGTATCATACATGAGGTGGCCCACAAGATCAACGGTCTCCTCAGATAACGCTGATTCAGAAGAACAAATAAAAACAAGAAATTATATGATGACTGGCCCATAACCCTGTATTTTTCAAAAAGTACTGTACGGCCCACTCCATAGGTTGATGAAAACCGTCCATTTTGTGGGCCACAACGTAAATAGGTTGTGCCCCAAAAATCATTTCATGGGACGATCTTAACCCTCCTATCTATAGAAGTTCTATGGAGTGGGCTGCACCATACTTTTTTGAAAAAATGGGTACACACGGCCACACATCATTTAATTTTGGGAAAATAAGACTTATACCCCGTGTGGTTTCTGACACATTCAACTTAACCCCTAATGTTTAAAAAGTTACAAGTTGACCCCCCAATTGACGGTTCGTCCACAGATTGAAGGGTTAGGATGATCCTATGGAGCTGATTTTTTGGGCACACCCTATCTATGTCAGGGCCCATCAAATGAACGCTTTGGATCATCCAAACAATGTGGGCCCATACCCAAATCCAAACACTACAAAAAACACATAACACAGTGGGCCCCCATTGTTTGGATGATCCAAAGCGTTCATTTGATGGGCCCTGACATAGATAGGGTGCGCCCAAAAAAATCAGCTCCATAGGATCATCCTAACCCTTCAATCTGTGGACGAAACCGTCAACTGAGGGGGTCTACCTTACACAAATTGAAACCGTAAGGGGGTCTACTTGTAACTTTTTAAACATCAGGGGTTAACTTGAATGTGTCAGAAACCACAGAAACCACAGGGGTCTAAGTGTATTTTTCCCTTTAATTTTTCATTTCGAATAAAAAAACAGACGAGTGATGCGCACTGCGCATACCGTATATTCTAGATCTACTCCAAGTTAATCGAGCCCAGGTTTTTTTCGACCTATATATTCTCATCCAGCAAGAGGAACAAAATAAAAAGAAAAAGAGTCTTCTTCCTCTGCTTGCAAATTTTTCCTCAGAAAAGAAATGGCGGAATCTTCAGCTACCGAGAAAACCGATGCGGAAAGAGAAGAAATTCTAGATCGAATGCTTACTCGCTTAGCTCTCTGTGACGATCCTAAACTCGAAAACTTGCTCTCCAAGCTTCTCCCTCACACTATCTCTTCCCTCTCTTCTCCCTCACTTTCCATCCGGAAAAAGGTATCATCAAACCCTAACTCTTCCTTTCTTTGATTTTGAGATAAAGTGACAGAAATTCAATCGAGTTTTTCTATACCCTGAATCGTTGTTTGGATTTTTGAGTTCGTTATCGTGAATTTATGAAGTTAGGATGTCATTGTTAGGGTTTTGAGTTCGTTATATAGAATTTACGAGGTTAGGATGTTATTGTTAGGGTTTTTATTTTTAATTTGTTTTTGAATTTGGATGCAAGGAGTACTAGAGTTGAGGTGTTGCGTTTTGTTTCTGTGAATTTTGTGGACATAAGTGTGTTGATTTTGTTGGAAGATTGAAATATAAGGATTTCAAGTTTTGTGATTCTTTTTCATTGATTTTGAGATAAAATGACAGAATTTCAATCGAGTTTTTTCTGTATCCTGAATCGTTGTTTGGATATTTGAGTTTGTTATCGCGAATTTATGAAGTTAGGATGTTATTGTTATTGTTAAGGTTTTGATTTTTATTTTTTGAATTTGGATTTAAGGAGGACTAGAGTTGAGGTGTTGTGTTTTGTTTCTCTGAATTTTGTGGACATAAGTATGTCAATTTTGTTGGTAGATTCTTGAAATCTAAGGATTTGAAGTTTTGTTAAGGACATGTTTGATTTAGCGGCAGAGTGATTGTTGCAGAAATTCACACATTTATATCTGAGAGCGGTTGCTTACATTGATACGCTAATTTTTGATTGTTTGGATTTTTAAGAGAACTCTTGAATTTTTAATTTTTGTAAGAAGGCACTATAGGTTTGATATGTTGGAAGAGTAATATTTTCTATGGAAATTTATGCGTGCGTATTTATTAGTTGTGCATACTTTTGTTTGCCAGAATGCTTGCATACTTACATATGTTGGTGTTAGGTCATCTTTTTGGAAACAATGGGTTGGATGAAAGAATGAGAGGAAGAAACAAACTGATGTAATATATGAAGTACGGGAATTTAGGCAAGGCAAGCCAATGACAGCTCTGTCTTAAAGATTTTTATTTTCCCACTTAATGTAGGTGGCTAGACGAAAATAAAACCCTAGGATACCATGCCCTCACAGAACTATCGATGAAGGGCTTCACCCCAATCTCCATAGTGAACCAATAAGCCCACATGTAGACAAAGAACATGAACAAAGTATAAACTATAAACAACAAGAAAGTGTTAAAAGGAAGAAAGAAAGCACTAGAATTGTATTGTATTTAAAACCTGGAATTAAGGATCCTTTTATGGTTAATTAAGATGCACTAAGATACACCTTAATAAGACTGTTTGTTGGCACACCATTGTCAGAGGCTCAGAGCACCCTTAGACAAAGAGACGTTGGCCATGTGATCCCTAGTGCATCCACCAAAACTTTTAAAAAATTTAAATTTTGTCACAAAAGTTTTCTCCGTTACGGTCAACTCCTTTATATCTCTCGTTTTGTGACTTTATTTATTTTCTTCATCGTTAGATATTATCTATGATATCTATATATTATTTATTATTGAATCCCTAGGCTAGCCATGTGGCATAGCCATGGCGCTTAACATGTGAAATTTTGGTGTGAGGGAAGATGAATATCTCATATTTATAGCCTCTTCCCCCTGTCCATCCTTTATCTGAAAGAAATGTGGGAATAAAAACCCACCGATACTTTTGCTAGCTTCTTTGTTAGTATTCCTCTTTTTTAAACTTTTGTTTCTTTTGGAGGACACAAGTAGCATACATAAGAGTGGTTAACTGAACCCTAGAGGGTGAAACTACTCAGTATGTGCGTAGGGCAGTATTTGATAGACAAACCCTCAAGAAGGATGTCAATCAAACTGCCACAAAAAAACCATCTTAGGCAGCCCTTAGGTGGGAGGCTAAACGGATAAAAGGAAACAAAAATAGTCTTTGTTTGTTCATTGGTTCAACCCTTGCCTTAGTTGATCTGGATTACATCTGTCGGATTCTGCATCAGTCAAATAGTCAAATACCAGACCTTCATTCGGACAATGCTCTACTGGTTTGAATTGACGATTCAACACTAGTCTGTTCTGTTTACTCTGTTTTGATCATGGGGGCTTGACTCTTTGCGCAACTATTCACATCCTTGTCGTCTCTGCTTCTTTTTTTCCTTTCGGCCTATGTGTTGTAATGCTTAGCCCTCTTTAGCGTGGGTCTTATGCAGATATTTGGGTTGCAATTGTTAGATTTTCTAATGCCCATTTGGTGGTTCTTATTTTGATCTTGATAGGTTATGGAGATCCTTAGCCATGTTAACAAGCGAGTGAAGCACCAAATGGAAATTGGCTTGCCTTTGTTGGAGTTATGGCGGATGTATATGGAGGCTAATGCTGCACCGATGGTTAAGAACTTCTGCATTGTGTATATTGAGATGGCATTTGAGCGCTTACTTGTAGAGGTTGGACTTTCTTTTATGCTACTTTATGTTTGTGTTGTTGATTGTTTATCTATTTGCTCTTGGGTTGTGGTAACTAATACATATAATACATACATTTCTGGAATTAATATGTCGGATAATTTGGTACAGGAGAAGGAAAATATGGCTCCCGAGCTAGTAGCTAACATTTCAAAGCTTCCTCCTCAACACCAAGATATTATTCTGAGAATTGTGGCAAAGGTATAGTGACATTTTGTCTGTACAAAGATAGTTGCCATTTGTCCCTGCGTGAGTAAACCTAACGACAATTGTCTTTTGTGATTGCGTTATTATTATTTTTGTTTCATCGCTCTTTAGTTGACTAAGGAAGTTATTGTAATTTTCTAATTAGTTTCATTATAAAATCTGTCATAAGAGGGAATCCACTCATGGTTCTCCTCACAAAAACTCTCCTTTTTTTCAAAACATGGTGTATGAGTCAGGGTTGGGAAACACTATCTTGCTCGATCATCTTCTTTGACAAGGTTTTAAATTTTGGTTTCGGTCCCTAATGAAACATAAGCGTTTTTGTTTCAGTTGGAAACGTGGGTGGAAAGCCTGCAAAATCATGCAAACGTATGCGAACATATACAAATGATAGAATTTTAGGATGAAACTTCAGGGAATGCTAGAATAAGCACAAATACACAATTGGAAATTATCACATAAGAAAGACAGCAATATATATTGGTTTAAAAACATTGAATACCTAGTGACACGCGCGATCAAAGACAACAATATATAACGGTTTAAAAACATAAAACGCCTAGTGACACGCGCTGTCCGCGCATGTCTTATAATTCAATACATACCATAAAACATTTAATTCATATAAATATTGATACATAATGCATATATCACATTTCACATGCAATTCATATAAATATAATTATGTAATGCATACTAATTTAGTATACACTAATACACTCACACTTTCCATTTCGGTATGCATTTCAGTTTCGGTATGTGCTTTGGGAGGATGGAAATGGAAACATTCTGTTTCGGTGGAAATTTAAAACTATGAATATATGAAAAGTTAGCTTTCAGAGTGATCTGTACTTATGTAATTACGGATCAACAATTGACAGTTGTCTCAACTAATGGAGTCAGCGTGAGTGGACACGGGGAAATCATAAGCAAGCTCGCCACGGGTGATATCCACTCACCGGCTCGAGGGGGCGTGTTCACATACATTGAGATATATTGATGTAATATGCACGCGACTGTCTTTTTTAGTGTTTTCTAAAAATAATATATTCTAGGGATTGTGAAATACTCATGTTTTCCCATGTTCCCCAAACCTCTCTTCTCCTTCTTTTCTCTTTCTGCTTCCTTTTCCTTTTCTCTTCTCAATTCCACATTAAATCAATCTAATATCTCTTCTGTGTGATCACTTTGTATCAATGTTTTTTCTTCTTCTAGGAGGTAGATTAACCAATGGTTTCGTATGAATATTCCTATTAACTCTAGGGGTCTGAAAGCAGCTGCTTGCAGTGGGATATTTCTTCTATGTTGATAATCCCATGACCCCACCTTTGATACTTTAACAAAAGTTAGATGGAGACAATGATCTCCCAAAGGTACTCACTTTTAGTAATCATGATTAAGGAGAATGTGGGGATATGTTGAGGGGACAATTCTCTGCAATCCTTTCTATTAAAGTAATGATGTCCAGAAGATGATTGAATGGAGAAATAATAACCGCTAGATTATATCATGATCACTAAAATCTACTGAACTAGGTATTGCAACGTCTCTGATGCTCTGAACTTCCGATCAATTCCTAAAGAGATTGGGGACCACTTTTTCATTTTGTGTTTGAATGGGAATGAGATGATTTTTCAGTTGGAGACGAGTTAAAAATTTTCGGCAAGGAGTCTTGGTTCTACTAGTTATCATAGTAAGTGAATTTTTTAACGAGAAAAATTTCTCATTATTCTCTTGTTTCAAGCTTTTTTTCTTGTAAAAAAAATTCACTTAACTATGATAACTAGTAGAACCAAGATTCCTTGCCGAATTTTTTTAACTCGTCTCCAACTGAAAAATCATGTTATTCCCATTCAAACACAAATTTGAAATTTCTCATTATTCTCTTGTTTCAAACTAGAGGGCGAGCCTTGGCGCAACAGTATGGTTGCTTCATTGTGACCTGGTGGTCACAGGTTCGAGTCACGGAAACAACCTCTTTGCAAAGCAGGGGTAAGGCTGCACATCTAGCCCTCTCCAGACTCTGCAATGGCGGGGCCTCGTGCACTGTGCCGTCCTTCTTTTTTTTCTCTTGTTTCAAATTGCACTTTGTCAAGTGCTTGTGGTGGGATAGCTTGATCAACTTTTTTTCAATTTCTGGCTAGTTTGGGACCCATGTTTGAGGTCAGTAAAATCAACATTCTTTGGTTGGAGCAGGTCATAGATATTACATTAGCAATGTCCTTGTCATTTAATGAAGTGGATCGATAGAGGAAAACTGCTTTATGTTTTCATGAGCAGTCTGCTTTTGTCTCTCAAACTAGCCGAGGTAATTCCAAATGGTGACCGTGAAGATGTACTCGTAGTGGGAATTCTAGGTATAGAAAGAGAATTGTTAGGATATCGGTGGCATGCTTTCTCAATTCAAGAATAGCGATTATCAACAACATGCAAACTGCAAACACTGTTGTGTTTTAGGATCTTCCGCTTTTAACCTTTTTTCTTTTATTTACTTAGCTTCTGGACTAGAAAATATAACAGTTGTGATGGTTCTCTTATTCTTGTCATTTGAATTGGTCGTTCCAAGTTGGCCTTTGCATATCTGCTGTATATGTCACTTGTTTCTCATTCGATGGAAGGACAATCAGCCAATGGACGGACAGATGATCAACTGTCTCCTCATAGGCACCACATGTGTAGCATCTGTTTATGATGAAGCTGTGGTATTTTGCAATTGATTGACGATGAAAATCTTGTCTAGACATGCTGTCCAATAGAAATGTAACAGCCTTGGGGGGAGGGGGACGAGAGTCAGTATTTTCCACACCCTCCTAGCCGGAGTAGGATCCCCGATCCCGAGCGCTGTCGGACAATAGAGGGAAGAGATTCTAAAGGACTCATTCGAATACCACCTTCAGATCCTATGATATGGGGCATTCCATTTGAGGGAGCTGTCACTGCATGAAGGGTCAGTGAAACCCGAGTCCAGTTCCACACCGTACACGATATCTACTCCCAATGTGGAAATAAGGCATACCCTTCATGATATCTCTCCACATAGTTATCTTGGTGAGACAAAACGAGTCACTAGAATACTATCTGTCCCATTCCAAATTCTACTTTTCATTGATCACGTCCCTCCAAAGATGAGAGCGTTCCTCACCAAAGCGCCAAACCCATTTACCAAGCAATGCCAACCATTCAAAAAAGAATAAAAAAAGCAATGCCAAGTTCATCACCCCGAGGTTGGGGAACCAAGCCTGCCTTCCTCCCTCGATTTACACACCTCGCCTCCCACCTAACAAGATGGCAGTTCTTGCTCTCCTTGTCATTCCATTGGAAATTCTTTTACATCTATTGAATCCTATAAATAAGACCATCGGTTTTCGAAAAAAAGGCATGTTTGTTAGAACGACTTTAATGAGTGCGACTCTCCCACCCACTGAAAATAAATTCCAAGGTTTTAAATTTCGGTTTCAGTCAGCATGGAAATGAAAAAAACATTTCGGTTTCGGTGGAAATCTTGTAAAATTACGGAAACATATGGAAACATATGCGAATGATGAAATTTAAGATGAAACTTTGGGAAATGCTAGAATAAGCACAAATACATACTTAGAAATCATCACAAGAAAGCCATCCATAATGGCTTAATCACATCAAACACCTAGTGACATGCGCTGTCGCACATGTATGGAACAGTAAAGTCAATAAAGAAGTGCAATATAATGAAGTATAAGAAAGTACAATGACCAGTCTTCCCTCCAAGGACCCTAACTCTATGTCAATACCACATAGAGTTACAAGGTATGATTGGTCCCATGCTGATATGACATTCCATGCATAAGATACAGTTACTTTAATGTGCGATTCAATAATGTTGCTTACCAAATATCATTCTCTACACTAATGAAATGAAATGCAAATCATAATGTCTTTCCATTTTTTTTGTCGTTCCGACCATTTCAGTCGAATTTTCCGGGAAATAATGACGTGGAAGGAATTCATGTAGATTTAGTCTGGGTGGGGATGGAAATGGAAAAATTCCGATCGTATTGGGAAAATTTAAAATCATGATAAGGCCTTCTTCCACAGAGACAGTTTCTTCTCCACTCTCTCTATCACTTGACCCTAAAGACTCTTAAAAGGCTTACACACACAAATAGGGACTTGTTCTCCACTCTCTATATCACTTGATCCTAAAGACTCTTAAAAGGCTTACCCACACAAATAGGGAGTCCCGGATAAGAGTTTGGGATAACTGCTGAACTGCACAACAAATGTGCGAAACAGTCCCCCTTCCGCCTATCAATCTTGATTCCCCGTTGCAATAAAAATTTTACCAAAAGAAAGGGAGATAAATTTTATATTGAAAGAGTCTATGTATACTCAAGTTGCCTTATTAATACAAGGAAATCAACTTCTAAAGTGATCTCGAATGAATCTTTATACATTAAGAGATTTTACGGAACCAAGGTCTAAGAATTAAAGGAGCTTATTTGAGTTAAAAAAAACTTTCAAAGCATTAATTTTTACAACAGCTTATCATAAAGAGTACAAGCTAAGCTTAACTAACTTCATAAGGTTGGTTTACCATGGTTATGCACCTTTTTGAAATAAATTATATGAAAATTAAGAAATAAACCCCACAAAATTCCATGTGGGTATCCCAAAATTCAATTTTGATTCCCCGTTGAAATAAAAATTTTACCAAAAGAAAGGGAGACAAATTTTATAATGAAAGAGTCTATGTATACTCAAGTTGCCTTATTAATACAAGGAAATCAACTTCTAAAGTGATCTCGAATGAATCTTTATACATTAAGAGATTTTACGGAACCAAGGTCTAAGAATTAAAGGAGTTTATTTGAGTTAAAAAAAACTTTGAAAGCATTAATTTTTACAACAGCTTATCATAAAGAGTACAAGCTAAGGTTAACTAACTTCATCAGGTTGGTTTACCATGGTTATGCACCTTTTTGAAATAAATTATATGAAAATTAAGAAATAAACCCCACAAAATTCCATGTGGGTATCCCTAAATTCAAGGACGTAATAGAAAAAGAGGAAAGAAAGTAAAAACCGTTGGTAGTAAGGAAGTGGTAAGAAAGGTAGCTTAAAAGGATAGCGGCTTCCTATTTTCATGGAAATGGAAAAAAGAGAAGTAAAAAACTTTGGTAAAAAGGAAAGATGGTTGAAAACCTACGACCAAAGGGAAAAAGGAATGCTTGCGTTGAAGAAAAGTTTATTATTAAGCCTTATTTTCGCCTAATAACTTCCCCTGTAGGAGGAAAAGAAGGGCATTGGGCAAAAAAACAATGGAGGTGGTGGCAATTGATATCGACCCTAGGACCTTTCGTTTTTCTTAGCAACTTTCTTAATTAAAAATTCTCAGATTCATAAGAGGAAGATAGGCTTGCTTAGGGAAGAAGTAATCTCCCTTAAGAAAAGAAAGGAGGAGAAATCCCCTCCCATAAAAATAGGATTTATGTGGGAAAATCTAGGAAGGTGGATGTATGATTTCCTTCAAAGAAAGTCGAGAGCTTTATTGAAGTTCGTCAACCTTTGTGTCAAATGTCCTCTAAAAATGAGAACCCACAAGCTAGTGATTTGCGGGTTGCTACTGTAACAAATCTACAAGGCATGTCACCATTCTTCTTACTATCCCAGATGAACTTTCATGTGGATTCTCTCATCGACCTTTGACTTGTTGTGATTAGTTTTCAGGCGTTTATGTCTACCAATCAACTAGATCCGGTCACCTTATGCATCATCTCATTGATCATCTTGCCATCAGATTTACGAGCCATCACACCAGTGGATGTTCAAATCGCAACCTCGATTGACCTTCGGATTGCGTCTACGGTGAATATTAAACTCGTAACATCAATTAATCTCCACCTTGTCACATCCGTGGATCTCAAGCTCATGGGAGATTGATTAACAAGGAGTCTTCTTTTAAGAGGGAAGTGAATGAAGAGTCCCTCTCTAAAAGGTCCCTTAAAGGAGACACATTTCCTAGAAATCCTTACGGGAATTAGGATTTTCTATTACTTAGAGGAGTTTCGCCTAGGGGAGGACTCTTTTACAAAAGAAGAGTCAAACTTACTAATATTCTTTGCGACTCAAAAGGAGTTCCTCCTCTGGGAGGACTCTATTACAAAAGAAGGGTGACAATTTGTTAAAATTCTTTATGATTCAAAGGTGTTCCTCTCCTGGGAGGGTTCTTTAACAATTGAAGAGTCAAAATTTATTAAGATTTTCTACAACTCAAAGAAGTCCCTCTCCCCCTCCCGGGAGGAGCCTTTTACAAAAACAGAGTCTTTGAGAGAAATTTCAAGATGACAAATATTAATTTTTTGTCTATTTTGTTATTAGAGAATCTCTTTGTGAATAATCAATGGTGTTTTCTTTGTTTAAGAAATGTAATTTACTGCCATTAGAGTCGAAAGTGTATGTCCTTACCATTTTAATAAAACCTCTTCTTTTAAGAGAAAAATTTCATCTTGCAATACTTTTATGTGTGTAATCTTCTCTATGCATTTAAAATTTTGTTGTGAACATTCCCATGATCGATAACTTGGAGAAATAAACTCTTTGCCCCGTGAAAACTTCTCATCATAGAACTATCTTCGAGTGTCTCACTTTCTCTTTGCAGAAGGCGAGCCATCCGGATACTGCAAGTGAGAGATCTCCAACCTCGAAGAATTGATCACAAACCCTTCAATGAGGCAACAATCTCTTGCCTTATACAACATTAAACTTAAGGCTTCCACGAAAATAGTGAAGAGGAATGGAGAGCAGGTCCTGTAACGACCCGATTCCATCGAGTCGCTACGAGCAAAAGAATAACGCAAAAATCATGATTTTTTTTAAAAAGAGAGAAGTAAGATAACCAACATCCACAACCAAAATCTTATTCCAATTTAAATAAATCCGCCATAACAAGAGGTCCCTACAGTAATCATACTCCAAATGAAAAGTAAAGTTTTAATAATTGAAGTTCAAACTAAAGAAAGTCTAAAAAAAAAAAAAAGAACATAAAATGACGCAAGACGTTATAGCGCAATAATCCATGACATGAACTCGCCGATCACACCATACTTTATCCCACGGTTTCTTCGTTTACAAACGCTCCACCATCTAACCCCTCAACTCCTGTGGTGGAGAAAACAATGTTAGAGCAGGGTCCTCCAGAGACCGAGCGGAGTAAAAGAGACAATATAAAAAGTGCATGCAATATAATCCAAATCCTTAACAATATCTAAAAACAATAATAAAGGCTGGAAATGAATTATACTATCCATGACAACATAAATAAAATGAATGGCAATGATGCAAGATTGTACTATGTATACAACGAATATGTAAAATGAGATAGCACATTCCCCAGGTACATCTGGCTTTTTCCCCATTTACTTTTCTGTCAGTTCTTTTCTGACCTTTTCCTTTTTACCGGTGCCCTTGCCGCACGACTACCCACTACCCCTGTCCAAAGGTAGTGGCGTTATGGATTCGGATTTCGGTCTCGCATTTAATGCCGAGCCATTTCGGGGATTTTATCCCTTTGGATGGTTTGCCAACGAAAGGCTGTATACGCTTCTCGCGTTGGCCTTTGGACCTTAGGTCTCAGGATGATACTACCACACCCTTAATTTCCCCTTCACTCTCTCCCATGTATGATATGCAAATAGGGATTTTAAAGTACGTCACCTTTGCCTTCTTTCCCTGCATTCTTTCACATAAAGGTTAGAAACAGTTTATTATTAATTTCATTTCAAGTAAACAAGTATAATGAGCCATACAGTTATCACTAAGAAAATTATATACGTAAGATTACTTTGCATTAAACAAGTTATATTGAAACCATTACAAAACAAAGGTCTAGCTGTCACCTGCCTTCGAGTTAGAGTTGTGGATAAGAAATTGACGAGCACCCTAGAGGAGGTGGGAAAATTGGTAACCTGGCAAGGATGAGATGCATACACTAAGATCTCACTGGCATATTCAAAATCTCACTCAAAGGGTCCGTTTGTGCAACAAAGACGGCTAATTCTTGTCTTAACTTTCAAACGAAAACACTTACATCTATTTAGACATGTTCAACAGTTGTATGTTATCTAATATACGAGTTTACTTATTTTTCTACAGATGAAATTTATGATTTCTATTAAAGATACACCCAACTGTTGATCACAGTAAAAATCTAATACAAGAGGAACCTTTGATTATTATTAGTTAGGGTCAACTGTTATTCAAGTATTTAGTTGATACCAGTGAAGTTTGTAAAGATTTGAGGAGAATTATACATATGATATATATCCACTAGATCGAGAAAACCACACACTAATATCATTACGTAATACGTGTGCCTAGTTCTTATACATTAGTTTATACACTAATTTATACACTAATTTATACATCAAAACTGCAGAAATTATTGAGTACTCATAACTAAATGTCATTGATACCTAGGATGTAGTATTGTCCAAATTGTTAAATAGGCATATCAAAATTTCATCTAATACTTAGGAACATGGGTTACTGTTGGAACCACTACTAGGGTATATCAGAATTTCATTTGATACATAGGGGTATATGGTTCTGTCGAGATTAACATGTCTGAACAAAAATCACTCCTAACTGTTAGTGTATACAATTTTGATGGAAAGCAGTAGTATATATATATATATATATATATGAGGAATAAGAGTGTGCGGTCAACCGCACCTAAGCTTAGGTGCGGTCGAGGGCCTAAACACATGGGTCCCACACTTTTTGTAGTGATCAAAACCATTCATTTGCAAGGCCCCATCAGAGATAGGGTGTGTACAAAAAATCAGCTCCATTGGATCATCCTAACCCCTCCAAAAGTGGAGGGCAAAAATGTGCAGATTTGTGGCAAACGGTGTCTGTCCATTTTGCCCTCCACTTTTGGATAGGTTAGGATGATCCTATGGAGCTGATTTTTTGTACACACCCTATCTATGATGGGGTCTTGCAAATGAATGCTTTGGGCCATCCTAACAATGTGGGCCGACATGAGTTTTTGGCCCTCGACCGCACCGGGTCTTGCAAATGAATGCTTTGGGCCATCCTAACAATGTGGGCCCACATGAATTTTTGGCCCTCGACCGCACCTAAGCTTGGTGCGGTCGAGCGCACACTCTTATTCCTCTCTCTCTCTCTCTTTATATATATATATATATATATATATATATATATATATATATATATATATATATATATATATATATGAGGAAAATGATTGTGCGCTCAACCGTATGGGAGAAAGGTGCGGTCGAAGAGAGATAGTGTGGTGTGATTGGCTGAGAAAGACCCAAATATGAGGTTCTTCTTCGATTTATTCTTACTAAAACAAAAGCCAAAAAAAATGAGAACTCAACAGAACCCTCGTCTTCACTCGCTCTTCTCCTTCAACAGAACCCTCGTCTGAGAAATTTTTTTCGTCTGCTTCTTCGATTTATTGTTACTAAAACAAAACCCAAAAAAAATCCCTCCTCAACAGAACCCTCGTCTTCACTCACTCTTCTCCTTCAACAGAACCCTCGTCTGAGAATTTTTTTTCGTCTGATTGGCTGAGAAAAATCCTCCTCAACAGAACCCTCGTCTCCTTCCTCTCTTCAATCGACGATCGATGAGGGAAAAACCCTCTTCAACAGAACCGAAAAAAAATCCACGAGGGAAAAACCCAAAAAACATATACATGGCCCATCAGCATAATAAGAAATGGTAACATATTACAGATATTTTCTACTGTGTGTCTTACAAGAAATACCATATTGACTACATCAAATTGATAATGGAATGATAAAAAACAGCCATGGGTTGCATTCAAGTAACCAGAAATCATCCAAAACTTAAAACCGTTACAAAAATAAGAGAAAAACAGAAAGAACAAAAAAGGAGAAACAGAGAAAATCGAAAAAATCTGCACTATTGACGATTTTTGCAGAAAAAATAAAGGAATTTCAACAAAGAGAAAAAGAGAAACAAAGAACAAAAACCACTTTAAACTCTAAATATCTGCAACTTTTTGGCAGCAAAATTGAAAAAAACTGCACTATTGAGGATTTTTGCAGCAAAAAAAGAAGAGGAATTTAAAGAAAGAAGAAAAGAGAAACAAAGAACAAGACCCTAATTTTTCCAACAACAAAAAATTAGGGTTTCCTTCTTAAACTAATAACAGAAACCCTAAAATTAGGATTTTTGCACTCTTGGGTGTTATTTCCAAGAGTGACCTCAGACAATACAGTGAAAGCTCGTTTTCCTAAAATCATGAAATTTTCCAACAATATAGAGGACATGAAACCCTCCTCAAAACCCTCTTCAAGTGGGAAAAAAAAATTTCAGATGAAACCCTCCTCATAAAGAGAACAACAAGGTGGGTTGGTTTTTCGATTTTTTTTCTCATTTACCTGCATCTTCTCTTTTTTTTTTTTTTTTTTTCAGAGGAATGAAACCCTCCACAAAAGCCTCTTCAACAGAGAGCAAAAAATGCGCAGAGAACCCTACTAAAAACCAGATGAAACCCTCTTACAATGAGGGCAAAATAGGGGAAACCCTCTCCATACATAATTTGCTTCTCATTTTCACCAAACAAAAGAGAAAAAAAGGGAAAAGTTATAAGAAACTAACCTTAGGAGGGTCGGATGCTGAGACGAGGGCGACGACGAGCGAGGAATTTCTAGGCTTCGTGCGTCGTGGATTTTCCGACAACCGACCGAGTGAAGAGAGGAAGGAGATAAGGGTTCTGGTTTTTTGGGTTTTTCCCTCGTGGATTTTTTTTCGGTTCTGTTGAGGAGGGTTTTTCCCTCGTCGATCGTCGATTGAAGAGAGGAAGGAGACGAGGGTTCTGTTGAGGAGGGTTTTTCTCAGCCAATCAGACAAAAAAAAATTCTCAGACGAGAGTTCTGTTGAAGGAGAAGAGCGAGTGAAGACGAGGGTTCTGTTGAGGAGGGATTTTTTTGGGGTTTTGTTTTAGTAACAGTAAATCGAAGAAGCAGACGAAAAAAATTTCTCAGACGAGGGTTCTGTTGAAGGAGAAGAGCGAGTGAAGACGAGGGTTCTGTTGCGTTCTCATTTTTTTTGGCTTTTGTTTTAGTAAGAATAAATCGAAGAAGAGCCTCATATTTGGGTTTTTCTCAGCCAATCACACCACACTATCTCTCGTCGACCGCACCTTTCTCCCATACGGTTGAGCGCACAATCATTTTCCTCTATCTATATATATATATATATATATATATATATTACTCGGAAATTAGTTTTAGCTATAACTATATACGAATCTGATGAAATATATATATATATATATATATATATATATATATATATATATATATATGAGGAAAGTGTTTCTACTCGGTCCCCTAGATAAGCTTATCTACTCCTCCCTTTAAAAAAATACAGTGGGCCCACGCTGTTTGGATGATCCAAAGCATTCATTTGATAGGTCTTAACATGGATAGGGTGTGCCCAAAAAATCAGCACCAAAGGGTCATCCTAGCCCTTCATTTTGTAGTGCCTTGTGGTGCCCAGAATGGACACATATAAACGTCCACGTTTATATGCGTCCATTTTGGACACGGTGTGCCCAACAAAACGAAGGGCTAGGATGACCCTTTGGTGCTGATTTTTTGGGCACACCCTATCTATGTTAAGACCTATCAAATGAATGCTTTGGATCATCCAAACAGCGTGGGCCCACTGTATTTTTTTAAAGGGAGGAGTAGATAAGCTTATCTAGGGGACCGAGTAGAAACACTTTCCTCTATATATATATATATATAAGCTATATGAATTCAGTTTTAAATTATTGGTATATACAAATCTGATGGAGAAACATGAATCGATAAATTATTAGTATGCGAAAAAAAATCTGTCCGTGATTAGAATATGAATAAATACACTTATTTATTGTGTGTGAAATCTGTTTGTGATGAAAATATGAACAACACATTTAGCATGCATATGATTCGTCTGTGAATGAAAACATGAATGAGTAATTTTATTTAGTTATGAAAATAATCTGCCTGTGAATAAAATATGAATGAATACACTTATTTATCAGGTGCGAAATCTGTTTGTGATGAAAACTGGGACAGACGCATTATTTAACAGGCACATGATCTGTTGGGAATGAAAACATGAATAAATAAATTTATTTAGGTATACGCATAATTTGTCTCTGAATGAAAATATGCATGAATAGAATTATTTGTATGCGAAAAATCTGCCTGAGAGGAAAAATCGGAATTAATACATTATTTCAATATGCAGGGAGATGCATAGAATTTATCCAAATCAGAAATTTGTATATCGAAAATCCTTTTTGTGTCTAGGGATTTTGCGGAATTTAAGAAACTTATATTGGATCCATCAATACCTAGATCGACACAAATAGCCTAAAGCATGAGCATCTATCATAGGATAAAAAAGCTAGGGTACTTACTTGGATGGATCTAGGGTATAAGGAGAATCAAATATTTGTCAATCTTCGTCTCTTTCTTCTTCTTCCTCTTTTTTTTTCTTTAAACGTGAGCCTCTCTCTGTAGTTCTTAATATTGGGCGTGAGAGAGAAAGGGAGGCCACGATTGTATATGCCCCCTTTTTTTTTTGAAACATGTACTCCATCTAATATTTGGTTTTGGTTTAATTCCTTATGTAAATCCTTAATTTCCTTATGCCACCCCACCTTTTGCCTATTTTAGAAAATCCCTTAAAAGATGTAAATTTTAAATGAGATCATGGCTCTTTAAATTAGTTAAGCGGGGCCCAATGGGATGCGCACAACTCATGGAGTGAGTTGTGTGCACAATGCTTCCCAAAAGGAAAAATCGTGCTGCTCTCGCCCAATAGAAATTAGAGATCCTAATTTTCCTCTTCTCAAACTTGTCTCCTATATTTGATTTAGTTATTTCTTTCTACACTAATATCATTCACTATAAGAGACTATATAAAGGTTTGGAGATCTTTTGAGATCTCAAAATGAATTCCAAGTGGACCCACACCATATGCACGTTTTCCCTTGTAAGGGAAAACGTGGGTTTCTTACCATAACTTTTATTTTTTTTGCTTTTCCACGTTTTAAGTGATATTTTCCGCGGAAATTATTTTTACAACAAGACTTATATTCTTCTCTCATTTAGGGAATTTAGCTATAACTTTCAATAGCCATAGATTCTAAGATCTATGGATCAAAGCAAATAAAAGGGAAAAGAGTGATTAAAATCTAAGATCAAGGGTTGATCAACGATGGATCGTTGATCCCCACCCTCGAAAATAGATCTACTGATCCAATGACCTAAATCTTAGGGTTTTGAAAGAAGAAGTTAATCCCAATCATTACAGGTCTCCCTCACAAGGACCTCTGGAGCTCTTGCAAAAACCTTTAGGGGACCTGTTCTCCAAGATATAAAACAAAGCCGAAGACAAAAAATGTGGATCGAACCACTCGTACCCATACCCAAATCCTCTCTAGTGAATAGTCTAAGCATTTCCACTCTGCCATGTAGTATGCTTTCTCCATATCCAATTTGCAAATCACCCCTCTTTACACTTTTCTGATACAAATCGAAACACTAATTTGCAATCAACACCCCATTAGTTCTCCCCTTAATACTTGCACTCTGATGGTTGGCGACTATCTTCCATGACAAACGAATCCGTAGTCAATCCTATTTCCGAACCTAGGACGATCTACCAAAATCTCATCCAACTTCTTATATATACACTCCTCCTCCAAGCTGATCCACCGAAAATTTGACAGCTTCTCTGCACCATCCTTCTTCGAGATAAGAGTGATAAAGGAAGCCCCGGAACTCTTATCAAGGCACATTTTGTTGAAGAACTCTGCAATAACTACATCAAAACCTTCTAGAACTCCTTAAAGAACAACATGTAGAAACTATCTGCCTAGGTCCCCATTCATAGAAAACACCACAGTCGTTACTTCCCCTACAGAAAATGACCTTTCCAGATTCCCCCCCTCTCCTCTACGAGGTCAAAGGCACTTTCCCTTTGTCTTAGGCAAAGCACCCCCCTCTCTTTAAGTAGTATACAGTCTCCCAAAACCTTCAATCTACTCAAAATTAGCACTTGGATCATCACATTCGGCATTATCAATCATCAAGCTTTGGATACGATTGGATCTTTTATTTCCAATCATATTATTGTGGGCATAGTATTCTTGTTTCCTTTTAGCCGTTTTGAGCTCCACTTGATAGCTATTGGTGAATAATCCAATTAAAGTCTTTCGTTTAGTACCCACTGTGCTGCCTCTCGCCCTTAGCAGCCATTCTCTTCCTTTCTATTTAACGATGCAATAACCCCCAAAATACCATCCTTCTCCCCAGACCGAACCTGAACTAACTTTGATCCAAGACCTTGATGAATCACAACTTGTGATTAAACCTCGAATTAGTGCCCCTACGGGACAAGAATCTTCCACAAATTGCTGATATGATCGGGGACCTTATTCTCTTAGAGCCAAACTAGCTCAAAGCAAAAAAGGGCGGGGCCCATGGGCCCATGATAGGATCGAACAGAATCGGATAATCGAATGATACATGCTTGGGAATAGTTGCTGCCTAGGAAGCACAGGTACTCTCCCGGGGCTCCCGTACCCGTACCCTTACCTGACACGTATTGGGTGCGGGTACGTTCGGGTACGCCCTGGGTACGTCCTGGGTACGTACCCACATTTTGAAAGAAGAAAAAACCCAAATTTGGTTGTAGGGTGCGCGTCGGGTGCGTTTAGGGTGCGCAATTACTTAAGATTTACATGTAAATAACGGAATATCCCCCATTTGGATTTATTAAAAATAGTTTCAATACCCAAATCTAAAAGGAAAAATAGTCAACTCTCCTGTTCTAGTACAAAATTCGAAGAAAAAGGGTCGGGTCAAAATTTTAACTTTCGTAACTTCCAAACGGTGGGGTATTTTTCAAATTTTAAAAATTCATATAATCTATCATGTCCAAACATTATTAAATCCCAAAAGTCTGGTATAAAAAATCTTATAATTTGTTCTCTAAAAATTATTCATCTTGTTAGGCACTGGTCAACACACTGGCGACAAACTTTTTTTCTAATGAATGATGTATTGATGCCTCATGTTATGAAATATGGAACTTAATCACTTATGAAATGAAGAGTAATATTAGAATTTTCATTTTGGTGATGTTATTGTTATTTGATTGCTGTCCAATTATTTTTAAATTTTTTTATAAATATATAATAAAATATTAAAATATATTATTATATTCGGCGTACCCGAACGTACCCGCACCCGTTTTTTTTGGAAAATCATGTACCCACGTACCCGTGTCGTGTCGTACCTGCACCCCGTACCCATGCTTCATAGACTACTACTTGCTGCAAAGTACATATTGATATTATATAAAGCTAATCGGATTGTTTTGATATCGTATAAGGATCAAAGCAATCCAACTCAAGTGCAACTCACTCGCTACTTGCAGCTCACTTTCTTGCTCTATATTTGGACATAAACATCGCGTTGCTATCATATAAAGCTAATTTTCTTTTACCATTTTAAATTGACATATTGCTGATTCGTCATTCTAAGCATTTATTTCCCATTTTAATCATTTGTTGCTTTCAGGTGATAGGTGAATGCCACTCAATTAAAATTGATGAAAAAGTCGCCGCAAAGTACAGATTGATGAACGGGACTAGAGATGGGAAGCTATTTGTCGAGTTCTGTCTCCATACAGTTTTGTATCATCCACCATCTCAAAGGTGTGGCATTTGGACTGCAAAGTTGAACAGTATTTTACTGCTTTCCTTGTCTAATATTGCATGGCCGAAATAACTTTTGTATTCTTCTGCAGTATGGCGTCCCCTGCAGGGCTTTCAGTTTCTCAGTCAGATCGTATCACTGGTAAACTTCCATTGAAAGGCGATCTTCTTGTAATGAGAAAGGTTAGAGAAGGCTAAATTGTCGTTTCCAGATTATTTACACATCTGGAAAAGTTCATTCTTTTCTGAAATGAACATCTGGAAAAGTTCTTCATGTTCATGAAAACACTTGTTCACTTGGCTCCATGGCCAGGATTTATCATATATCATGCTCTACCTTTGTAAATTCCTTTTTGCAGTTAGGGATATTGAATGTGATAGAAGCTATGGAGCTAGCCCCTGAGCTTGTATACCCGCTTTATTTAGCTGCTTGTTCAGATAGGTATGTTATGTAGCAGTTTATTGCTTCTTATATTTTGTGGAGGTCATTCCACTTTCATTGAATTGAGTTTTGGATTATAATGTGTTGGTTTTTGGGTGATATGTTGCAGTCAAGAGTCCGTTGTTAAAAGAGGAGAGGAACTCTTAAAGAGAAAAGCTGCTGGCGTCAATTTAGAAGACATGGACCTGATACAAAGGCTATTTTTACTATTTAATGGTATATATCACATTTTCATTTGTCAGCATTTAGTTCACATTGATCCATAGTTCCAGCCTCAGAATATATGCATATTCCTTGCTTAGTTTGCATAGTAAGTCAAAGAGGATTTAATTGACTTAGAGGATTTAATCCAATAAATAGACACATCTCTGTTTATAAACTTTCCAGATTCTTTAACGGGCATAAAAGCTATGTCACAAATATCTCCGATATTTTCAAAATATAGCGTTTTTATCGCGAGATTTTGATAAAACGACAAAATCCCGAATTAGTTCCTAGATTTTAAAAATATAGCGAGATTTTCGTTTTTATCATAAAATATCCTGATAATATCGCGATATCATCCCGATATATTTACGATATTTATATTTTATATTTTTTCTTAAATTTAATATATATATATATATATATATTTAAATAATTTTAATTTTACCGATTATTTCCCGATATAAGCCCAGAAAAATTAATAAAAATTAATATATCCCGAGATTTTCCCTCGCCGAGAAATTCCCGAGAATGACATTTGTGACATAGCATAAAAGTGATTGGGATAAATTTATGTATAGTCTGTTTACACTTGTGCCCAGGTTCGCATGTAGGCTCATTTGGCGACACTCCCTGTGGATACTGTGTTCCTGTTCTGGATTTCCAACGGTTCAGAAAACTGGTTGAGATAGATGACAATATGGACATAGAAGTGGTTGGGATAAATATATGTATAGTTTGTTTACACTTGTGCCTAGGTTCACATGTAGGCTCATTTGCCGAGAATTCTTGTGGATACCGACAACAATTTTTCCCCTCCTTACCGGGAGGGCGATCTTCTCTTTTGGCCTTCACCTCCCGCTCGACCCGGAAATAGTTCCCAAACTCCCATCTGGTCCATTCATTTCTGCAAGCAGGGTGGATCCAGGGCTGATCCCCCCTCCTATCCGAGGCCAGAGGTTGAACTCTATTTGTAAATAATTTATTTTCTTTGGGTCCTCATACACACACATATATTTCACTTAATAACAAACTAGTACTGTTTTGCATGTAAAGTTTGTTTAACTAAATTGTGGATGTTGGGCATCCAACTTGTTGGATATGGGGCTTTTTGTTTCTAAGATTTGATTTTTTCGTATCAGTAATAGTTTTTCACACTCGCATCTGTTATCTCCAGGAAGGTAAATACATGTTCTAGCTAGGAAGTTCCAATGCTCTGTGGGCTTGATCATTCTCTATCCCTCTGAAATCTGAAGAGTCCTTCCTAAAATTTAATAAGTTGATTCTTCAGCATCCTATCTAGAATTTATTTAGTTGATCCTTCAGCATTCTATCTTAATTTTGGTTCATTGTCTTATTCTTCTGAATACAGAAGAGAATTTGAGAAAGCTGGTCTCTGTTATGCTTGAATAGATATGACTATCTCATCCAAGTTTTAAATTTTTTTGTGATTGGTTGTTGGAAGTTAAAATCTTTCGCTGGAAGTGCTATCGTTTTATTGTTTCTTAGTTCCCACTGCAGGTGGACAATGCAGAACATTAATAACTTTATGTCAAAAAAAAAAAAAAAAAATCCAAAATCAAGACTGAGATTGATTCTCTTTATGGAAAGGAATGAATATCCATTTCTTCTGACGAGGAGAGGAATTCTAGGGCTCAATGAAGATATGAATTGATTATAAATAATAACCAAGAGGAAACATTTTGGCGGATGTTTATTTAAATTTGAATGGTGGGCCATGCTTGGTTTTGCAAGGCTTCCATATCTGATGTGGATGGTGAACCTATGGAAGTTCACATCTCTAAAGAAGAAGTTGGGATGGTAGTATTTAGTATTCAATAGGACATAACTTTTATGCGGATGGTTTCTCGTTTTTTTCCTCACAAAAATTCTGGGATGCCCTTAAGGTTGATATTGTGACAGTGATGGAGGAGCTTTGTTATCGCGTGGTTTATTAATGTTTTTTCTTCCAAGAATTCTTGGATTCCTTAAGGCTGCTACCACGACAATGAGGAGGAGCTCTATTATCACCGGTAAACTTGTAAGTGATCAATGCTACTTTGATAGGTTGATGTGTATCTACTATTCCCTTCTTTGTTCTTATCAGTGATAACCATGTGATTTTCCCCTGATTCGAGTACAAGGAGATCCAATTTGTCCTCTCTTTTAACCTTTTTGGGGAGGCTTTGAAAAATGGTTGCCTCAATGGCATTGAAGTAGCCTCTAGGTTTCCAGTGGTTTCCTACCTCCAACACGTTGATGATTCAATAATTTTACCCTTTCTTTGGATAAATAGGCAAGAAATAACAAAATTTTAATTGTGTTTATAAAGGAATGTACAGGCCAAATTTTTAATAAGGGCAAGTCTTAAGCAATGCCAATGTATATGGAGCCTTGATGGTCTCTCTGTCTTTAATTTTGGGTTGCGTTACTTCGCAATTCCCCACAAGATACGTGTGTCTTCCTCTCAAGGAGAGTGCTGAAAGTGGGAAGCGAAGGCTCTTGAGAAGGCGGGAAGCAGGAAGCATGAATGATTGGGGAAGCATGAAGGGATGTGACGGGAAAGCACAAAGAAAAGCAAATCGAAAAAATGACAACATTTACATGGAGCAACCTCTGTCCTAAACAATATCGATGTATATGGAACCTTGTTGGTCTCTCTGTCTTTAATTATGGACTGCTCCATTCCCCACAAGATACGTGAGTCTTCCTCTCAAGGAGAGTGTCGAAATCGGGAAGCAAAGGCTCCTGGGAAGACGGGAAGCAGAAAGCGTGAAGGGTTGGAGAAGCAGGAAGCATGAAGAGTTGGGGAAGCGTGAAGAATTGAATAAATGAAACATTTACATAGGGTGACCTCTTCCCCAGTTGAAATTTTCTGTTTTTGTTCTAATAAAATCTTTGTCATCTTCTAAAAAAGGTCAGGGAATCAGAGATTTTTGGATTCCAATATCTAGTTTTATTGCTAAAATAAATATAAAGTTTGGATTGCCAAACAAGTGATTAGGTAGCATCACGGATCGAGTTGGGGAATTAGGAGCATCACAGATCGAGTTGGATTGCTACAATAAATATGTTAACAATTTTATGTATCCACATTGAACATTCAGTTTGTCCTTGATGAGAATAAAAATGCCCAACATGCTATCAATAACGATTCTTAGAACTGAAAAATTGAAAGTTTTAGTTTAATAAAGATGTATGTCTGAACCATAAAAAAAATAAAATAAAAATAACGATGTATATCTGTATAAAAAATGACTAACTAAAATTAGGATAGTGTGGATATTGTATTCAGTGGTATTTTTGAAGATAATATGTTTATCTAGAAATTTGTATGAATTTTAGATATCTATAAAAAATATTATATATTATTAATGTTACCAAAATTAAATAATTTTTATCCTCATACTTTGACATACTTTTCATTCAATCATTCACAGCATGGAAGTAGAGTATTCATTCTTTTACTTGATGGTGAAGCCCTCCGTCGAGCTTCAGTCCATCTGAATGATACTTTAATCCTATAAAGGGTTACCTCTTCCATTTCAATGTGATAGAGTAGGAAATTACAATGCGCTTCCTCACTTGGTTATTTTTGTCCATTGCCAATGCAACATTAACAACTTTGACAATGATGTTATGCACTCCTTTTGGCTTTGTGAAGGTTTCCATCCCTTAGGAAGTTACAATGCGCTTCTTCACTTGGTGATCTCTCTGTTGCCAATGCAACATTCAAAACTTTGACTATGATGTAATGAACTTTTTTTGGGCTCCGTGTAAGCTTTCCATCCCTTAAGCATTTGATGTCATTGTCATGCACATGCTTTTGAGCTTCTGGAAAGGATTGACATTCACGGAGGTCCAATGCATCTTTGCGTAACTGGGCAATGGTTTCATCATGCATTTTGATGCGTTGCATGATGGAGTAAGGACATCAATTGGTTGCCCTATTCTTCTCTTTGAGATTGGTGCGTGCGGCATTCTTCAATTTGATGATCTTTTTGTGGTTAGGCCTTTACTTGTGTCTCTATGGCCTTTGTTTACTTATTGATTCGCTCAACATTCTTTCAAACTTTGTCCTACTAGTCTTGAATTTCTAATTTGTATATGCTTGTAAGTTCAGTTCCTTTTCTAAAAACAAGGACATACCATTCTGTTTTGGTTCTTCTCCACATTCTTACGGGTTGATCCAGGATTTTCCTACGATTTTTTCAAAGGCCTGTATATGGGACCTTGGGTTTCCATGTTTTATGTTCCAGAGAACCTGGTGTACTGTCGTAGTTGCAGAAACTCATTCTCTAATAAAAAGTTTTTCAACCTGTTGTAACACAGTAACAGCAATACTATCGACAATTTGAGGCTGTATTTCTGTTTTGCGTGTGGGTTTTCTCTCAGATTTTTTTTGTAACCAGGTCCTTGGAAATTGCTGGTTTTGGGACTGACAACATGAGGCAACAACAATGAGTTATTTTTTTCAGCAAGTTATTGATTGTGTTTTTTAGTTCTTATGTAATCAAGTGTGGAGTTCAAAGGGAGGTTGTTGTGTTTTGAATTTGTTCTATGGTTATGGAAAATTTTGCTTCCAGTTTAGGCATTGAATTCATGATAGCTGAAGTTAAAAGGAAATAGAACTGGAGCTTAAAGAAAAATTCATGCACTTTTGCTGATCTTTTATGTCTTTTTCTTGGCATCAAAGTTTCTTTACTCCTTTCTACCAGTTCATGTCTTTGATAGTAATTTTAGTGCTGTTCCTGGCCACCATGTTTTGCACCTATAGATGTTGAATACGGATCCATACATTTCGTGGTGCTACTCTCCATTCACAAATCCAGAGCATATATTCCTGTTTTGCTTGAGTTGGATCAGTCAATTAAATTGTCCACCCCCCCACTCACGCACCCACCCACCCACCCCCCCACACCCACCACCACCACCACTACCACACACACACTAATTTCGTCTTCCGTTTATAAAAAAAAAACAAATTTGGTGCATATAATGGAAGAAAATGATCCACGTAGAATAGCCCAACTAGAGCCAGGATTAGAGCCGGATAGATTCCTTTCACCTTCTTCATGAAATTTTTCTAAAGGATTCATTTAGCTGACCCCAACTAGTTTGGGACAAAGGCGTTGTTGAATTGAGTTGAGTTGAGTTGAGTATACCTGTGAAATCCCGGTTTTTTCCTTCATACTGGCATCAGGTCATCCTTCTGGGCATGGATATCGCACCGTATTATCATGTTTGTTCTGATTTTGTACTTTATGCAGGTACTGCTGGAGTTGAAAACATTGCTGCAGATTCTAGGATCAATCCCGTGAACTCTGCTTTGAGAGCTCGGTTGATGTCTGTTTTCTGCCGGTCTGTTACTGCGGCAAATGCTTTTCCATCCACGTTGCAGTGTATTTTTGGCTGCATATATGGTAAGTTTCAACATTTTCTTTGTTGTGATGTGTAAGGTTTTGAGGTTTATGTGAACTTTGGTCTGCATAACTCATCCCGAAATTGTGTTGAAGCATTTCTCGAGTTAAGACAGTTTGATTAAAAGCCCCAGTGGCATGTTTCTGTAATTCTTTTGGCCCCTGGAATATTTTGGTAAGTTTTGGAACTCTTATTCACCAATCTGGAATTTTTAGGTTTCCAGATTTGTGTTAGTCATTTTGTTTCTTGCAATGATTGCATTTCTCTTGTTAGAAGTCCTTTGTGTATTCCTATGCGATCCACGCCTTTGATAATAGGTATTGGTCAAGGGTAGGATGTATTTTGGCTTTAGAACAAGTTTGTGTTGGATAGCAGTATGGAAGGTGTCTGGGTATGTCTACGATTTAATGCTTTCTTGAGCTATGTCTTGCATAGTATGTTACAGTATAGGGAGTCACTTAAAACTTCATGGATCCCGATTTTAACACTAGTCACGAGTCTTTTCCGTGGCTGGTCGCTAATTGAGTCATTTCAAGTCATGTTTCTAGGCTTCTTATTATATCACGGTGTGCACATTTTTGTTTCACATAGGTTTCTACTTTCATCAAATTTATATTGAGAACCTTCTGTTTGAAATCCTAAATTTACCCCTTCGGATCCTAAATAGTGGAATAGAAATGTTTTTCTTTTGATTTCTTATTACAACATGTTAGAATCTGGTAGCTTATAAATGGTCTGAGATTCCTAAATTCTTCTTGAGTTGCTGAGACTGTGAAATGGCAGGAAGTGGGACTACTTCAAGGTTGAAGCAGTTGGGAATGGAATTCACTGTCTGGGTGTTTAAACATGTAAGGGCTTTGCTTTCCTTTTTGAGTTTTGTTTATTTTTGCTTGATAAACACTCATTTTTTATCTCATATTTTAGTAAAAAAATGCTTTTGACCAGGGAGCTAGAATCACCTTCTCAAGAAGTTTTTTGTACCACATCTTATCTTTGATGGAGACCACAAATGAATTGTTTAAAATGTCCAAATAAGGGCCTCATACCACTTGATTCATTTTTTACTAATAATAATTGCCTTTTCTCAAAAAAGAAAAAAAAAAGAAGATTGAGTGAAGAATTAATGGCTCCTTTTGAAAATATCATGGTCTAGATAAACATATGGACTATTTCAGGCTTGTGCTTAAATTTTAGTATACAGAATATTCTATTTTATCACACCTTCATATGAAATCGGTTTTGTAATGATCATAATGAGTTGTTCTTTGATTGTAAGTGCAGTTCTATTGCTTGAGGCAAAGGTGATCCTATAAGATTCATGGATTTGATGTTTTGAGAATTATATTTGATGATTGAGAGGACCGAAAATGGAATTCTAGTTTATGTTAGCGAGATGAATATTTCATAAAAAACAGCTACACATTCACATATCAGATTTCAACATGATATGATATCATAGAAAATAAAGAGAAAACAAGTTCAGTACCCATACTGTCTTGTAAATTATAAGTTTTTGATCTTGATGAATTCAAAGTTTCGAACAACCGTGCTCTTAAGAAACATCGGACCTGAAATCCCATTTCTCTCTAGCGCCCTACCAAATTTGCGTTGACATCCAACTAAAAATCCCATTTCTAGTTTCCTGTTTTTTGTTTTCTGATATTTACCCACTTCACCCTCTTCTCCACTTGGAGACACCGATTTATCATGAAAAACAATTCATGGTAGCCTAAGGGCATTACTAATGCCAATTGCAAGGGATCCTACTCCCCTACAATGTACATATTATAGTAGTCTTTTAAATAAATGAATAACTAGATTTAATTAAAAGAAAATCTTAGTAAGTTCCCCACGGGTCAGGGGACCCTTTGGAGGGCCATGGTCCCCTAGTATGCCAATCTTTGGTGGGCCTCATGCATCCGACTTTCAGTCATGCTATTTTTTTTAGATTATGCATAAATATGAAAGAATGTTAATGGTTATTTTTTGAATGGCAGAATATTAATGAATTTAACGAAATTAAGTAGTATGAAAACACTCTGCGGGAACATAATACACCATTGCCTTGCGTTTTATACATATGAAGATATTTGGGAAAGGTAGGCATTGCTAATTTATTCACTTGACATGGTGAGGCCGTGAGGGGTGAGGTTGGATCTTCTGTTGGTGCTGGCAATCAGACCCATACCCAGTGTCATGGGTTGTTGGGTGTGTCAGGAATGAGACCCATTTCCTGCAGCAACCTGGTTTCACAAGTTGATCCTTCAGAATTCTACGCGAATGGTATTAGCATTCCAGAATGCTCTTCCCAGAAATATGACCACGATTGACATATCCTACTATGTAACTGTGATAAACTTTTTTTTTTTTTGACATCCTCTCAGTTCCCTGAATTACACTTTAGTGATAAGAACTGAGAGGCTATTCCAGCTTACCCATTAAAAAAAAAAAAAAAAAAAAAAAAACAAAACTGAGAGGCTATTGTTTTCTTATTGCAGGCAATAATGGATCAGTTGAAGCTTATGGGCCCTGTTATATTGAGTGGAATTCTGCGATCACTTGATGGCAGTTCAAAGGCGGAATCAGGTCAACATTTTTAACTTGATCTTTATGTTTGCACTTCACACACACACACACACACTCTCTCTCTCTCTCTCTCTCTCTCTCTCTCTGCTTTATTGTCTCTCTGAACAGTATTAGAAATATCAGTTTGATATCTGCAAGGCTTCTAGGAAGAAATTTTCAACGCATTCCATATCTGTTACAGCCTCTCTGCAAAGCAGGGGTAAGGCTGCATACATCTAGCCTTCCCCAGACCCCGCCCGCCCTTTTTTTTATTTCATATCTGTAACTATTTATGTCCAGATGTGATTGCTAGGGATGTCAAAACCTTCGCTTTCCAAGCAATTGGGTTGCTTGCGCAGCGAATGCCGCAACTTTTCAGGTTTTCTATTTTACCACTGTGATATTATGCCCTTTTTTTTTTCCCTTTTCCGTTCCTTTTAAGTTTAAACAAAATGTGGGAATGATTTTGGTTCTACATTTTTCCAGAGATAAGATTGAAATGGCTGTTCGCCTTTTTGATGCTTTGAAAATGGAGGATCAATATATTCGTCTCACTATTCAAGAAGCAACCAATTCCCTTGCTTTGGCTTATAAGGTGCGTTACACTTGAAAGCAATCAAACATTTTTGCTTCAGTTTTCCATCACTTCTTAAGGTATCTCAGACTCTTAATATTGGATACTCAAAAGTATTGTTAGCTTCTGTCAAATTTCTAGTCGTAGATTCACTTTTTTTTTCGTTTCTTTTCCTCTCTCTCTCTCTCTCTCTCTTTTGGGATATGACATCTCACGGTAAGCTGTGATTTCATAATAAACCAACATTTTTTAATGAAACATTGTAATTTTATTGCATGAAGCCGAAGAGATATATTATCCAGTTGAGAATCTAATGTAGGGAGGACTTCCTCTTGTTTGTTAATAGATTTGTATATGCTTGGTCGTACTGTAACCAATTTCTCAATTTTTTATGATGTTCTCTTAATTGAGTCTTCTTGCTCTGTTTCTTATCTTTATTATGGAGGGAGCTGTTGTAAATATATATGTAAGGGATCTTTTGATTTTTCCGATGACATTCCACATTCGGCTCTACAATGATGTGAGCACTTATTTCGTTTTAGTTGTAGTTTTTGTTGTTCTTATTGTTGTATCTTTGTTCTCTCTATATTTGGTATGTCAGTTATGCTTTAACAATGCTGTCGAGGTTGATTTTCATATCTTATTGCTGTTTCGTTGCACATCCATTTCCCTATGATTACTGTTTTCTATTTTGCTATTTTATTATTTTTTGAATGGCCTATTTTGCTATTTTGGTTCACTGCTCTTTTGTTGTCACTGTTATTGGATCTAAAGCTCTCTCTTTTGAGCATAGGGGGCTCCGGTGTCAATCTTAAAGGAACTGGAAACACTTCTTCTGAAAAATTCTCAAGTGGTATAAAGCTCATGCATTCTTTCTGTTTTGCTGTTTAGAGATAAGAACTCCTGGAAATAGTTGTTTAATTACTCCTTTTTGGTTGCATTTAAAAGAGTCTACTTCTTGACTAAATCTTCTCATCTTGGATGGTACAAGGAACAAAGTGAAGTGCGCTTTTGTGCTGTGAGGTGGGCAACATCTTTATTTGATCTTCAACATTGTCCAAGCCGGTTCATTTGTATGCTTGGAGCAGCAGATGCTAAACTTGATATAAGGTCTCTATTAGTTTCTTTATCTCATTTTTGAGTCTTTTTCAAATTATTCTTATGCATGCTTCTTTTTTGCTTGATTACTATGTATTTGGGTTCTCTTTGCTTTTTGTTTATAAAAGGTTCAGCTAGTGCCATATATTCTCTTTACCCAATTGTCTCCGGCTGCGTTCCCCGCCGCATCTATGTTTTTAAACACTTGTTCTAAACGAAGTTAATTGGTGGTAAGCTGGGTATAAAAATGGGAATAAAAAGAGAAAAAATAAGTGGGCTATAGGTAATGTGGACATCCCTCATATCTTGGATAAAAATGCAACTATAAATGGAAATAAATCTTAAACTAATTAAGCTTCTCAAAACAAACCAAATCAATGCTTTGTCATGAAGATTCCTTGCTGTCAAGTGGTTGAAAGATCTAAATATCTAGTTCTCTTGGATTTCCGTCGAAATTTAAAACCATGCTAGCAAAACCAAGTAATAACGGAAGGTAAAATTCAATAGCTTCAAACTGCTCTAAATCTTTTGCTAATTACATATGATAATAAAAAAGGGTTTTGCTAACGAGTGCCCTTAGGGCATTCGTTAAGGAGCATTTAAAGCACCTATTTTCATGTACCCACACTTTTATCCTCAAAACACATTTATTATTAGAGAACCGTTTCCCACAATTTCTTTTCTATTACGAGAAAATAACAAGAATACCCCTATGTCATAAAAGATAATAGCCAAAGTACCTTAACCCATTTTCCATGAGATTGAAATATTTTATTATTTTATATGAGATAAGTTTATTTTTGTCATTTTCATGAGATAGTGTATTTTGTCATTTTTATGAGATAGTGTATTTTGTTCATAGGATCGATGATCCTAACCTTCCAATCTATGCATTTTTTTTTATTGTGGTGTCCATTTTAAACTTCCTCGAATCAAAGGGTTAAGATCATTCTATGGAGAAGATTTTACGGGCCCACACTATCTACATTAGGGCCCAACAAATGAATGGTTGGATCACCCACCCAAACAATGTCGGCACACGTATTTTTTTCATTTGTTGGGGGTGTGCCCAGAAAATATTTTTCCCTAACCCCGATCTATGTAGTTTTTTTATATTGCGGTGTCCATTTTAAACCTTCTCAAATCAAAGGGTTAAGATCATTCTATGGAGAAGATTTTATTAGAGAATAAAATTAGATCTGAATTAGAGAATAAAATCAGGGCCCAACAAAATGAATGGTTGGATCACCAAAAAAATGCGGCCACCAGTATTTTTTTCGGGTTGCACGTAAGTGCAGAGCCGTCTACCATGTAAATTGTCTTGCATTAGATAGGTCTTTTTTATTATTTTCTATGAGATATAAGTGTATTGGTCATTTTTTATGAGTGAGTGGTACTTTGATCATTTTCTATGAGATAGGGTCTTTTTATTTTCCATGATATATGAGTTTTTTTTTTTTTTTCCGAAGAGATAGGTGTATTTAACACTTTCTATGAGATATAAGTATTTTTGTCATTTTTCATGAGATATAAGTAGGGATATTTTCGTTATCTTTTATGAGATAAGGATATTCTTGTTATTTTGTCATGGTGGGGGTATTTTTGTAAAAACCAAACCCAAGCCTCTTTTGTTGAAATTGTAATTATGGAAATAAAATCTCTACTACAATCGTTGCTCCAGTAATAAATGTGTTTGAGGATATATGCGTGGGGGTGCATGAAAATAGGTGCTTTAAATGCTCCTTAACGAGTGCCCTTAGGGCACTCGTTAGCAAAACCCAATAAAAAATCCAGGAGCTTACATATTTATTCAATTAACATAAAAAATTCAGACGCTTGCATCTTCATTCAACTTATCTCAGACTCCCACTCTCGAGATATAGGCCATTTGTTAAAAAACAATCAATCTTGGCCTTCGAAGATAGGGCATTAAATGTTCCAGAGGGCACTCGACTTCCAACTCAGTCTTGACCCAAAGGATGTTGGAATTAGGAAAAACTTTGTAAATAGCTTGTAAAGGGCTTGAAGTCTTCCGCCCAACACAACAAACTATTGCTCCGTTCAACATTAAAAGAGGAGGGCATGCCATTTCCAAGCTAGATTGTTTTATGGCAGGTGGAGATCTAAGGTTTGTGCAGGGTTCCAAGGTTTAGTGCCGAATTGATGTCAGCCAGCCATATACTCCTTTCAATTATATGAGACATTCTAGATTTTTTTTTTTTGAATGATAGCCAATTTATTAAAAAGAGACTAAGATGGTCAAAATACAAACACCATAAGATACAAACAAGATAGATACAAGAGCCAAAAAAAAAAAAAATATCAAGGGGGAAGAGAATCAAAACGTGCCAAAGCTTCTTTTGCAGCCACCTCATTTGCTGTTCTCTGAACATCCTTGAAGGATATATCCATAGTTCTAGAGCAATCTGAGATCTCATCAAAGTATCTATCAAACCTCCAAGGGTTCTTTTGGGATCCTTTGAGCCACTTGATGATGTTTAGGGAATCCCCCTCAATCATCACGTTATTCATCCCATATGAAGCCAATATTTTTATGGACATTTTATATCCTAGAGGTGGGGTTGTTCACATCATATATGCCCCACACGTCACTACCACTGAAGTGACGAGAGAAAGAAAATAAGATCTTAAGATTTTTAGTAAGTTCGAACTTGTTATTTTTAGTAAAGATATACTAACTAATTTTAGTAAAGATGAATTTATTGAAAATAGTAAATGCTAATCACTTAAAAGCCCTCTACCCTCCTTATAAAAGCTCAAAGTGGAAAGCCCTAGAGACACTTCTGACGATTTGGCGAAGCTCTTCCCCAAGGCAGTTGCAAGGTAGACACTTTTGACGATTTGCGCTTAAGGCTTCCAAGGATGCCGTGATTCTTAGCACCCAACCTATCCACCTGTGCAAGGCAAGAAGAGACGAACGGACCCTGACATGGACCCTTATACCTCGACCACAAAGTCCCTTCTACTTCAACAAACTACTCGAACCCCACTCTTCCTCTTAAGAATACAACCATGAGACCACCTGTAGGTGAGACAAGTGCGGTGCGTGAACTTTTAGGACCCAAACCACGTGAACTTTTAGGACCCAAACCACAATATACCACCAAATATTTCACATGTGGTGAACTGGGTCACATGTAATCAGATTGTCAATGCAGGATATTCAATCCCCATACTAATTTAGCCAATCCAGTAAATGATGAGGATAGAGCTGACCCTGAAGAGGGAAATGGTCCCCATGATGAAATTGCTCCACACGAGGGAACACATGAGCAATTTTGTGAGGGCGAGCACGATGAAACTGTACTTGATAGGGATCATGTGGAAACCTTTTGTTACCCAGCTCAGGGGTAAGGAAGTCCGTTAAAAGTCAAACTGTCAACATTGTTGTGAATTTTCAAAAAAAAAAAAACAAAAAAAATAAAAATAAACTGTCAACCTTGTTGTGGATTTTGTTACTGTCAAGACTGCTAGTAGATTTGAGCTCAATGGCTCATCATTGTTATTGTTGATAGGTTCTCCAATGCGTCTTATTTCATGTCAAGTTGTATAGATAGGTTCTCCGATGTGTCTCATTTCTGGAAAGTTTTGTAGGGCAAAATAGGTGTTATATTTCGATTTGACTGAATAGGCTACTCCCGAACAGATGGACAAACAGAAGTAGTCAAACACAGACTTGAGAATTTGCTAAGGTGCTTGGCCGATGAGGTAGTTCGTCATTAGGATTAACTTCTACTCCAAGCGCAGCTTGTTTACGATGGTGCTCTTACCCGTTTCACTAGATGTACCTCCTTTGAGACCATCTTTGACCCTCTATTACCCACCTATTAGCCCTTATCACTTCCTACTACGTTTCTTGACATAGTGTTGGATACAACAAGAGGTGTTTGAGCGATTGCAAACGAGCCATAATAAAGTTTGGCCTTTTGGGTGACTGCCATGGAGATTTAGTGACGACGTCACCACGACATGATTGGCTTGCGAAAGCAATTACTTATCTTATACACTTTGGAGGTTCTCTGGAGCGTTTCCTCATCGTTTCAAATTTTCTGGAGTTTATAACATAAACACTGGACAACGGAGACCCGCCGAGATACTTAGTTCATTGCCGAGGACGATTGGTTTCGTGGTTGGATGCGATACCAGTTCGACAATTCCGCGAGGACATGTTTCAGCACATAGTAGACTTCTACCCTGTTGCAAAAGAGATTAGAGAGAAAGTGTGTGAGTTGGGTATCTCCCCCTCACCATTTTATTAATATAATAAAAGCTGTACAATAACTACAATGACTAAAATGCCCATAGGCATATAGGCTTATTCTAACACTCCCCCTCAAGCTGGAATGTATAAATTGTACATTCCTAGCTTGTTACATATGTCACTCAGTTTTGATTTATTTAATGGTTTGGTAAACATGTCAGCCAACTGTTCTGCAGAACGAGTAAATACAGCGCGGATCTCCCCTTTCTGGATTCTCTAACGAATGAAATGACAGTCAACTTCAATATGCTTTGTTCTCTTATGAAAGACTGGATTCGTCGCAATATAGATAGCTGCTCTGTTGTCACAATACAACTGTGACGGCAAAGGAAACACAATACCAATCTCAGCTAGGAGTGATCTCAACCAAATAATCTCAGTCGTAGTATGCGCCATGTCTCTGTATTTTGCCTCTGGACTTCATTTTGCAATGACATCCTGTTTCTTACTTTTCCATGAAACTAGGTTTTACCTCCAACAAAGGTACAATACCCGGTAGTCGATCTCCTATCCGCAGGGGATCCAGCCCAATCAACATCTGAGAACCCCTCAATTCGTGTATGACCATGTCTTTTGAATAATAATCCCTTTCCTGGTGCACCTTTCAGATATTTGAGTATTTGAACCACTGCATTCCAATGCGAAGTACGAGGAGAGGTCCTGTACTGGCTAACGACCCCAACGGCATAGGATATATCAGGGCGAGTAACCGTAAGGTATATAAGTTTGCCCACAAGTCTTCTATACCTACCAGGATCCTTCAATAACTTACCCTCTTCTGGAACCAGCTTCACATTTGGATCCATGGGTGCAGCTACAGGTTTCACACCAAGATTTCCTGTCTCTTCTAACAAATCCAGAACGTACTTGCTCTGTGATAGAGACAAACCACTAGAAGAATATGCAACCTCTATCCCAAGAAAATACCTGAGACGTCCCAAGTCCTTTGTCGCGAACTCTTTTTGTAGGAAGGCTTCCGGTTTCCGAATTCCCCCTGAGTCACTCCTTGTAATAATGATGTCATTGACATATACAATTAACATAATGCATCATGCTGAGGACTGATGACTGAATACTGAGTGATCCACACCACACTGCTTGAGGCCAAACCTCATAACTGCCTCGCTAAATCTGCCAAACCATGGACGCGGCGATTGCTTCAACCCATAAATTGCTTTTCTGAGGCGACAGACTGATGAAGACAACTCCCCTTGAGCAACATAACCCGCTGGTTGCTCCATATACACCTCTTCAAGGAGGTTGCCATGAAGAAAAGCGTTTTTCACATCTAACTGGTGAAGATGCCATCCATTATTGACTGCAAGGGAGAGGAGAACCCGAACGGAAGGAATCTTCGCCACTGGAGAAAATGTCTCATGATAGTCGACACCGAATGTCTGCGTGTAGCCCTTGGCCACCAAACGAGCCTTCAGTCGATCAACAGTGCCATCAGGTAGATATTTAATGGAGAACACCCAACGGCATCCTACAGGACGAGCACCAGCAGGTAGTGAAACTAGATCCCATGTGTGATTAGAATGCAGAGCTCCCATTTCAAGATCCATTGCAGCTCGCCATCCTGGGTGATGAAGAGCCTCATCCAGAGACTGGGGTAACACAGCAGAAGACACAGACAAGACAAAGCTTTTGAAAGGAAGAGTTAGACGATCATAAGAGACAAATTAGAAATGGGTTGAGCAGTAGAATGAGAACGAGTACGTGAAGCAATAGGAGAGTCAGAAACAACTACAGGAGATGAATGTACCTGATGAGAGGGTGAAGAGATCTCTGCCTGTGAAGACGATTTGTCGGTGTGAGGAAGTTGTGCCTGTTGTTGACGACGTTGATATTGGACTTTAGTAGGGGGACGATCCACCCTAGGAGCACACGAATCAACCTGTCCAGTGGGGCAAGCAGGAGGAGGTGCTAAGGAAGTCGGAGGAAGAGGGAGAAGAACAGGAAGAGAAATGGTCACATCAGGTTCCGTTCTGACAACATGAGGAACGGAGGTAAAGCAAAAGAATGATTCTGATTCAAAAAAGGTCACATCAGCTGATACATACCAACGGTGCAGACGCGGACTATAGCAACGATATCCTTTCTGGGTGTGAGAGTAACCTAGAAAAACACATCGTTTTGACCGAGGGTCAAGCTTGTCGCGGCCAGGTCCCAAATGATGGACAAAGCAAACGCAGCCAAAGACACGGGGTGTAAGAGGGAATGAATCCTGATGTGGATAAACGATGTGAAATGGAGAATCCCCATGAAGCACCGAAGATGGAAGACGATTGGAGAGGAAACAAGCAGTGAGAATGGCGTCAGACCAGTAGGTTTTAGGAACATGCATCTGGAAGAGGAGAGTGCGAGCCACCTCAAGTAGATCGCACAGTTTTCTTTCGGCGACACCATTTTGCTGCGAGGTGTATGCACAAGAGGATTGATGGATAATGCCATGAGAGGAGAGATAATCCTGAAAGCCACTAGTACCAGAAAAAAACTCACGTGCATTATCAGTACGCAGGCATTTAAGACTGCAACTAAACTGGTTTTTTATTTCATTATGAAAATTTTGAAATGCAGAGTAGACATGGGAGCGGTCTTTCAATAGATACAACCAAGTCATTTGAGAGTAATCATCAATAAAAACAGCAAAATACTGAAATCCATTATTCGACGCGACCCTAGAAGGTCCCCATACATCACAATGAACGAGCTGAAATAAACTATCTACTCTAGTGACAACTCGAGAAGGGAAAGACACTCTATGATGCTTCCCGAGTTCACAAGACTGACAATGAAATGGAGAGACAGAAGAGAGAACTAAGGATGTCGCCCGGAGGCGCTGAAGTAATGGGTGACCCAGTCGACAGTGCCATCGAAAGGCATCAACTGAACTGTGTAAAGCTGACGAAGAGGGGCTACAGTCAAGACGGTACAGGCCATCCACATCACGACCCGATCCAATCGTCCTCTCAGTCGAAAGATCCTAAAAAAGACAGTAAGATGGAAAGAATAAGATAGAGCAAGAAAGATTTTTCGTAATTTGGCTAACAGATAATAAACTAAAAGGAGATTTAGGTACACACAATACTGAAGATAGCGGAAGATTAGGTAAAGGACATGTGGTACCAATACCAGTGATAGGGGTAGTGGAACCATCAGCTAAAGTAATGGACTGAAAAGCAGATGGAAAAGTGCGAAAAGAAGAGAGCTGTGATGAGTTACCAGTCATATGGTTCGAGGCTCCTGAGTCAAGATCCAGGACCCGGAGCTAGAAAGTAATGTAGTATGTGAACTACTTGGCTGGGCAAAGCCCGCAGTGGCTTGTGAAGCACTCTGTCGAAGGCGCGCTCCTCATGGTCTGTCTGCGTAAAGGAGATTGAGTCATCAACATGTGGCAAGGCAGGGGCAGAGACGATTTAGTCAGATGGGACAGAATTGCTGAGGTGAGCTGATCGAGGCGGCCTGAGCTCGGGGTGCAATGTGTAACAAGTCTCAACGACATGGCCATCGCGCTGGCAGTGGGTGCAATAAGGCCGGCCACAACCACTCCCAACACGACCACCACCATGGCCACCGCGGCCACGAGCTCGTGAAAAGGAACCACCACCCCGAGAAGGACGAGTACCACCACCACCATCATATGCTGCAAGAGCCGAACGGTCAGAAGTAGGGCGGGAGGGAGTCTCGCTAACGCACTGCTGAGCTCGGAAGTAAGTCTCGCGCAACGAAGGAATGTTCCCAGAACCAAGAATCTGATGGCGCAGATGGGTAAACTCTGGGCCTAGGCTCTCAAGATAGTGCACCACTCGAGAACATTAATATCAGAAGTGAGTGGCAGAAAGACATCAAGCTGCTGACATAAAGAGATGAACTTCCCGTAAAGAGTTTCAAGAGACATGTCATCACGACGGAGCTGTATCCACTCAGAGTAAGTGGAAAATATACGAGTGATGTTCTCAACCGCAAAATACGTCACTGCAGTATGATCCCAGATCTCCTTCGCAGTCGGAAGAAGAATCAGAGTAGAATAAATATCAGGAGTCATACTCTGCAATAGAAGACTCCGTATCAATGCATCTTCCTGCTCCCAGCGAGTATACGTAGGATCCTTAGGCGAAGGAGGATCCTCATGAAGAAAACAGACTCTGCCTCGCCCAAGTAGGTAAGTCTCAATCGCAACCTTCCACGGTAAATAGTTAGTTCCATCAAACTTGGCAATATTCAACTGTGGGTAAGAATTTTCCACGGGTGCCAAGTGAGAAGAAGAAGAAGAAGAAGGGGCCGAAGTTGTGGTAGAGGCACTGACGTCAGTGGTCATGCCAATGGAGGGATCAACAATGACGGGATGATCCATAACGACAACGAATATAGACGAACAAAGAAACCACTACCAACGGCAACAACAAATAGAAAGGAGAGAAAGATAGGCAGAACCAACTAATCAATAGAAAGTCATATGACGATGTCAAAGGTGCAGGACATGAGTATAGAGAAACCCATAAAGAACCAGGAAGATGCTGAAAGAGAAATGGAGAAGAGGATTAAAGAAGATCAGCACATTGAGCAAAGAAAAACAATGAAACGCAAGACCAGAAAATAGATTAGGGTGTAAAAGGGTTTTAGAGGGTATAATAGAGTAGGGTTTAAAAGAGAGGAGAAGTAGCGGCACTGTAGCGGTACTGTAGCGGATTAGGGTTAGGTTAGGGTTAGGTGAGAAAGAGGGAGAAGGGGGAGGGTTAGGGTTAGCGTTAGGGTTGATGGAGAAGATGGAGGGTAAAGGTTTCCCTAGGGATCAGAAACCCTAGGGCTCTGATACCATGTTGCAAAAGAGATTAGAGAGAAAGTGTGTGAGTTGGGTATCTCCCCCTCACCCTTTTATTAATATAATAAAAGCTGTACAATAACTACAATGACTAAAATGCCCATAGGCATATAGGCTTATTCTAACATACTCGATGTAGTCAAATTCTTCCCACTCGGGGAGAACTAATGTGATCCAACCTACTTGAGAGCCCTATGTTCTTTTTAGTTATATGAGACATTCTAATTTATGTTTTTTTTCTGTTTTAGCTAGGTCTTATTTCTTTTTTATAGGCATTTTATTATCCTGAGATACGGGGGCTGTCTTCATCACTTAGATCACACACATCACTGCCACTTGAGTGACAAGAAGAAAGAAAATGCAGACCTACTATTTTTAGTAATTCCGAACTTAAATATAGTTTTTAGTGAAGACAAACTTGCTAAGAATAGTAAATACGAACCACTTAATATCCCTCAACCCAACGTATAAAAGCCAGAGGAGTAGAGCCCTTGAGATACTTTTGATGATTTGGAGAAGCTCTTCCCTATTGCAGGTGCAAGGTAGGCTTGCTCCCCCCCTCCTCCTCCTCTCTCTCTCTCTCTCTCTCTCTCTCTCTTCTTCTTCTTCTTCTTCTTCGTCCTCGTCCTCTTCCTCCTTCAATTCCTTCTTGCTCCCTCCTTCTTCTTCCCCCTACCCCTACTCCTGGCCAATAGGGGTGGACATGGTTCGGTTCGGTTCGGGGGTATACCCAGAACCGAACCATATGCAATCAGTTCCCAGAATTTGGAGCCAGAACCGAACCATATATCTTTGGAACCGAACCAGAACCAGAACCGAACCAAAGTTTTGGGTTTACCCAACCTTTATTTTATAATTTTTTCCACATAATGATTGAGATTTTATTCGTTTTTAGTAACTTAAGATTAAAACTTTAAAAGGCAAAGCAAAACTTTAAAGGGGGGTGAATTTATCCTCAAGCAGTAAGTGTAAAGTCTAAAGGATTTTCTCTCACGGAAACCGTATTTTTTTTTTCCGGGGGGGGGGGGGGGGGGTGATTTTATCCGATTGGGGGGGATATGATCCTACTCGGTTCTGGGATCCCAGAACCGAACCGCATTCTCACTGTTCCGGGAACCCAGAACCGGAACTGAACCACCAAATCCTAGAACCGAACCGAACCAAATAGGCCAGTTCGGTTCGGTTCTTCGGGTTGAACCGGAACCATGTCTACCCCTACTGGCCAACAGTCAAGGACTGCAGCCGACATTTCTCTCGCAATCTCCTTTCTTCCCATATCCCTACTCGCCTCACCTCCATCTCCCAGGTTGGGTCCAACAGCCACCCCTCTTCCCAGCCATTTTCCCTACATCTCAATCCCTATTTCTTGTTGTTTCTGGTGCTATTGCATTGCAGCCTCTGTTCTCTCCTCTACATTCGCTCTTTCTTCTTGCTGCTGTTCATGCTGGAAATCACATAACAATCACCTTTTTCCCTATTATGTTTCCATCTTTTCCTCTTCTAAATCTGCTGCTATGCAGCCTTGCTGTCCTCTCCTCTCCTCACTTTTCTATCCCCCTTTAGCCTTTTTCTCTTTTCTCTCATAATCTTCCATCTTCTCTTTACTGATCTTTGCAGTATTATAGCGGCTGCCTTCCTTGCTGTGTAACTGCTGTTACAGCAGCTGTCTTCATCCCTTCTTCTTCCTCTTTTACTAGTAAATCCGCTGCTCCATGGCAGCCTTGTTTCCCTGAGCCCTTTGTTATTTATAACTGCAATTATAACTGTTTTCATTCTCCGTATCTACCTAGCTGCTGACCTCTGCTGTCTCCAATCGTTGCCTTCATTTTCACACACTTTCTAGTGGCTGGTACTGTGCCTAAACTGATCGTGGCTGTCGCTATCGCTCCTGCCTACTTGTGATCTCCTTTACCACAGGGTTCCAGGAGATAGCCTACATGGCCAGGTGAGATATGACCTTTGTTATCCATTGCTCTACATACACTTCCTTTTATAGCCCTAGTTCTTGCCGCCCTCCCCCCATACCCAAGGTTTTAAATTCCTTTTTCAGTTTTGGTCATCACAGAAGCTGAAACATTTCGGTTTCGGTTGGAAATTTTGGTGCAAATATTGTAAAATAGCGAAAACATTTAGAAACATGCAAATAATAAAATTTTAACATGAAACTTCAGGAAATACTAGAATAAGCACAAATGTAGACTTAAATCATCACATAAGTACGACAATCATCCATAATAAAACCCAGTAACATGCGCTGTCACATATGTTTGATAATTCAGTACATATCACATTTCACTTGAGCTTAATGTAATTTCTTTTTGAATGGTATCAAAATCTTAATGTAAATATTTATCCATAATATATACTCCACATTTCACATGCAATCCATGTGAATATAGTTATGTAAAACATAGTTATATAATATACCACTAATGCACTTACGCTTCTGGTTTTGGTATGTGTTTCGGATCCTGTATCGTTTCAATAGGGGTAGAAATAGAAACATTTCGATAGTTTTGTGTCGTTTTGTTTTATATCATTTCACATCAAGGACAATTAGTACATATTATTGTTTCATTTTTACTTATGAATCCGATCTCTTGGCATGAACTATGTGCTTGCAAACTATACCTGGCTGACCTAGCATATTAATGGATTAACTCAGGAAGCTTTAAATATTTGCAAACCCTAGTTGCTAGTTGGTTATCTTTGGATGCTTAAATCTGTTCATGGCGTGATTGTGCTGCTTTAATTGAAAATCTAGTGAAATCATTTGAAAAAGAATTTTTTTTGAAAGTAGTCAATTTATGCGCCAAATGTTCTCTAGAAGAACCCTCAAACTCTAGGTTTGCACCAGGAATTTGTGTTTTGGGCTAGGCTGGACCATTCTACATTGAGTCTTGGGCTCTTTCTCTATTATTTGGCTTATCTGAATTTTATCTGAACTCTAGAGTCTTGTTCATTGCATCAAGGAGTGATTGAGACATAGAACTGTTGGGTGGCTTACTAGCATATCAGACCGAGGGGGAGAAAAATTCCAAATCATTACTCAAAATTAAATTTATTAGGATCCTAACTGGCATGTCCCAACCTGGCCCAAGGTACATTATATCTCAATTACTTGGACTTGACAAAGTTGTTGCTGCCTTTTTTTTCTTTGGGTGCTAGATCAGGCATATTTTGAACTCAAGTAGATATTTTAAGTCTATTGTTTTATTTTTCTGTGCTCAATTTGTTTATCTTATTGTTGAATACATGCTGTCTTTGGATAAGTGGTTTATGTTTGTGAGATCTGAACTTTCCACCTGTACGGCCCTTTCTTGGCCCTCATCTTTCTGTTCGCTTAAAAATTTACACTTCGTCATGGTTTATTCCGAGTGCCTATTTTGCATGGTTTTGCATTTTCAGATTTTACTTATTCTGTGGCTAATTTGTTTGTGGTTGCCTCATTCCTTTCAGAGAAATGGCACTTGCAGGACTCTTTCTAGCGAGAGATCAGGATCAAACCATTAGCAAAAGCAATGACATTAAGTATCCAGAGCTAAGAGATATGCTAGATTATATTTGTAAGCAGCAGCCAAAGTTATTGGATTCCACTGAACTGAGGGAGGAGAAACTTCTATTTCCATCAAAAATGTATGTGGCCATGATTAATTTCTTACTCAAGTCCTTTGAGGCAGAGTTTGAGAGAGATCCTTCTGTTGGAGGGAATTCTGAATTTTGTTCCTCAGTGTTAACAATGTGTCGGTTGCTAGAACATGCTATGGCATTTGATGGTTCTGTTGAGCTGCATGCTAGTGCCTCCAAGGGTTTAATCGCAATTGGATCTCATTTACCTCAGGTTTGTGTATTGCAGTTCTTATATGTTTTCCTTCACCTATTTCTGCCAATTTTAACCTTTTCTTCCTTTTGTAGTTGATAGCATCACGCTATGCAGGACGAATTTCATGGTTAAAGAATTTACTTGGTCATGTGGACTCTGATACTCGTGAATCTGCATCACGGTTACTGGGAATGGCTTCCTCTGCTCTTTCATCCTCTGCAGCATCGTCTCTTATTTGCGATCTTGTTTCCTCAATTAGTGGAACCCACAAGTTGAGGTTTGTAAATGCCTGGTTGTTTCATTCTGTCATGAGTTTCCAGAAAATTTTGAATTTCCTGAATTTGAATTGGCCGCATTCTTCCTATTTTCTATTTTGTAGTTAACATGAAATCTTTTCCAGATTTGAAAGTCATCATGGAGCATTATGTGCCATAGGATATGTTACAGCAGAATACATGATGAGAACAGCTAGTGTATGTACTATCATTTGTCTCTGAGAAGCAAATTTGTTCTACCTCATCTGTTCCACTTTCATTTCTTTTAATAATTTTGACCTGTGAAATGCTTACTTCCATGCTGGGTCTTACATACCCATTTTTTGTCAAATACATAATGATAGTATTCTGTGCTTATTGATAAGATTTTATTTGGATGAATCTTTTTTTAGCGTACTCTTTATTTGTTGATGTACACCTCCATGCGAGCACATGACCTTACTACTTCTATAGGTGTGGTTAGGTCGGTTATTATGTCAAACTGCTGAGATGCAGCTCCTCTGCTAGGGATACTTTTTCCTTAGTATTTTATTTCTGGTTGGAAGATTCTGTCAACTCAACTCAACTCAACTCAACTCAATAAAGCCTTTGTCCCAAACTAGTTGGGGTCGGCTAAATGAATCCTTTAGAAAAATTTCATGAAGAAGGTGAAACGAATCTACCCGGCTTTAATCTCGGCACCAGTTGGGTTCTTCTACGTGGACCATTTTCTTCCATTCTATCCTATCCAAGGGCATGTTCTCTGTTATGTTCCTAGCTATCAAGTCTTTCCTCAGCGTTTCTACCCAAGTTGTTGTCGGTCTGCCCCTACGTCTTTTCACTCCATTAATTTGGCACGAGTCGCATCTTCTCACCGGAGCATCCAAAGGCCTACGTTGGATATGTTCAGACCATCTTGAGCGGTGCTCTCTCATGTTCTCCTCAATTGGTGCCACCCCCACCTTTTTATGAATGTATTCATTTTTAATTCTATCTAATCTTGTGTGTCCGCACATCCATCTAATCATTCGCATCTCCACTACACTCCTCTCATGCACATGCTGTTTTTTGGTGGCCCAACATTCTGAGCCATACAGCATGACTGACCTTACAACTGTCTTATAAAACTTTCCCTTCAATTTGGTAGGGATTTTACGGTTGCACAGAACTTCTGAGGCAAGCTTCCACTTCAACCAACCTGCTCTTATTCTATGGTTAACATCCTCTTCAATCTCTCCTTCCACTTCTGTACTTGATGAAAATCTGTACAGAGCGAGGGACCTCAGCTATAGTTGTAGGTGGGTAGGTTATTATCTCAACTGCTGAGATGCAGGTCTTTTGCCAGTGGTACTTTTTTCTTAATATTTTATTTCTTATTTCAGGACACAACCTTAATATGGGTGGTGAAAAAGTCTGCTTTGGTTGTTTTCCACTTTTGCTTGAAGTTGTTTACGTAGGTAGGTCTCTGATAGTATCGGTCTGTAAAGTTTTCTAAATGGGATATTCTCTATAATGTTGTTTTGTTGATTCTTTAGTATGTTTAAGAGACCCTGAGGTATCCACTTGTAGGATTTGATCTTACCTAAATCCTCCTAGTCATTGCCTTTTATTGGATTGCTGGTCTAGAGTCTAGACAAGATTCTCATGGTGGACCACCTACAATGAAAAATGTTATGTATGGCGTTCCATTTTGATTATTTTTTGTTTTGAGTAGGTTATCTTGTGCTCTATGCCTTCTGCTTGAGGCATGGCAGCTGGCTTGTGTATTCTTTGAGGGAGTTTCTTAGCAGTTTCCTAGATAATTTGGAAAGAACACTGAGTCACTGATAGGATCATCAAATTTAGAAGATTTGGTGCTCACATATTAAAGGAAAAAGAAATTAAAGCATGTATCTTCTACTAGGTTAACATCCCAAAGGTGTTTTTTTGGTTACCCAAATTTTTTCTAAGAACCCGGACCGGCACCTTAAATTTGATTGATATGATAAAAGTGTACAAAGAGGGGAATATACCACCTTATCTTTGGATCCACAAAACTAATACAAGAAAAACCTATATGCTACAAATACTTGGAATGCCCATAAGTCACAAAAAGTATAGGAGTGGGAAATAACACCTTACCTCAGGAAACCAAAAAACCCCACAAATACACAAAGTTGTCTTGTGTGCTTTGAAGTGAGGTCTTTTGGAGGTGTTGTGAAGAACTTTTAAGCAGTTGCATGGTAGAGTGTTGGAAGATGCTTCCTCAAAACCGATATTTTGATGGTTCATCTTTATGTAATGTATGTCTGGTGGGGGTGTGTGGTATCATTATAGAATAATTGTGGGTGGTAAATTTATCATACTTTCCTTTTGGCTCTGAGGACACTTCGAAAGTGGAGACTCTCTTTGAGACATGGTTATGTAGAAAATACGGTGGTCTTTAAGTCATATTTTCTGAAGAGAAAGAAAAGAAGAGAGGAAAATTGAAGTCCAAAAGCAGTCATACTACTGGGATTATCATGATGTTGGCATAATGTCAGCTGATTTCAGCAATGGCCTCGCACATGGTCATATGAGAAAGGAACATTTACAACTGCTGTCATTTTTTGGGTTTTGAATATTATGGTTACTTTTATTTTCATATTTTCCTGGAATGACTAAGTGGAGTTTTGAAGATTCTTTATTCGGAAGTTTTGTTTGGTCAACTCACCTTGAATTTGAAGAATCCAATTGAGGAAGTTATCTTCAACATATGTTTGAAGAACTACAATTTGGATCAGTCGACCACGGTGCTGAAATTGTACATCCTGAAAATTTTTGGAAAGCCAAAAGAAATAGATTTTACAGACCATACTTGTATCAGATTGGTACAGAGCTGGTTATTTGTTTGGAGGATCGTGGACCTGATGGCCCAAAGAAAGCTCTGCCAAATTTTCATTAGAGGATTGGTTGTATTGAAAAAGATTTATACCTGCTATTGGAACAACTAGATCAAATATCAATGAACATAGTCGCAGCCATTGCAGGAAGCCTGGGAAAAGTAGATGATATTGGCGGATGAGTGGAATGATGGACACACCAATATCAACCTCTTTCATCAATATGTGGCTTCGACTGTGAAGTTAAGGTTTTTTTTTTTTTTTTTTGACTAGTGATTGTGAAGTTAACGTATAGGATGAAATAATGATGACAATTGGTTTGTTCAAGCGTAATAGCAAATTAGAGACTCAGAAATAAAGGTAGGAATAGAAGAGAGGATTCTCTTATGTAGATCGAAGTTGTAACATTAATCTAATGATATTAGACAAACCGGATGGAAGTAGAGAATGCTTTTGATTCAATAGGCACTTCCATCTCCAAAGATCATCAAGCACAACAATGAGCTAACATCTATGAACAAGGTGTACCTCGAGAGTAAACCTTTGCAATTTTCTTATGGATAAAGGATTCAATGAAAACATCATTTCAAGAGAGTGGGTAGAAGGAGTATCCACTTTAGTGTTTCTCCAAACATCATTATTTGAATGTTTGATTGGGTGGGTCCTCCACTTTAGTGTTTCAGCACGTCCATCGCTCAGCCAACAAGGTGGCGGATAGTCTTGCCAGAGAAGGAGTATCCAAAGAAGCGCTGGCATTATTCGTCTCTCTTCCGCCTTAATTTTCTTTTTTGTCATTTTCCTTGATGTATGGTTTTGCTATCTTTGTGTATCGACCACCTCCGTCTCCCTTTTTCTCAATGAAATTGGCTACCATTTTCAAAAAAATAAAAATAAAAGAGAGAGTTGGTAGAAAAATTACAATTGAAATGAAGGACATCATCCTCATTCAATATACAATGGTCCATGGAGGGAGGTGAAATTTTTATTACTACTCGTTGCTTTGTTTCCTTTCCATTGGATCCAAGTTCAAGTGGAAGAGTGTTGTGATGCTGTCCTCTTGGATGTATGCCACATATTACTGACGAGACCATGAGAATATGATCGCGATGCAACTCATACGGTGAAGAAACACATTCTCTTGCAGTGGATGGAGAGAAAATTTCGCTCTTTCTAATGATAGGAGAATTTCCACCTAGGTCTTGTATGGAAGGTTCTAGTCTTCCTCGTTGGCACAAGATAGTGCAAGAAAGTAACGAATCAGGGACTAAGAATATATTTGGTAGTAAGGATGATGTCTATCAACATTGTTTCTGAGACTTATAGTATTGTTTCTCAAAAAATATGAAGATTTGGTCCTAGAAAACAATGGAAAAACATAGCGGTGATCTCCCTGAAATTGAAGTCAATCCTTTCTATAGTAGTGATGGAGAAGAAAATTTTGAAGATGAGATGTGTTTGATTGAAGGATTGAACGTAAAATTTATTTCAAGATTCAAGCTTAAAGTGATTCCATCCATGGTTTTAAATTTCGGCTAAAATATTTTGTTTCGACCGAAATATTTCGATTTCGGCCACTACCGAAATGAAATCCACTTTGTTTTGGAAAAATACATGATTTCGCACAAATTCTGGGATTTCATCCGAAGCATGCAACTTTCTTGATATAAAAGCTATGTTTTTGTCGAGATGTCGACAGTTCGATAGAAACTCTAACAAAAATAGCTCTTTTTTTAATGGCAATGAATCATTGATGCAGGAGAAAAAAGAACACACCGACCGAGGAGGTGAGCAAGAAAGAAGAAAGAAAATAGAAGGAAAGAAGAAGAAACTCCACAGAAATGCATACAACTCCTATCAATGGGGGAGAAAGTCAAAAAGTTCTAACTTCCAGTTGGAAACTCCTTGCTTAGCCAATTTATCAGCCTCTGAATTGGTCGATCTTTTCACATGATGGAATGAAACTTCAGAATCCCTGATTAGGTCCATAATCTCATCAAACTATCTCGCGATCCTCCAAGGGGGTGCACAACTTCCTTTTAACCATCTAATCACATTGAGGGAGTCTCCCTCCACTATTATCCTTGCCAAGTCGTACCGCTCTATCAATTTTAAGCCTGGAGGACCGCCCTTACTTCAGCTTCATTTGAATCTGCAATCTCTAGAGAATCTGAGAAGGACCAAAGCGTAGCACCTTCTGCATTTCTAAGACGACCGCTCCCGCGTCCGTTTGGCTACTTCTTTAAAGATTATGGCATTTCACTCTTTCCACAAGGTCCAAATTGTCGCTAAGAATGCCACGTTCCATGAGATTTTACCCCTTCTACCAGCAGAAAAGAGATCGGCGAGATTCCTTTCGGCCCTTTTTGGATTGTAAGAAAAAAATTTTTGATTGAAAAAATTTTCTTGTAAAAAATTTCTTTCCAAAATTTAGAGGGTCATGGTAGAAGGGGACATGTTGGATGGTGAGTGGTCGTCTAAATAATCTGGTGGTAGAAGGGGATTCGTTGATTGTCATGCGATGGATTAATGGAGTGCAAAATCCGCTGTGGAGATTTGGCAGGTTGTTCGATGAGATGTTTGATTGGTGAGATCTTCATCAGTAGCGTTCCGGCATATCCGCCGTCCTGCCAACATGGTGGCGGATAGTCTTGCTAGATATGGAGTGTCCAAAGAAGCTTTGGCGTTTTTTGACTCTCTTCCGCCTTAATTTTTTTCGTTTCTTTGTAGAGATTAGCCTTGTTGTATTGCTTTTGTCTTCTCTGTGTATTGATCATCTCGGTCTTTCTTGTTCTCAATAAAATTGGCTACCACTTTCCAAAAACAATTAAAAAAAAAGAGGGTAATGGTGTGACTGTGATTAATTTAGGGAGATGTTATCATATATTGGAGGTCCCTCTAAGTAAAAATTGAATAATGTTGGTTGAATTTATCTTTTATAGTGTATAAAAAACTAGGAACTTTTAGAAATATTTTTCTTTCCAAACTTTTCCAGAAAATCCTTGAAATCCAAAAAGGGCCTTAAGTTATTTAAAAAAATTATAAAAAGTTAAAAGAATAACCATTGGTAAAGAATCTTACCTGGATTTCGGCCATGATTTTGTACCGAAATGTTTCCGTGACTTTACAGAACTACAAGATTTCGGCCAAAATTTCATACCGAAACTGAGATGTTTCTGTTTTGTCGATGACCGAAACTGAAGCCGGAATTTAGAAGCCTGAATTTAGAACCTTGATTCCATCTTCTTAAATGCTATTACTTGAGAGTTCTTTTAAATTATGCAATTCTTTGAGATTTTTGGAAGGAAGGATTGAACCTAAACTCTTTCAAGATTGAAACTTAAAGTGATTCCATCTTCTTAAACTCGATAACTTGAGAGTTCTTCTACATTATGCAATTCTTTAAGATTGTTATGAAAAGAGTCTTTCCAAATTAGGTAACTATTCAAGATCTTAACTGATAGATTTCCCTTGAATTGGGAAACTTTGAAAATTTCAGGAGTTTTCTGATGTTTGGCAACCCAATAAGATCTTTCATAGATACTTTTTCAAGAGTTTTTTTTAATACGATGGATTAAGCACTTAAAATGAGCTAACGAAGGACACGCATGGTATAATTATATGGGATGTTTTCCATGCTATTTAAGGTTGCTCCATTTTGACCTGGTGGTCACGGGTTTGAGTCATGGAAACAGCCTCTCTGCAAAGCAGGGATAAGGCTGCATACGTCTAGTCCTCCCCAGACCCTGCAATTGCGGGAGCCTCATGCACCGGGCTGCCCTTTCCATGATATTTAAGCTTTTAAAATGAGCTAGCAGTGGTTCATGCAGTGAAAGTTACACATGCTAATCAACATTTGAACTTGGGAATGTAGAATGTGGACTATAGCCCATGAAAATACCTCATGTAAAACCTCATTTATTTTCCAATAAATTTCAAGTACCATAAATTAATGAACTGATATGATTTCATAAAAATCGAGTTTAGATAGAGAAATAAAGGGGAACAATACTTTTTCCTAATAAAATTCAACACCAGAACCTCAATTCTCCATGAGTTCAACTTACACCAAAACTTGTTTGTTTCTATTGTTGGTATGATTCATTCAATTCTAAGAAATTCTAAGAAAAAAACCTTATATAAACCTTTCCATCAATTGGATATACAAGAAACTGTTTTTTCCATTTTTTTACTTCAAAACCCATAGAACTCCTATGAACCATCATAGAAAAATTTGATAAAACCATGATAAATACCTATGAGTGATGATCATTAAGGTATGCCTTTCTGATTGGAGCCGAACCCATCCATACTGATGCCGTTCGCGCTATAACATCATCTCAACCTCATTTCAGTACTCATAATATAGATCTTGTGATGCTTTTAAGGATTTGGGATTCAAATTAAAGCGAAAGAGATCATCCCTAGGCCTATCTTTGATACAGGAATGAAAGGGGGGAAGAAGAAAAAGGATGGTGATGGGAACTGAGTGGTTATTATTTTGTTTCTTCTCTCTGGTCTTTCTATTAAGCCGTTATTCATGATTACATGACTAACAGAAGTAAAAGGAAAATAATACAAGGATACCCACATAGGAAATATAACTTCTCAATAGGTAGCACCTGTTTTTTTTGTTTTTTTTGTTTTGAATGGTATAGGTAGCACCTGTTTAGTCGTCATAAATTGGTATAATATTGACTGGTCATTAAGTTTTTTGATATTTTTACATTCTAAAGAAAGAGAAACATGCCGCCTTGCTCTCTTTAAATAGAGAGATATGTTGTTTACGAAAGCCATAACCATGAATGATCTCAATTATCTTTGACCACATCTTCATGTTAATTTTCTATTTGTGAATCACAATGTTATTTTTTTTATTGACAGTCTGAATGAAAACTTGACAGCTGATTGAAGTTCTCTGCATTTATTGTTGCGTAATATGTTTCTTTTAAGAACATGCAATGCATTCGGTTTCTTTTCCATTGGAGTTTTCATCTCATTCATATGTTTGTTTATCAAACATTATGCTAAGATTATTGTTTGTGCAATCAAACATTACGCTAAGATTATTGGTTGTGCAGATCTCGGATCCATTGCTTCAGAGTACCATTAAATGTCTCGTAGATGTCGCCAAGTCTGAGAGTGCAACATTGACTTCCATCGCCATGGAAGCACTAGGTCATATTGGTTTGCGTGGTGTGTTGCCAGCATATGAATGTGATTCTACTTCAGGTGAGTTTTCTGGGAGACCTGTCTTGGTGTAACATTAGATATGCATTGGGCGTAAAAGAATGATGAGTCATATTCAGCCCCATATTTATTGTTTTTTTTTTTTAATTGAGCCCAATATTTATTGTTGCAGCTGGGATTATAATGATTTTGCGTGAGAGGTTGGGGAAGCTGCTCTCTGGTGATGAAATCAAAGTGATCCAGAAAATTGTTATTTCTCTGGGGCATATTTCTGTAAAAGAAACATCATTGGATCTTTTGAATGTGGCCCTTGATTTTATTTTCAGTCTTTGCCGATCGAAGGTGGTGGTGGATTTTATTTCCTCTAGTTTAAAGCCTCTCTGACTTCTATTAACCGCTATCCGTCAATCATTATAAGCATAATCCATTGGACTGTTATTTCTGACTTTAGCTGTGTTGGGGGAGCTTCTAATACCGGAGGATTTACAGGTTGAAGATGTACTCTTTGCTGCTGGGGAAGCTCTATCGTTTATATGGGGTGGGGTGCCTGTGACTGCTGATGTGATACTGAAATCCAATTATACTTCACTTTCCCTCACTTCAAACTTTCTCAGCAGTGATGTGCCCTCATCTGTGTCAAGAAGTGGCTTTGGTGATGGGATTGAGGTCACTGAGGATACCCGTGACATAGTCAGAGACATGATAACGAAAAAGCTTTTTGATGTGCTTCTTTACAGTAGCAGGAAAGAGGAGCGCTGTGCTGGAACTGTCTGGCTACTTTCACTGACAATGTATTGTGGCCATCATTCTAAAATCCAGAAGTTGCTTCCTGAAATTCAGGTTTTCTGTTAGCTCTGGTCAGATTTTCTTGTATGTTCTTCAAATGCTATTTATCTTTTGCTATGTTTGGATATTGACTCGTGTATATTTCTTGCACACCCACCCCCCCACCCCCCCACGGTCAGAGGTAGCATTTCTCACTAAGTTGGTTGTTCCTTGCGGAAGTCCATTTATTCCATTCAGTTGATGCTTCATTAAAAAAACTGCTATGTTTTGTTTGTAGTTATGGACTTAAAGTTCACGTGTTTCTGCACGTGGTTTACGGGTGATTGCGCGCATCCATAGGGATTAGTCCCGTCCTAAAATGGGGTGGGCATATCCTATGCCATAAAAAGAAAAAGGTTCACGCGTTTCTAATTCATATTGGTTTCGAATTTTTTATTCTGTGCTTGGATGGTGCATTTCCTGCTGAGATTCAGAAGGCAAGGATTTCTGTTCTCTTGGGGAGAATAAAAACTGCATATATCTGTTTTTTGTTTTTCTAATTTTAGGGATTTCTTTATGAATGTATAATATAGTATATAAAATTATAGTCATATCAGTAGTAATATAGGTCAAGTAGTCAAGTACTAATAGTAACTAGAGCTCGCAAGAGGAGCTCTTGTTACTATTATTAGGGAAGAAAATTTAGTTCACGTGTTTCCATATGTTAGATGTGCACTAGAATCTATTATTAGGGAAGAAAAATTTAAAGTCTAAGCCACAGCCTTTTTTTTGCAGATGCATTTGGGAAAAGTAACCACCAATTTATGTCCTTTTTGTGTTCCAGCTTCTAGTTATTTTTTGTGTTAATAACATTGTTTCACTTTTACATCTTAAAAGCCCATAGACAAGACGTGAGCAACTATGAAAGAAAGCAATTGTTAGAGTTATGTGTTATGTTGTGTACATGGCTAAGGGCATAGTGTTCTTTTTTCTCCTCTAGTCTCTTCTCCTCAACATGGTATCAGAACCCTAGGGTTGTGGTGCCCTAGGGACCACCATAGAGAACACCGTCTTCATCATCTTCTTCTTCTTATTTTTTTTCTTTTCTTCTCCCACCATGCCACACCTTTCCCTCTGGCAACACCCCACCTCCCTGTTCTCCCCCCCACTCCCTGGACATTCCCTCTTCCCTACGACCCCCCACCTGTCCTCGCCCCTCCGGAATCCCCTCTCGAGACCCCCCGTCTCTCCCTGCTACCCCACCCCGTCCCGTCGGCCTCCCTGCTACATGCCCCCGTGAGAATCCCGTCGCCCCTATCCCCGACATCCCTTATCCTCTACGACCCCGACAACCCCCCTCCCCCCCCCCCACCCCACACACACACACACACCTTCCCTCGCCCCTCCTGCATGGCCGAGATCCCCCTAAGAATCCCCCCATCTCCCCTCCCAAACCCCCCCACCTCACTCGCATCTCCCAACCCCGCTGGCACACCCTTCTTCCGTCGGCACCTCGGCTCCACTCCGAACTTCTTCTTTTTGGGTTTGGATTATTAGACCCTTTCATTTCTCTTCTCTTTTGACCCATTAGAGCCATCCTCCTAGCAGTGCATTGTTGATGATTCTTTGCATGCTGCCTATGTTGATGGATCTGCGATAACGGCCTATAGTGCTGGTGATTGTGCTACCCGCGGTGGTGGCACCTTGGATGTGGTCGTGGGTGTGACTTTGGCCGTGGCGGTCGTACTGCTGGCCGCAATTCTGGTGGAGGCTGTTGTACAGGTGGCCATCGCCGCCCTTATTGTTCTCATTGTTGACGGGAAGGCCATCATCTTGACACCTGTTATGCTCTGCATCCCGAGCTCCGTCCACCTCCTGAGCCCGTTCTGGCCGAGCAGCACATCTCTCTGCTCCTGACATCTCTGATCCGTCAGCGTTTTCTTCTTAGCACAGCTCAACCGCCCCTGCTAATGGTTTCTATCTCTTTCACGCCGACGATGATGAGTTCCAGCGCCTCCGGTTGACCAGTCGCCCTCCAAGTGCCGGTTTTGCCCAGGTAGCTCTCCTGCCTCTCTATTCACTAGCTCCCACTCCTGGATTATTGATGCCGGAGCCCTGATCCATATGAAAGGTACCTCTTTATCCCTTTGTTCGTTTCGCCCCATTTCCTCTCAGTCTATTACTCTTGCTGATGCGATTACTCCCATCTCTGGTATTGGGAGCGCCTCTCCTCACCCTGGCCTTCCTTTATCATCTGCCCTATGTGTTCCTAAGTCCCCATTTAGCTTACTTTCTGTTAGTCAGCTTACTAAACACCTTCACTGCCCTGTCTCATTCTTTCCCTCTTATTGTTTGTTTCAGGATCTCTCGTCTGGGAGGACGATTGGCTCGGGCCGTTAGCAAGGGTTTTAAATTTCGACCGAAATCTGAAATTTCGGGTTTCCCTCGTGACCGAAAATGAAATAGGTAATACACTAAACAGTATCTTTTTTCGGTCGAAATTTCGTCCTAAAATTAAGGGATTTCACTAGAAAATCAAGATGTAAGATCATTATTTAATATTATCCCGAAATTTCAGCCCGAATTACCGAAATTTCGGTCGAAATCTCAAACAAGTAAAAATATCTGCATATTTGTTGTCGTGGATTTCGGCTGAAATTTCAGCCGAAAATTTCGGTTTCGGTGAGGACTGAAACGCTTTCTGAAACTGAAATTTAAAACCTTGGCCGTGAGGTGGATGGGCTTTATCGTTTGAACTGTGGGCCTTCAGTACCATTTTGCACAGCTCCATCGATGCCTATCACTGGCACTACCGCTTTGGTCATCCTTGTCTCTAGCGTCTAAGGCAGATATCCGTTGTTCCTACCCCTCTTTAGCCTTTTCAGTGCGAGGCATGCGAACTTGGAAAACACCATCGTGTGTCATTCCCTCCTAGGTATGTTAGTCGGGCCTTGCACCCTTTTCATTTAATGCACTCAGATGTATGGCATCCCGCGAGCAAGGTTTAAATTTTGACCGAAATCTGAAATTTCGGGTTTCGGTGGAGAACGAAACCGAAATCGATAATACCCGAAAGGATAGTTTATTTCGGCCGAAATCTCATTTATCCCAAAATTTCGTCTGAAATTTAAGGGATTTCACCCAAAAATCTCGAAACTTGATAATTATGTAATATTATCACGAAATTTCAGCCGAAATTACCGAAATTTAGGTCGAAATTGCTGAATTTTTTGTTAAAATAAAAAGGAGAAAAAATAGTCGCTGAATTGATTTCGTCGGATTTCACCCAAAATTTCGAAATTTCGGCTGAAATTTCGGTTTCGGTGAGGACTGAAATGCATTCCGAAACCGAAATTTGAACCCTTGCCCGCGAGAACTACCTGTCTTTTTGGATATAGATATTTTATTGTCTTTACTGATGATTTTTCTCGTATGACTTGGCTCTATTTACTTAAAGATTGCTCTAAGGTTTTCTCTGCTTTTCGCACTTTTCATCTTGAGGTTACAAATCAATTTGCGTGGACTATCAAATGTTTACGTACTGGTAATGCTCGTGAGTACTTGCCCATTTCGTATGGCTTTCATGATTTCCTCTCTACTCGTAGCATTCTCGACCAATCTTCCTGTGCTCACACCTTCCAACAAAACGGTGTAGCCAAGCGGAAGATGCCATCTTTACTGGATGGAGCTCGCACCCTTCTCATTCAAATGCGAGTTCCTAAGATCTATTGGGGTGATGCCATCCTTACTGCATGCTTCCTTGCAAATCGGCTTCCTTCCTTAGTTCTTGATGGCAGTTACCCATTTGTTGTGTTACACCCTCGGCATGACCCGTTTCCTCTCACTCCTCGGGTCTTTGGTTGTGTATGCTTTGTCCACAGTCTTGGCCCTGGCCTTGATAAATTGGATCCTCGGTCCAAACGATGTATCTTTCTCGGTTATTCTAGGACTTAGAAGGGCTATAGGTGTTACAGTCCTCGCTTGCGTAGGTCCGTTGTCTCTACCGATGTTACATTTTTTGAGTCCGACTCTTCATCACCCCTCAGGAGAGTCCTCGTTCTTGAGCCGGACATTCCTATTCCTGTTCTTCCAGATTCTGGAGTCTCTCCCTCTTCACCTCCTCCTTTACAGGTGCCTGAGGTGGTTCCTGTCGGTGTGAGCCCTCTTCTTCAGTACAAGTTCTTGAGGCTCCTCCTATGAAGACATATCAGCGCCAGCTCAAATTTGCTGCCTCGCACCCACCGCTTGCGCCATCGCCCTCCCAGCCGAAGATCACGATGCCCACCTCTTAGGTACCTCCCCTCTCCCAGTGTTACTACAAATTCTCCCATTGCTTCCCGTACTCGCTCTCATAGTATTGCTCATCCTATTTCATCTGTTGTTTCTTTTCACTCTCTTACTCCTATGTTTCGAAGTTTTGTGTCTTCTTTGTCTTCAGTCTCTTTGTCACAGTCATTACCAAAGGCTCTTGAGTATCCTAGTTGGCGTGCGTCTATGGATCTTAAGATGGAGGCCCCTCAGGCCAATCAGACATTGACTTGGTACCCCTTCCTCCTGGAGCTCGGCTCGTAGGTTGCCGATAGGTCTACGCCGTCAAACACTTACTTGACGGGACTGTTGAGATCCTTAAGGCGCGCCTGGTTGCTAAAGGTTATACTCAAACCTTTGGCGTTGATTATACATAGACATTCTCCCCTGTGGCCAAGATTCCCTCTGTTCGGGTTCTCATCTCTGTTGCCGTGAACCAAGGGTGGCATCTGTACCAGCTAGATGTTAAGAATGCATTTCTTCATGGTGAGCTTACTGAGGAGGTTTATAAGGTGCAACCTCCTGGGTATGTTGCTCAGGGGGAGATGTCCTCCTCAGTGTGTCGATTGAGACGATCTATATATGGTTTGAAGCAGTCTCCTAGAGCATGGTTTGGGAAATTTAGTGATGATGTCATGCGCTTTGGCATGAAGCAATGTGCCGTTAATCACTCTGTCTTCAGTCATCAGTCTGCTGCTGGTTGTGTTCTACTGATAGTGTATGTTGATGACATTATCATTACAGGTAGTAATTCAGTGGGGATACATAAATTGAAGTCCTTCTTGCAGAAAGAGTTTTTTCACTAAAGATCTGGGCCGTCTTAGGTACTTTCTTGGCATCAAGGTTCTCTATTCCACTATAGGCGTCTCTCTCTCTCACAAAGGAAATATGTGTTGGATCTTCTTGAAGAGAAAAATTGTCTTGGGGTGAAACCTGCTTTTGTTCCATGGACTCAAATGTGAAATTTCTTCCAGAAGAAGGAGATTTATTAGATGGCCCTGGCAGATACAGGAGGTTGGTTGGTAAACTCATATATCTTACAGTCACTCACCCAGACATATTGTTTGTTGTTGGCGTCGTCAACCAACATATGAGCTCACCACGTACTTCATACTAGGCAGCCGCGGTTCAGATTCTTAGCTACTTGAAAGGAGCGCTAGGGAAAGGCCTCATATTCAAGAAGCATGGCATATTAGGTTGGAAGGATTTTGTGATGCAGATTAGGCAGGATCTCCAGCAGATCGGAGATCCACTACTGGATACTGTACCTTTGTTGGCGGCAATTTAGTGTCGTGGAGGAGCAAGAAACAAGACATCGTTTCCAAGTCTAGTGCCGAAGCAGAGTACAGAGCCACTTCTCATACGAGTGGAGAGCTTATTTGGTTGCGGTCTCATATATCAGAGATTGGTTTCCCTCCATCTTCTCCTCCAGCTCAGCTTTATTGTGACAATAAGGCTGCAATCCATATAGCCACCAATCCTGTATTCCATGAGAGAACCAAGCACTTAGAGGTTGATTGTCATTTCGTTTGCCAAAGAATACATAGAGGCGAGATTCATATTTCCTTCACTCGATCTGTGGACCAGCTAGCTGACATCCTCACTAAGCCCTTGAGTAAAGCCAGACTAAATGACATTTGTAACAAGCTTGGAATGCATAATATCTACATTCCAGCTTGAGGGGGGGTCTTAGATGTATGTGTGTGTTTGTTGTGTACTTGCCTAAGGGCATAGTGGTCTTTTGTATGTTCTCTCCTTTATATAAATGCGAAAGTTAGGGGGAGCACACCGTAACTCACTCTTCTTCTCCCCCCTCCCCCCTTACTATCTTCTCCTCAACAACAATGAATTGTAGAAATACATGAATTTGATATTCATCACTCCACGCTAAAGAAGGAAAATATTCAGTCTACTCTCAGTGGACGGAAAATACATTGCAAATATGTTAAATTTGCAATTTTTTTATTTTTTATAGTTTATTGTGAAAATACAATGAATATATCACAATAATTACATGGTATTTTTAAATTGTATAATTTTTCTTGAATTTATAGTTTTATACATTTATTTTTCGAACCTTTTTCCAATATAACACCGAAAAATAACAAAAATAAAATAAAATTGTCCCTAGATTTACACTTCACGAGAATTATATTTGTGACTATGATATATATATATATATATATAGGGGAGTGATAAATCGACTCCCATATATCTTAAATCGACTCCCCATGTGTCTATCTCTCTCCTCTTTCTCTCTCTAGCCCAGAGGAGAGAGAAAGACACATAGGGAGTCGATTTATCACTGCCATATATATATATATATATATATATATATATATATATTATATCTGGTACTCCTATCCCTATTTGAAATTTCCCTTGTTTTTTGGTGATACTGTTTTGAAATTAATAATCAGAAAAATGTAATATATATGGGGAAATGATACATGTTTTGATATTTGCACTAACTGATCTTTTCTTGTATTATTTAAAGAGCAGTCAAAGCTTGAGCAGTCAAAGGTTGTTACAGTTCCCAAAAAGATCTCTCAAACCAATTGGAAGAGAAAAGACAAGCTAGATTTGTAATATCAACTCATGGGACTCTTCATATCATCTCCCCTTTGCACAGTCTGTTTAGTCAGTACTGGTTAATAGTTTAATAGATGCACTTATGAAAAAGAATGATACTTTAGAGAATGAAGATAAGTGTGAAAAATTGGAATAAGAGAAGTTTGCAATTATCCTATGACTGACTTGTTCAGGAAAATAGCATTGGCACAATGATATATTTTTTCAGGTTACTTAAGTATAAATCACACCATCTTAGAAATGAATTCTGGAAGCATTGTATACGATAAACTTAATGATCTTTCCCTGTTCTCAACTTTTATGATGAAAATTATGTCCTCTGTAATTATTCCTAAGGTTGTATTACTAAAGGATTTTATTTGACATATGGGTCTTACTTTCTCTGAAATTCAGGATATAATTATGGATGCATCTCTATAATTAAAAATAATAATTAATGGATGCATCTCTGTTTTTATGAAGTTAAATTAATGATTTATTGGAGTGAAGCAATGGGTTCTATTTCAAGCAATTTCCACTAAGGCTCCGTTTCTTTCGATGTAAAATGGGCGTAAAACAAATTTGACACCAATTTTTCCACTTAATACTGGACGTAAAATTTGTTTTACGCCCATTTTATGTCGAAAGGAACAGAGCCTAAGTGTAACTGCTGTCAGCATTAGGGGCTTGAGAATTGGTATCACATCAATCTTGGATTTTGCAGGAAGCTTTTTCTCACCTTTTAGGCGAGCAGAATGAACTTACACAGGAGCTTGCATCTCAAGGCATGAGTATTGTTTATGAACTTGGTGATTCATCAATGAAAATGGACTTAGTAAATGCGCTTGTGAGTACGCTGACTGGTTCAGGAAAGCGGAAAAGAGCTATCAAGGTGGAGTTACTGGAATTTCATGTTTGTTTTGTGCTTCTTCATTTCAATGCTGATGTGGCAGGCTATCTTTGTGAGTTATTTTATCCCTATAGTTTGTATTCGACAGTTGATGGAAGATTCTGAAGTATTTCAAGAAGGAGCTATTGGTGAAAGTCTTGGAGGAGGGAAACTTAGCACGTATAAGGAACTCTGCAGTTTAGCTAATGAGATGGGACAACCCGATTTAATTTATAAATTTATGGATCTTGCTAATTATCAGGCTTCTGTAAATTCCAAGAGGGGTGCTGCTTTTGGATTCTCCAAGATAGCTAAGCTTGCAGGGGATGCACTTCAGCCACATTTACGTTTGTTAATTCCCAGGCTCATTCGCTACCAGTATGATCCTGATAAGAATGTGCAGGTATGTTCTATACATGTTGGAGATATTTTTTGAGCTGCAAGGTATTTTGGGTTTTCTTCGAGGTACAAGATTTGTTAGACTTTATTGTGATTCACGTGGATTGTGTTTGCTAGTCTTTATATAAATCTCAATCCTGAAGAAACGATGCAAATATTTTGGATTCCATTCGGCACATAGATTTTGAAAGGATGTTTTTCTTTTAATTGTTGCCTTCAGTTTATGTCAATGCTTCCATGTGCTTATTACTCCTTGTTCTTGGCAATCCATAGGACGCAATGGGACATATCTGGAAGTCACTTGTAGCGGATCCAAAGAAAACTATTGATGAATACTTGGACCTCATTATTGATGATTTGTTGACCCAATGTGGGTCAAGGCTCTGGCGTTCACGTGAGGCTTCATGCCTTGCCCTTGCTGATATTATTCAAGGGCGCAAATTTAGCGAGGTGATCATTCTTGTGTTAGATTCCAGGCTGTTGTTAAATTTCAAAATTGGAGCATTATTTGGCAGTTATTGTGTTGGAGATAGCAAAATCTAACAGTTAACTTTACATCTGTATCATACATTGTTTTGCGTTATTTGGTAGTTATTGTGTTGGAGATAGCAAAATCTAACAGTTAACTTTCCATCTGTATCATGCATTGTTTTTCCAAAGTATTTTGGCAGGTTTCCTGGTCCTCCATTCATTGCTGCAACAAGATGCTGCCATCTTATGCGCCTGTTTTTGCTTTTTGCAATGTAATTTGATCCATGCTTTTCATATAGAACACTTATCATATGTGTACGTTTTATTATAATTTTGTGGCAATGTGCTGTAGTTTTTTTTGGGTGCCTTGGAGGCATTGGTGGCTGTTCTTGCAAAAGGAAACAAAAAAAAAGTCTGCATATTTCCTTTTAGAAGTCTGAAACAGGAGCACAGAAATTATGACTTTCTTCGATTCTGACCAGGTGGTTTAGTACCCCCCCCCCCCCCCCCAAAAAAAAAAAAAAAGAAAAAAAAAGCCCTGCTACTCATATATCATATTTTTATGTATTCATATTTGTCTGGTATAAACGTATTTCAATTGTAGGATTAGATGTTCCGAGGACTGGTAGCTTTGTTAGAAGACTTATTTATTTGCGATTACACGTCGTTATATTCATTTCCTGTAAGTATTGCGATCCAGCTTTTGTTTGCTTCTACTTTAAATCATTGGGATGCACTTCGATGCATTTGTAGGTATCTAAAGGTTGCACCAGGCAATTGAATTATTTTAAAAGGATGGCCACTTGAGAGTGGAATGTTTTCATTATTTTAAAGAGGATGCATTTCGTTATCCGTAGACAGACGTTCAACAATGGGTTATTGTACTTCGGTTGGAGGAAACACCATTATTTGGCAGGGCATGAAGCGAAGTACGGTTGTGCAATCTTGTTCAGAGGCACAGTATCATGTCGTGTCTCACACTGCATGGGAGTTGATGTGGTTGAAGACCCTAATGCAACAGATGGGTTTTAAGTTTGGCAGGCCAATGAAGATATTATGTGATAATCAGGGAACTACTTACATTACTAATAATCATGAGAGGACTAAGCAAATTGAAGTGTATTTTCATTTTTTTCCATGGAAAGGTCGCTAGAAAACTGGTATCTACCCTTTATGTGGTTTCCAATGATTATCACACATTTTCACGAAGATAGCACTTGGTCGCACTTAGTTTGGGAGCAGTTGTTCCATTATGGACATGGATGATATCTACACTCCTACTCGTGGGGAAGTGTTTAAGAGTTAGGATAGTTGAGTATTTACATTACTTCTTTGGTGTAAATATTTTTATTTCTATTTAGTAGGATGGGGGCATCATGGAGGTGAGTGGGTGGGTTCGGATTCAATCCTCACAAACCACAATTCCTCCAACTTATTTCTTTCTGTCCTCTCGTCGTATTCTCCCACAACTTGTGTGGTATCCTCCTAAGCTTTCTTCATTTGCTTTTACTTTAACATCATCTAGGAGATTCAGATTGGTGGAAACCACCACACACACATACAGAAAGGTAACTTGTCTTGATGAACGGAAACGATTATGACCCAATGCACAAGTTGCATGTCTGCCTTGTGATTGGGGCCATTGATCTGTTGGGCCATCGGCCTATTGCATGGCAACCTAGTAGGTACAGGTGTGATGCCGAACAGAGATATCATTTGCAAAATTGAGGCGTGATGCTCATCTTAAATGATATGGAGAGAGAGAGAGAGACCCCGGCACACTTAAAGAAATTCTTGAACCTCTAATCTATTCGCTTTATTACAAATCCCAACTCTCAAATCAACCATGATCAAACCCAATTGCAATTATAAAGACGATTTTCAAATCAAAACTAGAAGGAAATCCTTCTGCTGTGCTCAAACACCGAAACATCTGTTGCTCCTGCTTCCAAAAGAAACCTTCCAAATTAACATCTCTTAACCCCCATCTTTGACCAAGCTAACCACAACCCAATACCCCTGCTTCAATGCTCAAAACGTTACTAAATGGTAATTTCTTTGAGCTGTAAAACTGACTCCCCCAAACTTTTCTCGTGTGACATTTCTTAAATCCACTAAAGACCTCTTCAAAAGTTAGCACAAAATCATCATTATTCTTCATAAATCTATGCAACCAGGCTGGTCAATTCCTATGATTTTTCTAAGGTGGGTGGACTTTAGAAGCAGGAACCTTCCTCATGGGTGCCGCTCCCATGCCAGAACCCCGATTCGGCTCTCCTTAGGACAGGAACCGCTCCCATGATGCTCCCAACCCGCTCCTATTACATTATCAGTCCAACTATCGCCAACTTCCTTGTATCAAACTCCTCAAACTCTTCAAAGTACTTCATTGGAGCAAGCACAAAGGCATCTTCAGAAGGACACACAAATGAAGATGGTAAAAAACTATTACTTTTTATGTACTTAAAATTTGAAAGATACCTCTGAAGAGGTTAGAAATTACTATTTTTTTATGTACTTGAATTTCGAAAAACATATAAAGAAAATATTACATAAACGCTCCCACGACTCTCCCACGCTTCCCCGCCCCCGCCCCCACACCCGTCACCCACTTCGTTCTTCTAGGGGGTGGACCCACTGCTGTAGGTAGCAAAATGTCATGACGGCTGACCAATATGGTAACCTTGTGGCTCACTTTTCTAGTCTCCTCTCTCTTCTTTTGAGGATGTGCTTGAGCATTCCTTATAGCTTCTATTCTCCCATCCAGTGTATGTGGTCCTTTGACTATTTTTCTGTAGTCCATTGTACTCATTATCAGTTAAAATGATTAGTTAAGTGTGCCTCCCAGCATGATCAAGATTGTGTGGATTATTGCACATATTCGATTTTAGATTAAAACATAATTTTATCAAATATATATTAAAAATTTAATCATCATCTCCTTCATACACCATCTACTAATCGGCATTAAACAGAAGATATCTCGACCATGGTTTTAAATTTTGCCCGAAACGCTTCGTTTCGGCCACGACCGAAACGAAATTTACATGAAGTTGTTTCTTTACAAGATTTTGGCGAAATTCCGAAATTTCGCCAAAATGTCACCGAAATTTTGGTTGAAATTTCGTTTTTAGCCTTTTTTACAAAATTTCCACCGAAATTTTAATTAGATCCACCGAAATTTTAAAAAAGTCCACCGAAATGTTATAATTCCCACCGAAATAGCCAAAATTTCCACTGAAATCTCCGAAATTTACACCGAAATTTTAGACATTTCGGTCAAAATAAATAAAAAAAAACGAAATCATAATCATATTTTTACATGATTTCGGCCGAAATTTCGGCCCGAAACCGAAACGTTTCGGTTTTGGTGGTGACCGACATCGAAATCGAAATTTAAAACCTTGATCTCGACCACTGTTGACAAACTACTATATTCTTCTTCTGAATAAAAGTTTCATTGCTTACAGTTAGTTGTTTCATAAATATTATGAATGGCAACTGTTGTAATTTCTATTGCTTAGGCATAATTGTTTCATAAAATATTGTGCATGACAAATGCCATATTTTTCGTTGCTTAGAGGTAATTGTTTCATAAATATCATGCATGGAAACAGTCTTAATTTCTGGTTCGCATTATGCTTTAGTCAACCGTCATTTTGGGTTTGAAACCATAGTCACAAATATGTCTCAAGATTTTCCCGAGAAAGGTGTATCTCAGGATATATATATATATATATATATATATATATATATTTTTTTTTTTTTTGTTGTTATTTTTGGGTTTATTTTTCTGACTTGATAGCTAGGAACATAACAGAGAAACAATGAAATTTTCTAATAGAGGTAGGGGCAGACCGAAAACAACTTCGGTAGAAACAGTGAGGAGAGACTTGATAGCTAGGAACCTAACGGAGAACATGACCTTGGATAGGATAGAATGGAAGAAAATGATCCACGTAGAAGAACCCAGCTAGAACCAGGATTAGAGCCGGGTAGATTCCTTTCACCTTCTTCATGAAATTTTTCTAAAGGATTCATTTAGCCGACCCCAACTAGTTTGGGATAAAGGCTTTGTTGAGTTGAGTTGAGTTGAGTTGGGTTTATTTTGGAAAAGAACTGGAAAAATAAAACATGTAAAAATGTATAAAAAATATAAATTTAAAAAAAATTAGGAAAATAAATTATATTGTTACTTTTTTCCTATTTTCGTATCAAAAAATAAACATTGATGATTTCTCGATATTTTTTTAAAATTTTTGGCTTAATTTTGTTATTTTGTCATTTTTCTAAAGATTGTGATATTTTCTGAAAAATTGAAGATTTTTGTGACTGCTATAAACTATCATAGAAATGAGTGACTGATCCTGTTAAATGTACCTCAGTTTTATGTACAAAATCTTTTGCGAGTGATTCTCAGACAATCCATATTTTCTATTTCATCACTTCTGATAATCATTAAATCATCTGAAGTCATTATAATAGCGTGGTGTACCATAGGCTGTATTATGTTTTGTGTTGTCACTTCTATTTCCCGTCTAAATCTGTATAATCCATTTGAAACATGCAAATATAGTCTCTCTGCTATGTGCCTTAATATTTTAATATCATCTGTAAAGTACTGAAACTAAGTGTCAAATCCATGCAAGTTGAAGACAGTGGACATTGGACAATATACGTGGAAAGAGAACCAAAGGGAAACCAAACCAAACTGTTTGGTGGAAGGAGTTCAAGTTTGGATTCATCTTGTCTCATTGGCCATGGACAAAGTTGCTACGCATAATAGCGACCTACCTAATTGATTTTTACACCCATACAATGTGCATACAAGTCATATACAGAGCTATCTAATCCCAATCAAACTGGATGACTTATACACCATGCAGTGGTCTGAGTCATAATTACAGCTACTCTCCACACTACGAACAATAATATATTTTCAGCTTCTTCCATTTGTCAATAATTCTGTGACATATTCTACTACCTCAGAGCATGACGAACCTACTGATATGTTGATGACCTAGGAAGCACGGGTACTCTCCCGAGGCTCCCGCACCCGCACCCGCACCCGACACGTATGGGGTGCGGGTACGTCCGGGTACGCCCCGGGTACGTACCCCATTTAAAAAAAAAAAAACTAGTTTTGGTGGTTGGGTGCGTGTCGGGTGCGCACCACGTGTACCCGACACGTCCTGCTTCTTCCTGCTGCTTCTCTTTCCTCTCCTGTACTTCTCTCTACTTTCCTGTACTCGGTATTTACATGTAAACCATTTAAGTAAATGTTGTCCATTTACTTAAGATTTACATGTAAATAATGGAATACCCCCCTTTTGGATTTATTAAAAATAGTTTCAACACCCAAATCTAAAAGGAAAAAAAGTCAACTCTCCAGTTCTAGTACAAAATTCAAAGAAAAAGGGTCGGGTCAAATTTTTAACTTTCTTAACTTCCAAACGGTGGGGTATTTTTCAAATTTTAAAATTCATAAAATCTATTTTGTCCAAACATTATTAAATCTCAAAAGTCCGGTAAAAAAAATCTCATAATTTGGTCTCTAAAAATTATTCATCTTGTCAGGCACTGGTCAACACACTGGTGACAAACTTTTTTTTCTAATGAATGATGTATTGATGCCTCATGTTATGAAATATGAAACTTAATCACTTATGAAATGAAGAGGAATATTAGAATTTTCCATTTTGGTGATGTTATTGTTATTTGATTGCTCTACAATTTTTTTTTTTTTTAATTTTTATAAATATATAATAAAATATTAAAATATATTATTATATTCGGCGTACCCGAACGTACCCGCACCCGGTTTTTTTGGCAAATCACGTACCCACGTACCCGTGTAGTGTCGTACCCGCACCTCGTACCCGTACCCGTGCTTCATAGTTGATGACTTTCTTTGGATTAGAAAAGTTAATACCTAGGGACCTTTGTTATTTCTGTTTATCTTTATATTGTGTTTTCTCTAGTGAGATGTAAACACATTTGGCAGCTAAGCTTGGATCTAGTAGCCCCTGGCTTGCTCTTTGCAAACCACTTGTGCTCAACCTTTAGTGCCCAGATGCCTATTGTACTGTGTTCTACCTATATAGCCTCTTCATGTACTGTTTTTTTTGCTTGTCTAATATATTTCACATTCCATTGTGTACATATGCCAAGGTTACAATTCCGTAAGTTCTTCATGCCCCTACTTTGCTGAATAATTTTTGTCTGTTTAAAACTTATCCTTTTTTTTTAACATCATCACCACCTACTGTTAGTTTTGTTGCGCTCACATTCCCCTTTTGAATTTACTGTTGCAGTTTATTGCCAATGCATAATCTATATGTTGTGACTGTCAATTTATTCTTGTCATTCAGGTTTCTAAGCATTTGAAAAGAATATGGGTAGCAGCTTTTCGAGCTATGGATGACATAAAGGAAACTGTCCGGAATTCTGGTGATAGTTTATGTCGTTCTATGAGCTCACTAACAATAAGGCTATGTGATGTATCACTTACTGCTATGTCAGACGCAAGCCAAACAATGGACATTGTTTTGCCTTTCCTGCTAGTTGAAGGCATATCGAGTAAAGTTGCAAGCATCCAAAAGGCTTCTATAGCCATGGTTATGAAGCTCTCAAAGGTTAGCACTTCTGTTATGCCTTGAAGAATGACTGACTGGGTATTGTGTTAAACCGATACCTGTTTGTTTCCCCTCTTCTTTAACCCAATACTCCTTTCCATACTAAAAGTTTGAGATTTAAATTATCAAAACAAGGTGGTCGTAATTGAGAAACAACCAGTTACTCCAAAGCTTAAGCTGTTGGAGAAGGCGTTATTTTTTCTTTTTATACTTTAACACTCTCCCTCACGTGTGGCCCCTCACTTTGGGGTGGTCTACACGTGGCACATGTAGCCCCACTTTTTAGCTGACCATTGCATGTGGATTTTTGACATCAAGGAGGTTTGAACTCAGGACCTTTGCTCTGATACCATGAGAAACAACCAGTTACTCCAAAGCTTAAGCTGTTGGAGAAGGCGCTATTTATTCTTTTTATACTTTAGCAGAAATGATTGGCGATATTCTATGAAATTTAAAACAGAATGAGCCGTGAAATTCTAGCTTTATAATGAGCTTGTTGAAAAAGAAATGCTGGCTATCTTTCAGGATGTTTAGAAAATTCTAGAGTTTCTGTTAAAAGCAGCTTGCAAGATGAGTTCATAAGGAAATGTTTTGCTGTTCTAAAGGAATTACACCAAGATTTTAAAAGAGTGGGATTCTAACTCTTAAGGGGTTGGATTTACTTCCCCACCAACTAGGACAACACAAAAGAGTAAGTGAGGGAGCTTGAATGTAGAATATTTTGGTTTGTAAAAGCCTGATTAGTTTGGTTAATAAAAACCTGATTAGATGTCCCATTCTTCCAAAGAAACAATGAGAAATGAGTATATGGATGAGGGCTAAGTTCTAAGATAACTTGTATCGCTTGTTCCTGCAGCCGCTACACAAAGCAATGATGAAAGATCATTCAGGAAAAACGTGTCTCCAATGAAAGGGAAGAAGTGGTGCTAGTTTTCCTAACTATATAGGCACAATGTCCTGCAAGGAGAAAAGGAGATGCGAAGAGAAAATTTGCAATCCAAGAAAGATAAGCAGTTGCAAAAAGGAAAGAAAAAGTTTCTTTGTTTGCTTTGTTCTTTATTTGCAATCAATACAGATATAAGGAAGAAGACCTCTGAGAGTGAAGAAGAAAAGCTCCTTCAAAATAAGAGAAGAAAATTTATTTCGATTGAAAGAAAGAAACCTAAAGATGGGGAGAGGATCTCCTTCGAAAAATTTGGGAGAGAATCCAAAGCTCCCTTGAAGCTCTGGATTAAAAGATGCAATTAATGTACGAGTTGCAACACTGATGGATTAAGTTATTGCATTGTTTTATCTCCAGATAATGTCTCCAACAAATTTCAATTATGTCAATTGTTTTAGATCAATGTCCCAATGAGATTTCAATTATGTCAATTGATCTTCAGATAATCATGTTGGCAAATCAATATATGCCTACCAACCGAATTGCAAATCATGACGCTTGTCAATTTATAAGATCATCTCGTCATCCAATCTTTGAATTGTCCGACCAGTTGACCTGTAAATCATGACTCCAATCGATCTCTGAGTCATTTTATCACTCAGTATCCAAATTGTGACTCAAATTAATCTTCAGTTAATTGTGTTTCAATTGCAAAATCCTTATCTCATGTTAATCCTTGGACCATCCTACACTCTGTGGGGGGTTTTCTTAGAGAACATAGTTTGTAGCTTCACAATAATCGGTCTCTGTTCTAAGATGACGCTTTCCAAATTTCTATGAAACCTCCTCTCACAAGAGATGTTTTGTAGGATAACCCTGAGATGTTTTGTAGGATAACCCTACGGACTTTGGAAAGTTATCACAGCTCCTAAACAGAAATAAAACAACACAATACTAAGAAAATGATATCTAAATGACCTAGGACAGTGCGAAGAAACTCAACTACTATCTAAAAATCCCCTAAAAGAAAAAATCCACTGACTTATACTCTATCAGAAATTTTAACGAATACCTGGAGGGCGCTAGATGAACTTACCTAATCCATATAACAATGAACCTATCTAATCCATATAACTAAGGGAGACTCTAACTGGACTTTTATTGAACACATGGGGGCTGAAAATAAAGGAACTCTATTAAGGATTTGAGCACTAGGCTCTGATACCAATTAATGCAAATCTGAGGTTCGTTGGTTCTTTTCTGGAGAAGTTTAGAGCTCAAAATATCTAAGGTTCATTTAAATTTAGTACTATCAAATCCAAATCAGTAGCATTTTAAAACTTGATCAAATCATAACTAGAGTGTTGACACATGCGTTAGCCTTAAATATAAGTCACCAACAAACTTAATTCATTCCAAGCAAAGTATGTAACAATAATCTCACATCAAAGGATATCAGATCTATTGATAAGGGTAGCAAAGTCTCAAGGTCCGTCTGCAAGTTGAAAATAAATAAATAAATAATCACAAACACTAAGGCCCAAAATCACTTAACTAGGGTATGGAAATCTCATGTCAAAAGATGAGTGAAAGGATGACTGATCAGAGCTTGAAAATAGCAAACAATAATCAATAAGGCAGCTGAATTAAAATAGGACTGATCTCATCCGATGGTGTGCGTGTTAGCCTCAAGTCTTGAGATGTAGGGATGCCCAAGAGGAGGAGAGATAACGGCAACCATGTCCAGGAACTGTATGTATCAACCGCCAGTAATGAAGAGAAAACTGGGGTAAAATGGGTGGTGGTGCAGGAAATCCGTAACAAAAACAAGGCAACAGCCCCAGGGAGATGAAAGAAAGATAGTGGTGATGTGTAACTGTAGTTTCAGGAAGGTGAATCAGGTGGAACAAGTGGACTGAGGAGAGGAGAAAATAGGACTAGCTGCTGAAATTTGCTGAAAATGTAGCAATAGATGAGAAAACAGCAACTGCAACTGATTAAGGGGATATATTCTGGCCGACATTCTTAGAGATGTGAAGAAGGGGAAAGAGAGAAAGAAAAGAGAAAGTAGAGAAGGGAGGAGAAGCAAGGAGAAAGATTGGAGGAGAGGAAGGAGAAAGATGGAGGAAGAAAGAAAAGGGATGAGAATAAATAAGGAGATGCTGGGAGAAGAGAAAGAGAGGGCAAACCTACCTTGTGGCTGCCTTGGCTGTCCGCACTTACTAAAAATTGTAAGTTCATGCTTACTTTTGTACTACGGATGCAACTTGGGTAGGGCTCAACCCGAACCCGTGGGGTTCAACCCGATTTTCCCTCGGGTTGGGTTGGTGTTTTCTCGGGCGGGTTGGGTTGGCGTTTTCTCGGGCGGGTTGGGTTCTGGTTGAAGCGTTGGGGAATCCGACCCGAGATAAAACCCGACTTTGATGTTTCTTTTATCTCCTTTCTATGAAGAGTATTAACTACCTGGGAGCCGAGTTCAGAAGTGACGGAAGGGGAGCCCTTGGGTTTGACTCTGAAGTGTTTTGGAATGGACGAAAGGAAGAAGAAACAATATCTTTTGTACATCGCGAACCTTCAATCCTTTTCAACGGTGCTGATGAAGTGGTGGATAAAACTGGAAAGGAAAAGCCCTGGTGTTGTTTTCGTGGAAAGAGAAAGCCATCAAACGAGCGATCAGGATCGTCCATTAATTTGATCGTCCAGTCATAATTAAAATCACTTAGAAACCCTAATATGTCGGCGGAGAACTCTAGGTATGTCTAGTCAAATCAGACTACACTGCCTTTCTGCATAAAGTTGTTTCATAGCTGGTTTTCCCTGTTCGTTATAGTTGCTTGTGTTGTGCATTGGCCGTTGGTTTAGGTGTTGATCAGCCATTCTATTTCTTTATCTGCAATTTGATTGGTTTGAAGGAGAAGCCTCGGATTGAGGGATTTAGAAAACACAAAAGGGTGAAAACAAGCAAACTTAGTTACTCTACCACCGTATGAAGAGGTTATATGTTAGAGACCATGGAAGATGGGTGAGTTTTTGAAGGTTTTCAAGGCCGAGACTATGGGGCGGAAACAGAAGTCGATTCTCGGGTGGTAGACCACAAAGCAGGAGTTTCTCCCTCTGTCTTGTAGCAGCAACATAAAAAATAAATGGCTCCCACACTAAAGCCTTGAAGACGTAGATCTGTCTGCTCCTGTGCTCACAAACCCACTGATTCCATATGTTGATCCAACAAATGTTACATTACAGATCAGATGGATATTTTTCCCTTTTTTGTTGATGGCTGGATGTTTTTCCCTTTATCAAAGTTAAGAAGACCTTACTATGTCTCCCGATTCAGCATATTGCCTACGAGGTTGGAGAGAACAAGAAATGCAAAACCCTTGGGTCAGGTTGGGTTAGGGTTGAGTTATCCAATGGCGGGTTGGGCTCGGGTTGACTTGAGAGTCGGGTCGGGTTGGGTTCTGGTTGAAGTAATTATCCCTCGAGTTGGGTTCGGGCTGGCATCAACCCGGCCCAACCCGAGTTGCACCCCTAATTTGTACTTTGAGTTACTGATGAGTGGACCCTTGGTGGTGTGGACAGCCCCCACATCTAGGATAATAAAATGTCCATAATGGAATTAGAACCTAACTAAAACAGAAAGAAACCTAATCTAAAATGTCTCTCTTACAATCTCAACTCAACAAAGCCTTTGTCCCATAAAATAAAAATAAAAAATAAAAGCAAGGCTCAAGTGGGCCGTGTCACATCAGATACCCTTAGGACATTTATCGTTCCATATACCCCATCCTTGAGCCTATTTTCCCTAGATTGGTGGTTACTTTGGGCCCTAGATTTCACCTTTTTTGTTGATTTTCAGATTGTATTCAGATCCCATATTTATTGCTCCCCATATTTATTTCTTTTGCTATCTTTTGGTGTTACTTATAAAAAAAATTCATATTTGGACACATATTTAAGATCATTGATGAAATTTCTTAAAAGTCTTAACTTTGAAATAAATACCCCAAGGGAAAATTAATGAACTTTTCGAATGCGTAATCTGATATTGGGATTCAATGTGCTATTTTATGTAAAGATAAACCCATTAAGCTCCAAAAGGTTCTCCGGAATCACCCGCGAACCCTTAGGTTTTCACCAACATGGGTTTCCTTTGCCATGACCTGGTGTCCATGGTCTTTGGCCACCCTTGCTGCCCCATGGCACATCTCTATATGCACATCGGTCTGGACATTGGCGTTGGTGCAAGGTCAAGCCAACATTTATACCACTAGGTCATTTGTCTGACACGTCAACTTTAATATCAAGCTCCCTAAGGACATGCTTGACTAATGGGAGAAATATTGGATTTTCCTTCCTCTCATCTATCTCCTTTCTTGGATCAAGCTTCCTGATGCGACAACTCATTCTCCTTTCATAGATCTTTGTGTTGTTATAGGGGCTTTTGGATGTTGACCTCTTGGAAGCTTCTTCTAGTTTTCTTTTGGCACTTCACAATCATTGTTGGGGTTACCTCATAGCCTATAAGACTAAAATTGCAATATTTCCTTTTATGTTTAAATTTCAAAGTTTTCTACAATGTTACTCCGATCAAATAGTATTTCAAATGTGAACTCATTTTATCATATTTATGAACATTATAAAGTACTGTCTTAGCTGTTGCATTGAATTAATGTTCTCAACTTATTGCTACAGGGTGCTGGAATTGCAATTCGGCCACATTTGCCTGATCTTGTCTGTTGCATGCTGGAAAGCCTTTCAAGCCTGGAAGACCAAAGGCTCAATTATGTTGAGGTTTCGATGAGCCACTCTTATCAATTTTTAACTTTTAAGTATAATTGAATGAGTTACTCCTATCAATTTGAAACTCCTTTTCATTTCAAAAAGTCATTCGATATCAAATTTTGCATTTATAATCTTATTGATACAATAATTCTTTTTCTTTTTTCTGAAACTAGTTGCATGCAGTAAATGTTGGAATTCAAACAGAGAAGCTTGAAAATTTGAGAATAGCGGTTGCAAAGGACTCTCCAATGTGGGAAACTCTTGACCTTTGCCTTAAAGTTGCTGATAGCCAATCATTGGATCTTTTGGTTCCTCGTCTCACACAGTTAGTCAGGTCTGGGGTTGGCCTCAATACAAGGTATGCTGAAGGGTCATTTTTTGATAAACTCCTGTAATTTATGAGTTTATTTGTTTGAGAGTATAATTGTTAGTGATTTATTGCTGATAGAGTTGTCTAATTTGCAATATTTTGTATTTGTTGGCCTGATCCTCCGCCTGTATTTTCTTCCAAGCCTGCTAATTGGGCTCTATATTAAACTTTATCTTTGTTTACTTTTTGCTTTTGGTTTTCATGAACTTCATGTGTTAAAAGAAAAGGATGTATGTTTTATAAAATGAAAGCGTGGATTATGTGCTGCTCAAGTGTGTCAATCAGCCAAAAACCTGCATCTTGGACTTGAATTTAGCGATACCAATGAAATTATGTTGAATACCTTGATTAGTCAACTTACGATCCATAAAATAGCGATTAATAAATATTTATATAAATGATAAAACTACCCTTTATTTCTTCAAAACTCAGCCTCAACTGAAGCATAAGTATCAATCAAGAACTGTTTTTCCCTAAGGCTCTGTTCACTTGTTTTCTCCCTGCAGGAAAGGAAAAGAAAGGAAAGGAATCTGACGTGGCAAAATGGAAAGGAAAGGAAAAGAAACTGCAATTTTCCTTCGCTTTCTCGCTGTTCACTTGCCCAGAAAGTGAGCGAAAATATGCAGGAAACTTGTTTTCTTGCTGTTCACTTGCCCGGAAAGCTAGGGAAAATATGCAGAAAATCATATTAAACATATTTTTCACCAGATTTTTTTTTTGGCAACAGAAGCTTTCACGGAACTCCGTCGATACCCACGGAGTTCCGTGAAATAGTATGATCCACCAACAGAAATTAAACATAAGTTATAACATTTCCACCTAACACATACACCCAAAATATAGATAAACATCACATAGTTCATATATAAACGGTTCAACAAAAAATAGATAAACATCACATAGCCAAACGGCGCAGAATGCGCCCCAACATCTCCACTCGGTCCATCTTGTCTAGAGAAAGGAAGGCATCAGCTTCCTTGTGATGCCCGTGCAGGTACACATAAGTATCAATGAGCTCACTTGACGAAACCATCACCTCACCAGTAGTAATTTTGGTATCAGCAACCATTCTAATGCCCAGTCTGCATATAAAACCATAATATGAGTCAACATACCTCATAAACAAGCGAGAAAAAGTCTAAAATGCTACTTTCATAGGTACTAACCTCACACCAATGGCTAAACCCAAAAACCAAGGAACACTGTGGATGTCCTCTTCACGCTTGTCTTTCAAATGCTCCTCATGGCGCTCATCATATGCATTTAAGGCTGCTTCTGCCTCCTTGTGGCATAGGAGCGATAAGATGCTCCACTATACCTGTTCACTTGAAGGTGACAATCTGCCTAACTGTCGAATATGCCCACCTGTCGTCCCTTGAAAACCGCATAAAACTTATCATTCGCCATTACCTGATACCACATAAACAACACATACATAGTTGCAACAACAAATGGTAGATAAAAAACGTTTACTTAGATCCATAAAACCCATCCACCCAAAAGAGCATTCAACAACACATACATAGTTCCATAAAACCCATCCATTAAAAAGAGATAGAATGATGCACTAACAAACCCATACACCCAAAATATAGATATAAGAATTCCATCAAACCCATACATAAGTTAGTTCATCAAACCCATACTAACAAACCCGTCAAACATCACATAGTTATAACAATTCCATCAAACACATACTAACGAACCCATAAAACCCATCCATAAGTTACAACAATTCCATCAAACCCATCACCCAAAATATAAATAGACATCACAAAAGTTGTTCATACATAAACGGCTCAACAAAAATACCCAACAACCCAAAAAATCATCCTACCATAAAAGGACTCATAACTACATAGCCAAGCGCTGCAAACTGCGCCCCAACATCTCCACTCTGTCAATCTCGTTCAGAGAAAGGAAGGTCTCAGCTTCCTTGTGATGCCCATGCAGGTAGACATAAGCATCAATGAGCTCACTTTTGGGGAAACCACCAATGTTCAGCACGGCATCTTTAAGGTTAGGGAGGCTGTGCACCTCACCAGTAGAAATTATGGCATCAACAACCCTATTAATGCTGGAAGACACAACCTGCAACTCCGTTAGAAGTGCAGCATTAGGACGCTTCTTTGACTTCTTCCCACCACTAGCAGAAGTTGGGCCCCTGATAGGAGAGGAGTCACTAAAGCCCATGCTACCATCTACGGCAGGTGTAGATGTAGAAGTTGTAGCACGAGGCGGAGTACGGAGGAAACTGTCGTCCATATCATCGAGCCGAACTGGAAGGTTCGATGAAGAAGCACCCGGTGTGTCCTTCGTCGCCTGAGTGGGGTCCGCTCTCCTATCTCTCACCTCCTCCCCATGTGCATAATCATCATCGCAGACAGCTTTCATTTCTTCGTAGAATGGATACCGTTTCGAAAAGTATCTCTGGTGTTCTGGATGCAACTGCTAAAAATAATGGTCATTGTCACGGAGAGATGTTTTAAACACGTAACTTATAGTTCATACGCGGCGATATATGGAAAAAATTTATTACCTTCAAATAATCATTCTTCACTTCTTCGTCAACCGATACCTTGCAGAAGGTTTCATCCTAGCCAAAGCCACTGAGATTAATAATGGAGTTCAGAGTCCTGTTGTCTTCAGTGTCTTTAACCGAATCTTGGGGATCTTTTGTCAAGGTCTTGTTCAGGACAGTAGACACTTCCTGCGCAACAGCATTGTAAGCGCACTCCTTGAACCCGGCACCAGTCTTCTGCCCCTCAGCTATCTGATTCTTAAGGGCTGCCAAGAGAACCCCATTCATAGTTCTATTCCACGAGAGATTCCCCTTCTTTTCGGTCATACCTGCCCTTGTTGTCATCTCGCCTGTAAATTTCCGAAAGCCTTCATATAAAAAATATTCAATCAAAGAAGTATAGATAACCAGTACTAATGCAAACATAGAAGTAACATTAACCAATACTAATGCAAACATAGAAATTACATCAACAAATCTCAACAAAGCACACCAAATGAGTATCTATAAAAATAGTACACCACAAAGGAATGAATATAAGCTACGGTTCTAGCAAACTACGCATCGAAATTGTAAAAGCCACATCCATACTCAGGTGCGCAACTATTGCGACCATGTCATTTGCTAACGACGACGACGTGCTTGGAAATCATTCCACATCTGATTCATGATTGCGGTTCGAATGCTACGACCTTCGCTTACATCCTCTTCCCTGGTCATAAGAGGAGGAGCAGGTCCTTCTTCCTCCTCTTCCTCTTCAGTTGAAAGCGATTCCAGCTCATCGTCAACAACCTGAATGTAGGAATCGTCGGGCATCTTCCTCCTAATGTGGTTGTGGACGCAGCAACAGGCCAACACTATGTCGATCTGCTTGGAGTATGAGTACATGGGTGCTGAATTTAATATGCTGAATCGCTTCTTCAGGACACCAAAAGTTCGCTCGATTACATTCTTGGTTGAAGAATGCCTTTGATTATACAACTCCTTGAGTTTTCTAGGTCTGCTCCCTCTAATCTGATTGAGATGGTAACCAATACCTCAGATTGGAGTTATAAAATGGGACAGGCACGAATACCCGGCATCACCAAGGTAAAACTTTCCTACAATCAAACAAAGGATTATACTTAAATTAGCTAAGTACTACGGAAACCGCATTGATACAAACGGAATAATAAGTTAACTATTACCTGGCAAAATGGGAATCCCGTTCGGCTTTGATATAGCAGATGCTAACACCCGTGAGTCCGATGCCGACCCCTCCCACCCACAAAGGACGTACGTAAACTTTAGGTCAAAGTCGCAACAGGCTAACACATTTTGGGATGGGAAGTGCTTACGACAAATATATCTTTTTTAAATGTCCTGAGATACTTTTGCATGAATGTGTGTCCCGTCAGTTGCACCTATACAATCCTATAATAAGGACATTCTGATGTCAACTATAAGTGTAAACATACCGGCCTCAATTACTAACAACCAACAGTCGAAATGCGTAGCTATTGTAGACATACCTTAAAGTAAGGCATGAAATTAGGATTATCAAGGATTGTCCGTGGTGTCTCCCTTGAGGGACGTAATATGAACATGTCTTGCAGAATGAGAACAACATTGAGAACCTTATTAAAATACTTTGAAACAGTTGCCCCTGACCTTCTTGTGGTTGCCCTAACAGTACGATTCCTTTCGTTGTGTGCAATCACACTTAAGAAAATAGCCACATGTTCCTCAACATTGCACTGAATTGTGTCTTCCAGCAAGGTGGTGTTTCTGAAAAGGCCCACGAAAGTGCAGAAGCACCGAACATCCATACGAAGAAGAGCAACACAATGGTCATCTGCGTGCGTGATACGTCTAACAAAGGTCCTACGGGTTAAGTACCCGCTTTCGTAAGGGGCTCTTTTAATATTTTGCTCAAGGTATAGTCGAACCCTAAGCGTAACTGCAGCCGCTGCAGAGATTACTATAGCTGCAGCTCGAAGGATCAACATGCGCCTATCTGCTGGTTGTCGAGGCATGATGGTAGCCCTACCAAATATTAGAAAAACCACATAATTTAAGATAAGAACCCAACCACCAAAAACACGATAACCACATTGCAAACCATTGAAACAATCACCCACAACCACCCAACAACCACCAAAGCTCCAAACAGCTATCAACCACCCAACAACCATTGAGACAACCACCCAAAACCACCACAGCTCCAAACAACCATAATCCACCAAAGCACCAAGAACCATAATCCACCAAAGCACCAAAAATATAGTTCAAGGTTATACATAACCAATAAGAAGCAATAGGTGATAGTAATTCAAATACATAAACTAAATATACCCATGAACGAACCCATCTGCAATTTCTTCAAACATAACAGGAAAAAAATGCGCAAAATTTAACTGTTGATAGCGAAATCCGATCCTTTGATTCGAATAAGAAAACCCAATTTAAAGAAGAAAGCCTCCATATATAGGGTAAAACTCCAATAACATACAGTGACCGGCAAACCCCTTTCAAAACACCATTTTTTGCCGAAAATGGGGTTTTTGAAACACACACAGAGAGAGAGAGAGATCCCATTTTTTAAGAAAATTTCCACCATTTTCTCAACTGATCGAACCCCTTTTTTCAAACATTATTTCAAATCATAGAGAGAGCCCGGAAACCCCATTTTTACCGGAAAGAAGGGGTTCCGAAAACAAGAGAGAGAGAGAGAGAGAGAGAGAGAGAGAGAGAGAAGAACCCCCATCTGTTTTCAGAAAAAAAAACACGACACCAAAGTTTCACAAAAAAATGAAAAAGGAGGGAGATGGAGACGAGATCTAACCTGGAAGAGTTCGCCGAAAGGAAGAGCTCGCCGGAATCTTGTGATTTTGACGGCCGGATTTGGATGGGAGGAGGAGCGCTCGACCAGAAATGAGTTCTCGTGGAGTGGAGTTCTGAAAACCCTAGCAGGAGTAATTTTCCCGAGTGAGAAAAGAAAGTGCTTTTCCCATCCCTTTTGCGAGAAAATTTAGACCGATTCGGCGAGAAAATTTGTTTTCCACGTATTAAAAAGTAAATTCCACATCATTAAATCAATTTTTCCCGAGAAAGTAGTGAACGGCAAGAAAAGCAAAATCCCGAGAAAATTTGCCTTATTTTCATTTCTTTTCCTTTCCAAGGAAGGCAAGTGAACAGAGCCTAAAGAATTTCCAGCAGTTATCATTAGAGCTTTGTTGAAAATGTTTCCCATTTAATCTATAGATTTTATAAATGTAGTGTAGATATCTATAGATGCCACCTCTATTGTCAAATGCCAATCCACCTGTTGAGAATGGTCAAGTTATACACCTCTCGTATAGAGAGGTATTTCTTTCTATGTAACACGCATATCGCTCAGTTAAGCTTATCTGGGCTCGAGCTCAAAAACTCATGTGGGCCCACATTTTTGGGGTGATCCAAAGCATTCATTTGAAAGGCCCTTACATGGATAGGGTGCCTACAAAAAATCAGGTCCATAGGATTATCCTCCACAGATCTGCCCATTTTTCCCTCCACAAATGGATGGGTTATGATGATCCTATGGAACTAATTTTTTGTAGGCACCCTATCCATGTAAGGGCCTTTCAAATGAACGCTTTGTATCGCCCCAAAAATGTGGGCCCGCATGAGTGTTTGACGCTCGAGCTCAGAAACACTTTATATATATATATATATATATATATATATATATATATATATATATATGAGAAAACGGTTTCTACACACAAGTGTAGATAAGTTATCTACACACTAGCTTAAAATACAGTGGGGGCCCACATTGTTTCGGTGATCCAAAGCATTCATTTGATGGGCCCTCACATAGATAGGGTGTGCTCAAAAAATCAGCTTCATAGGATCATCCTAACCCTTCGAACCGTGGAGGCAAAAAATGGACAGATTTGTGAAGGTTTATACACGTCCATTTTACCTCCACAAATCATAGGGTTGGGATGATCCTATGGAGCTGATTTTTTGTGGACACCCTATCTATGTGAGGGCCAATCAAATGAATGGTTTGGATCACCCAAACAATATGCCCTCCACTGTATTTTAAGCTACTGTGTAGATAACTTATCTACACTTGTGTGTAGAAACCGTTTCTCTCTCTCTCTCTCTCTCTCTCTCTATATATATATATATATATATATATATATATATATATATATATATATATATATAATTATATATATATATATCAGTATGCGTGAGAGATATCTAATTTGTCTTATTCACGCATTCTCTTCTACACCTTTGCTCTCCCCTCTTATCCATTCTCAATCCTTCAATTTCGATTCTAACATGGTATCATAGCGAAAGATTGGAGATCGAGATTGGAGGTCCCTAGCCCTAAACCGAGAAATCCTAAAACCATAACCCAAATCAGTGCCGTGGGACCTTCCCTAACCCTAATCGCACCCCTCCTTGTCTATTTTCCTATTGCCGCACCACACTAAATCACCCTTTTCGTGGTTTTCCATCACCCCAAGCCACTCGCACCCCAACACTCCACCCAAACAGTGTCATAGCACCCTGAAACTTCTTTTTTTGTGGATTTTTACCCCCCGCCCCCACAGCCACTCGCACCCTACCCTTTGTACCCTTAATGTGCCGTACCACCATTAAACCTACTTTAAACCTCCGAATACTAACCCTAACCCATTACTCCATACAAATCAGTTCCTAAACTTGCTTTATCTTTCTCATCTCGTGGTTGGTTCCAGGCAATTGTTTGGTGATTTTCTCATGTTGTGGTGTACGTTCGTGGTGTTGTTGCCCCTTTCTATCCCGGAACCGTGCTTTATTGTGTGAGATAGCTTGTTCCTTTCAGAGATACTTTATTAGTTGTCATATGAATGTTTATTTATTGCATCTATTGGTTCCTTGAGCCAGGAAACGAAGCTCAAATAAAGTAATTCAATGAATATACTCATTTGTGTGAGCTGTAGCACTCTATTCTGCCTTGCATTGAGCAACCAAAATTTCTTCCTTTTCACATGACCAAATTTCTACCAGATATGGGGGCAGAAAGAAAAATAGAACGGTTGAAAATTAGGATGAAATCTTGTTCCTCAACTTACTTGACTAAGCAAATGAAGTCCGTATGTACGTCAGCTTTCCTTAGCTGTACATTATGCGACTCTTTCGGCTTATTGATAAGGGCTCCCCACTACCATAAGCTCCTCACTATACTATAATCTACTACAACTCTTTCTAAACTTGTTGTATTTCAGTCGATGGATGACTGAACTGGTCTTCAAACCGTATCTTTAGTTATGAATTTCTACTCAACTTTTGAATAGATGCTCATTCACCTCAAAATCCATCATTAAAAGCTTCTTGTTGATGAGGGAAATACCCAAAAAGTGACGGATATCGATTTCATTGAACTGTTGGGGAATAATTAAGTGATACTTCTCGAAGAACTTTTCCTAGAACCTCAAATCTCTTAAAAGTCACTCATTTTGGTATTTTGACTCATGAAGTGGGTAATATATCCCCCGACCCACTTAAAAAAAATGGAAGTCACAGTTTCCACAACTTGACGTGACACTTGTTAGGTGTACACCTTAGTGCCCCTCGATATGCCTCTGGCCCTAGGGCATACGCCTTACAAATATCGCACCTTTTGCATTGCAACTTGGTGCATTTTTCTGAGTGAGGCGAGTCAGTTATCCGCACTTTTCTATCATTGCGCCTCATTTACTCTTTTAATCCTGAATTTGATGATACTTCCAATTATACCAACCTACACATGCCCCCACCCCCTACCCACAATCAATCGGTGCTAGTTATTGTCATTTCATTCCTCGACCTCATTTGTCCAGTAAGAAATGTGGAACAAAAGAAGGATCCTCTTGCTAGGAATTAGATCCTGCTCTTTGTTCCCATCGTCACAGAAAATGGGGAAATGAATTGATCGATTTATCGGATCCTAAGTCAGGATTGATGGGGCTTGAACCTGCAGCTTCCATCTTGACAGAGAACTGCTCTTACCGATTGAACTACAATCCCAGGAAAATGAGGTGTACAGCCGCAATGGGGACAATGGAAAATCAGAGAAATTGGAAACAAGATTTGGATTTTTCTTCAAAATAGAATACAATACAGTAATTTATTAGAAATAACAGGCATACAGGATAACATCAAACAAAAAATGCTTTGTGAAATTCATATTAGCTAGAAGAAACAAGACCATCGTACATTTTCCTTGAAACTGTTTGTACGTGAAAATTGTAGAGCACACGAACTAGTCAAGGATCATTTTTTAAAATATTTATAAAAACATATTACTTCTAGGTTTTGAAAGATAAATCATGTAACTTCAATAAAATCATCAATAGAGGAATGACACATCCTTGTTCCCAAATGATAGTATGCATCGACTTAAAGTGGATAACTTCTAGGCACAGTTGCACAAAAATCATAGAGAAAGCCCTGCTACGGTGATTGGTTGCTCTATAGTACTTTTATAGCATGGGAGAGAAATTGTGCAAGAGTACAATAGGATGATTCACAGTAGAAGTTGTGCGGGCTTCGTCTCCCAAGAGATGGTAGCTAAGCCAAACTTAAAGACAAAAACATCCAAACCTCTACAAATTGCATGGTTCAGGAAATGTGTCATTGTACAATTGTCAAAATGATGCCTTGCTTCGTCTTCTTTTGAAAACCATTGTCAGAATTAAGTGCTATATAGAGTTGCATTAGCAGTACATATAACAAATACTACCTAAAAATTGACACCAAGTAATTCATGATATCAAATACTAAATAAAAGTTGACACCAAATATCATCACTTTACATTTTTTTATTAATCTTGCTTCAGGGTGGGCGTTGCCAGCTTCATTAGTTTACTAGTTCAGAAAGTCGGTGCCGATATCAAACCTTTCGCCAGCGTGCTATTGAGGCTCTTGTTTCCTACTGTACAGGAAGAAAAGAGTAGCTCTGCAAAGCGCGCCTTTGCAGCTGCTTGCGCAATCATTTTGAGGTATGCGGGTTCTTCTCAGGCTCAAAAGTTGATTGAAGACACCGCTGCCTTGCATACAGGTGACAAGAATGCTCAGATTTCTTGTGCAATTCTACTGAAGAACTATGCACATCTTGCACCAGATGTTGTGAGCGGATACCATGCCATAATTTTTCCGGTTACATATGTTTCAAGGTCCGCATTTGACATTTATCTTTTTTAGCTTTTCTGTCTACTTGATCCTCTCAATGATCTTCATGATTGTCATCTTTAGGTACAATTGTTGGAATTGTTTGTTCAGAAATGCTTCTCCTGATTATGATGTATGTGTGCTTAACATATTCTTGTCAGACCTCTTTCGGTTTCTCCTGTTAATCACGATCCAACTGATGGATTAGCTTTAAAAAATAATGAACTTTTAATCTAGTTTATCCTGAAACATTATCATGGTGTCCAGGCTTTCTTTAAGCGATGATTTTAATAGTTTTATGTGTTCTTTCCAGATAGTCGGTCTTCAATGTGATCATGGTTTTAAATTTTGACCGAAATACTGAAATTTCGGTTGGGACCAACACCGAATCACATAAATCTGAAATTTTGGCCAGAATCCAAAATTTCGGGGAAAATGTAATTTTTTTTTTTTTTTTTGAAATAAACTTCTTCTTTCTTCCCAAAAACTTCAGCCAAAATTTCGGCACAATAATGAAATTTGGTTTTTTTTTAACCGAAGGTATTTCGGCCGTAATTTCGGTTTCAGCTATGTATGAAACCGAAACCGAAATTTTAAACCTTAAATGTGATTGATTGAACCCATGTGATGTAGCACTAGGCTTGGGTAATTATGTGCCTATTTTTAGCTCTCTCAAGACATTAGCTCATCTCATTTCTCCAACTCATCAAAATCTCTGCTACTACTGTGCGGTTGATATGACTCCCATTCTTTAAGACGTCCTCTAGTATTTGAGTTACATATGACCAATTCTCAGTTCTGTGGAGTAACGGTTCTGGTATCACTTTGAAAGACCTATTTTTAGCTCTCTCAAGACATTAGCTCATCTCATTTCTCACCTGGTTACAATCTCTCTGAGTCTTACTGCCTAATAGATTATTTGATCTTCTTTTGTGGCCAATTCTTGTGTATCAATCACTTATTTCCATAGTTGTAAATTCCGTTTCGGTCACCATTTCATTTTGGCCACTGAAACGAAATTTCGGTCATTTCGGTGCATTTCGGTCGAAACTTTTCGTTCACATAAAAAATATATTAAAAAATATGAGAAAAATCCAAAAAAAATAAAAAATCAATAGAAAAAGATGAAAAACTAATAAATAGTCCAAAATATGTCCCAAAAGGCATATTCATTACTTAAACACATAAAGTCTTGCATAAGTCCAACTGATAGTCTGATACATAGAAAAACATAAAAAAAAAAGATACATGAAAGTGAAACATAAACAATAGCTAGTAGCAACAACTCTCAGTCATCATACCCCGGATGATCATACTCAATGTCTTCTTCGTCGTCGTCGTTGTCGCCGTCCTCACCACATGGACCACCAGTAGGGACATCTTCTTCAAGAGGCATGAGAAGGTCGTCGTCGTCGTCCCCGGCCCCAACCACAGCAGTAGGTGCTTCAAGATTTTCCCACCCAATGTCTTCCGGCGTGAATATGTCATCTTCTTCTTCTGCAACCTAATCCATCATGACATCCAGATGGTCTATGCTCAAAGGGTCACTAGTGGTAGATGATTTCCTCAACAAGTCCCTGAAAAGGAAAACATTAAGTTTAATGTCAAAGGTTAAACTTAAAAGCTTAAAGTGATGAGGTGAGAGTTGAAAACATTATATTACGTTGTATACCTTTCTCGAAACTTAAGATTGTAATGGACAAACACCAAGTCATCTAATCTCTGGTGCTCCAACCTATTTCTCTTTGCAGAGTGAATGTGTTCGAAGGTGCTCCAATTCCTTTCACACCCAGTCGCATTGCAGGTCTGACTGAGGATTCTGATCGCAAAGGTCTGTAATTCTTCCACGTCACCTCCGAATTGATTCCACCATGCAACTGTAAAGTAACAAATAGTAAAGCATTATTTGTTGAGAAACTGAAAGTTAAAATGAATTATACTTAATTAAACAAACAACTCAAATATACCTGGTCCCAACTTCGTTCGGTTGCGGATTGCAAGCTTCATTCCAAACATACCCTAGCCTCTCGATAATCCTCAATCTGATTGGTGATGAGGTCTTGTGTACCTTCATCAGGTACCAGTCGAGTGATGCATGCCAACAAGCCTCTGGTTACTTCACTGTGCCTAGAGAAGGTAGGAGTGAAAAAGAGAGCAGGGTTAAGAAAATATCCTGCTGCATGGAGGGGACTGTGGAGTTGCCTATCCCATCTTTGGTCGATGATCCTCCAGATGGGATTGTAATCTGATTTTCTCTTCAACCTCTCCTTGATGTTCTCTTTGGCCTTATCCATGGCCTCATATAGGTAACCCATCGACGGTTTGTCCTGCCGATCTACCAAAACGCAGCACTCTCACTAAAGGCTCGCTGATGTTTAGAATGTACTTGCATTGGTCCCAAAAAGATTTATCCAACACAGTACTAACTACCCCTTCACTCAGTGGGTGTTGGACAAACCTACTAGTACTATACTCATCAGACACAAACATCTGCTGAAGTACTTTCAGATTCAACACCAGACTTTGTATGCTAATGAAATTTGTAGCAAATCTGGTTGCAGCAGGGCAGCACAACTCCTTCCCACCTGTGAACTTCTTCCTCATCAAATTCAAGAGGCTTCCATGGTTGTAGATGAACTTTGTAATCGTCTGAGCCCTCTCAATTGTGGTTGCTATGTGAGGAAATACAGTCGGTTTGCACAGATGCTCCAAGATGAGATCTAAGCAATGAGCTGCGCACGGAGTCCAGAAGAATGTACCAAACGCGGCTTCTAGTTTTTTCCCAGCCGCTTTGTAACTTGGCTCACTGTCAGTTACAAATTGCACCACATATTCCGGATTCACCTCTCCGACAATCTTTGCAAAGATATTGTATAATTCATCGGTATTCTTCATTATGCCAGATGCATCAACGGATTTGAGGAATATGACTCCTTTAGGGCAGTACACCAAAAAGTTGATTAGAGAACGTTGTTTGGTGTCTGTCCATCCATTTGCCATAATGCTACAGCCAGTGTATCTCCATGACATCTTAATCTCCTTCAAGTAGTTGTTTACCTCATCCACTGCATTCTTCAAAATGGGACCCCTTAAAGTATGATAAGTAGGTGCCTTATAACCCGAATCCACGGCATTCACAGCATCAAACATAGGTTGCCAGAAAGGTGAATTGGCAACGTTGAAAGGGAGATTGGCATCGTAGCAAAGCATGCCAACCGCCATGTCTGCTCTATCCATTGTTTCTTTAGTAGCCAAAGCACTTTTAATGCTTGGCTGGGCTCTAGGGGTTGTTCGTGGTGCAAAGAAATTCCTGATCCCTCCTGTGATTCCCTTCTTCTTCCTTTTTGTACCACTCGATTCTACAAGAACTTCCTACCTCTTCGTTGATGCAATTGTGTGCCAATGTCTTCTTCATCATGCTCTTCTTCTTCGTCTGGTGTGCCATAAAAACCTCCAACCTCTGCTCTGGATAGGCTCATCCTAGCCCTTTCTTTTCTCTTTGAATCTAAAAGTTGCTTCATTCGATATTTTACATCTTCAGTCACTTTTTTGCATGATGCTACTTCACCAGGAATAGCCGCTAAATGTTCTTTCAAGCGGGTTATACCTCCACCCGATATGACTTTGCCACAAAATATGCAAGTTACTTTATTTTTTTGACCCGGAACCAATGTACCGTAAGCCCATGCCGGGTCATCCGATCTAGCGGGTGCCGAACCAATAGAGGATGCTCCTGCAGAAGGTCCCGAGCCCGACCCACTCATTCTGAAATGGAGTAGAAGGGGAAAAATGAATTAGAAGAAAGAAAATTGAAACAAATTACAAAAAAATGAAGTAGAAGGGGACAATTGAAGTAAGAAATAAAAGAAAGGAAATGGAAAGAAATAAAGAGAACCTTGAGGTTGGACTTGAGTTGAAGAAAAGAAGAAAAAATTAGCCTTCACTCACTTGAAATAAGCCTTTGGAAATAGTCTTGACTTCTTGTAGTGGTAAGTTGAATGTATGCCTTCCCTTTGCTCCAAAATAGACTTGGATTGAGTTGAAGAAGAGGGTAGACTTGTAGGAAATTTAGTAGAATAGATAATGTAAGTGAAAGTAGAGAAAGGAGAATCACTTATGTGAAGGTGGAGGATAAGAAGGTAGGGAAAAGGCTATTTATAGAGTTTTTAATTGATTGTGCATTTAAAAATGACTAAAATACCCTTCCCAACAGTTATAAACGGTCACCTTTTGAGGTTAAAATGGTCAAAAACCAAAAAGAGCCGTTCCAGGGGCATTGTCGTAAATTCTGCAAAATCCAGTCAAACTAGCCGTTATAGCCAATTTCGGACGAAATTTTGAATTTCGTCTATTTCGTCCGAAATCAGGAATTTCGGTCAATTTCGAACGAAATGACCGAAATTGACTGAAATTTCGGACGAAACGAAATTTTGAATTTTGTCCATTTCGGACGAAATGAAATTTTAAATTTCGTCCATTTCGGACGAAACGAAACGAAATTTATAACACTGCTTATTTCTCTTCTATTTCCTTCCGAAGTAATGTTTCAAGCTTTTAAATTTTCACTGAGTTTATGATTCTAAATTAATTTTGTTGAGAGAAAGAATTAGAGAAGAAAAGTGAGTTAGAGAGATGATCTCCTCCTCACTAATATATTTATTAATAATGGAGAAGCATAATTACATCTATGCCCTCAGGCTTATTACATATATCAAACTATATCCAACAATTTCAATTGGCCAAGTCGGCTCTTCAAATAAGAGTTGGATTTCTTAGTACTAAATAGGCTTGTGGTCGGTAGTATTTGCGCCGTTGTAAGGACTAGGTCTAGAGAAAGGTGTGATGGGACCTGGAAACAAGAGCTTTGGTCAAACTCGCCTGTCTCTGGTGGGGCCCGAGTCAAATGACCCTCATGTGCCCCTAGGCGGAAAGTTGCGTGGCTGGATCAGTCCAACAAGATGAGTAAAAAAGCTGGCTATTATTCTAAAGTAAGGAACACTGATTCTGGCGAGAGCCATCTTGGTTTAAAACTCAAGGCCAGGGTGGCAAGATCAAAAGAAAAGGTTCTTACAAGCATTTTGGAGAAATCTTTGGGAGCTACTTTAGTAGGGGTAAGGGAAAAAAGTAGTAGCCGGTTTCCAAAACCTCTCAAATTATTTCTCATTCGCCCAGGGCAGGTCTTGCTTATGGATAAGTCACTAGTAGCTTTCCCCAATCACTAGAAGATATTGGTTCTTTGGGAATGGGGCCCCACCTTTTAGTACTTTCAGTAGGCGTGAGGCTATAGAGGCCAAATCGTATTGCAAAGCTTCCCTTATTCTATTATTTTTTGGATGTTGGGGAGTGGGCCATAATCCTTATTTATTTATCTTTTAGTGCTAAAAATAGCATTATGTTAGGATTACGCTACCCTTTTCGATGCGTCTCCGCGTTTTGAGCGCATCTCTCTTTACTTATCTCTTTTATCTAGGAGTGGGAAGTTGTAAGGTCCTGGGATTGGAATTATAGGGCATCACTAGTACAGTTTCTTGAAGAGAAGTAAGAAGCACAAAGGAGAGCTCTTTGGATTTATTTGGTATATTGGGCGATTTGTTCTCATCCTCAACCAAGCAGGAATGGATAATCAAGGTAATACGCACGAGTCGTCTTCTTGCTTTGGAGGTCGAAATAGACGGTTATTTATGGAGATTCTGGTTTTAGAAAATATTCTCAAGAGGATGAGGACGATGACCTACATGAAGGGAGGGCTTCCATCAATGACCCAACCCACAAAGAGATGTCGGGAGATCTTCTCCAGAAGCAGTGGAAATTATTTAATCTAGAGACTCAAAACTGCCCCTTCACTTTGTACAGCCTCTGTGGGACAGGCACGGTCAAAGATACCCAGTCGCCACTGTATAAACATCCTTTCTTCAAATTGATTTTGAACGAAGAAAGGGCCGTGAGGAGGCAGAACTGGGAAGCTAGCAAGGTGGTAGGCATCCGGCTGGTGGAAGAAATGATCGCTAGCAGAAAAAGCCCTGGATTCTTAGATCGGGTTTCAGAGGACGTTCTCATTGATATGCCGGATTGCTAAATCCAGCACATCATGGAGGAGTTGGAGAAGTGTTCGGCATAGGTGAGCCGTTTAAATGTGAGTTGCTACTGGAGTTTTCTGAAAGGAGGGAAGTTCCCATAGCTTTCGGGACATTGTTAGAAGTTTAGGTCTTTTTGGGGACACCAGTGCAAATGCAAAGGTTTAGAGGAAGTTTTTTGGGTGTTCAAGATCATAGCATAGGGTATCTTTTGTTCTGTTCCTGGGACTCCTGGTCCCAACCCCTGTAAAGATGTTTGAAAGAAATAAACTGTCATTTTTAAAATTAAAAAAAAAAAAATGCCTAGTAGGTGTATACTGTGCAGATTTTGAGTATCACTAGAATGACAAATTGAAGAGGTTCAGACAGATACAGTAATGCCAAGGCTTTTTTTCTGGTGGGTAGAGTTGTTCCCTTTTGCTAGATCTATGGGCTAGTTATAGACTTATAGAAGCAATGTAGTTACGCACATTTTGTGCGTCTACCATGATGTAATTACTTGTAAGGCCATAACTTGTATATCATATTTTAACACGTCCCCTTTAACTATAGTGTAATGATCAAAAGTTGATCTTATCAACGAAAAAAGGTGCCTGACATGTGTCAAACTTCATAATTCAACTAGCCTGTGCATGAGAAAAAATGTGCTGTCAGAAAGTAACATTAATCAGAAGCTATGATTTAGCTGACACTTTGAATTTATTGTTGACATGCGTGTCCACACATCTTGACACTCCGTTCGACACTTTTAAATGTACTGCTAGAAGTGTCAGACTTAATATAGGTGTGTCGACACATTTTTGTACCGTGTCAAGTGTGACATTTTGTTCCATTATTGAATATTATGTTTACCTCTTTTATTATTATTATATCTCCTCCCCTAAACAAACTCTTATTCCAATATTATGTTCATTGTATCTTATTGGTCTCCCTTTCTCGCCGCATATTTGAGGGGGAAGAAAACTAGATTAAATTGATGAATACGTTGTTATTTGCTTCTCATGTTTGTTTTAGATTATAGTTGATTAATCCTAAGATTTATTACTTTGTTAAATAAATACCGCATTTATATTGTCACAAAATATAATAGTAATCAGTAATTTTATATGTACAAACTTCTTGCAGGTTTGGACTCGATATTTGAAGGCGATAACTTTTTTATTCATTTCTGACATATAAGAGGAATGATAGATACAAGGGCCCTCTTTATGCAAGGGCCGGAGAAGGGCCCTTTGAATAGATTCACGTCATTTTTAAAGACGGTTGAGAAGCTGAATTTGGCTGCATTTAATGATGTGGATCTATTCAAGAGCCCTTCTTTAGCCCTTGCATAAAGAGGGCCCTTGCATCAATCAGTCCTCCACATATAAATATATATTGTCTTGGTAGTCACTGAAGGAAGGAATATAACAAGTAGGGTGCCAATGATGGGCACAGCTCTCCTAAACTGGTTCTGAATGAGCTGAACGATGTTGGAAGGAGACAAACTCAGACAGCTTAAGGCTATTGCTTGATGTTGTACCTTGTTGCTGGCATACACTAGATGATCACTTTTAAAATCTATGATTGACAGCTTAAGTATATTGCTTGATGTAGTATCTTGTTGCTGGCATACACTAGATGATCACTTTTAAAGTCTATGATTGACAAAACTGACAAAAATTAGCTGATTTCCCGAACATCATGCCAGTTGTCAGTTGCCACAAACAATCCTGTAGTCGGAGTGTGTGCTGATTTTCCAAAAATTTCCTATTGCGGCGACCCTATAAATAATTGAATATTCCGTAGTGTACCCAGAAAATTCAGGTTGTCAAGGTCACAAATCTTCTCTTATAGAATTGTGTAACCTGCCAAGGCCACTTAAGGGTGCCCTTTCAAAGGAGAGCTGAAAATAGGAAGGTCTTTATACGAGCCATCAGGTAGGTGGTCGGGCGTGTGGTTTACTTTCTTGCTGATATTAAGGAGATGTGAAGATGAAAAAGAAGAAGAGAAAAAAGGAAAGGAGAGAAAATGATGTTGTGAGAATGAGAGGGTATGCTTCCATCATGGGCCATGTAACTTAAGTGCCATGACCTATAAGGAGAAAAGGGATTCACCTTAAGGACTTGGCACACCATACCTAAAAAATATAATCTAGTTGATCTTCTAATATGACGTAAGGAACATTCATGATCTTAGCCTCTGTTTTTTCTCTCACAAAGTGGCAATCAACCTCAATATATTCGTTCTCTCATAAAATACATGGTCAGAAGTGATATGGATGAGTGCCTGGTTATCATAATAGAGCTTCATGGGGCTTCCAGATTTCACTCCCATTTCTCTAAGAAGCATTTGGAGCCACATAAGCATCTAGCATGAGCTATACTCAGCCCCAGCATTGGATCGTGCCACTACAAACTGTTTCTTGCTTTTCCGGTTTACTAGATTGCCTCCAATGAATGCGCAGTAATTGCAGCCCAGGCTACATCTACATACCCTTCTAGCCCTCTCCTGACATAGAAAACACCTTCGGTAACCGCCTAAAAGATACTAGCAAGATGAGCTCAAAGCCTATTGACTCTTCAATTAAAAAGAATCATAACCTTAGTTCTGAAGATCATGAATTGATGGGAGTTCGGAGAATGTATCAAAAGTTTTTAGGTAAGTCAATGTATCTTATAACCACGAAACCCGGTCTAGCATATGCAGTGAGTTTTGTCAGTTAGTGAACACACTTAATCAACATGCCCTATCATGAAGCAATTTAGCACGTGAACATATCTCCTAGTAATGGTATTCTTTATGTTCATTGTGATCATCTCCACATTTTTACTTTCTCTGATGCAAGGTGGGCAGCATCTGCTACTAACTTGCATTCTTCTCCCTGGTAGTCATTTATTGTAAGGGATAACCTTGTAACTTGGAAGAGTAAAAAGGAAGCTGTACTACATACAGTTGCAGGAATGATATGCTCAAAGATGTTACCGTACGGAAAGAGATAAGTGTTGGAGTTTACACTCCCATAAATGTGTACTGCGATTAAAAGATACATGGGATCTGATCAATGAAGTTAGAGTGTGATTTTAGTTTGGCGTCTTTCTCAAATGTTCTACCGTGGTATCAACAGTGTGTATCTCAGACAATGCCAATGAAACAATTGTTGATAACACCTATCATATCAAGGGAGAAGAATATTTTGTTTTGGAACTAGTTTTGCTAATTACAAAACAAACTTCACAATAAAATTAGATTCACTTTCTATGGCATAGTACCTTGTTGTTTACCAATATGGCAAGTTTAGTTTATGTGCAGATATTTTGATGGATCCATAACTGATATTGTATTGTAATCGGAATTAAGAATGGTTTCATACTCATAAAGACCACGTATAGCAAACTAGAACTCTGAAATTAATACAAGGCATCCCAGTTAAGATGTCAAGGGACTTAAAATGTACTATTATTAGATAGCTAATCTTGTAGGTAGTATGCATAGCTATGGATGTTGGAAGGTTAAATGATCTTGCCGCTGCAAGGATATCAAAAATTCGATCTACATTATATCCACTAGTCTTAGACTACTTACACTTGCCATTCGTTAAAAACTATATCATCTGTGAGCTTTTCATAAATTACTGAGGATGCCAAAACATTCTTATGTCTTTTATTCTTTCACATATTAGGTTTTACGATCCTCTAAGGACTCTTCTGACAAGGAGAATAAGGGAGGAAAAAAGTCTTCGATAATTTGAAATGTGCTTATTGAATTTCTTGCCAAATTTCTCTCTTGGTTCATAGCATTTTCTTTTTAAACTCAAATTATCTTGTGTCACTATTGTTAACTTACCAACTTTTCCAAAAGCTTAAGCTGTTGGAGAAAGGGCTTATTTATCTTTTATACTTTAACACTCCCCTGCACGTGTGGCCCACTTGGCAAACACGTGGCACATGTGGTCCCACTTTGGGCCGACCATCGCATGTGGATTTTTGCTATCCGGGAGGTTTGAACTCGAGACCTTTGGCTCTGATACCATGTTAACTTACCAACTTCTCCAAAAGCTTAAGCTGTTGGAGAAAGGTGTTATTTATCTTTCATACTTTGACAACTATATAATATTTGAGGGATATCATATGTACATGAACATTTTTGTTCTATAATTTTGGGAAATTCTTTTGGGAATTCCGCTATTGGTTTTTTTGTGGATGGATGATAAATAGGCATGTGGAGCAACCAACAAATCATAACTTATTTTAGTATGGTATTGGTGTAGTCCAAGCTGGTCAGTCCGAAACTTAGTTGTAAATATTGGTGACCATTTCATTTTGGTCATTGGGACGAAATGTTTCGGTCATTTCGTTCAGATTTCGTTCGAAACTTTTCAGTCTGGAATGACCGGAATTTCGGCCGGAATGAAATTTATGGTCATTCCATTCCAGATTTCGGACCGGAACCGGAATTCCGGTCCATTCCGGCCGGAACGAAACGATTTTTACAACTAGGGTCCGAAATCATTGTCCGAATAGATCCAAAATTACGCAAAGAACTTGTTGAGAGCTAGAGAGGAATAGGAAATGAGAGAAAGAGAGTGAGTTGGAGAGAAGCTCCCCCTCACTTATGTATTTATATAAATAGAGAAGGATACAAAAGACCAATCTGCCCTTAGGCATACAAACACACTTCTAAGACTCCCCCTCAAGCTGGAATGTCTATATTGTGCATTCTTAGCTTGTTACAAATATCACTTAACTTAGCTCTACTCAAGGGCTTGGTAAGAGCATCAGCTAGCTGATCTGGTGACAGAGTAAAAGTAGTGTGTATCTCTCCCTGTTGGATTTTATGTTGTATGAAAGGGCAGTCCACCTCTGTGTTTGGTACGCTCATGAAAGACCGGATTGGTGGCAATATGAATCGCAGCTTTATTATTGCAATACAACTGAAGTGGTGATGATAATGTGATTCCAATCTCAGCTAGAAGAGAGCGAAGCCAGATAAGCTCACTACCAGTGTGACATAGCTCAGTATTCGGCTTCGGCACTTGGCTTCGATACAACATTTCGCTGCTTACTTTGCCAGGATACTAAATTACCTCCAACAAAGGTACAATACCCAGTTGTGGATCGTCTATCAACTGGTGAACCTGCCCAGTCAGCATCACAAAACCCTTCTATCCTCTGATGGCCATGTCTCTTGAAAAGCTGTCCTTTCCCTAGAGCACTTTTCAAATATTGAAGAATTTGAATGACAACTGCTTAGTGGGAGGTACGAGGAGCACTCATGAACCGGCTAGCAACACCCACTCAAGTCAACTCAACTCAACTAAGCCTTTGTCCCAAACTAGTTGGGGTCGGCTAATGAATCCTTTAGAAAATTTCCATGAAGAAGGTGAAAGGATCTACCCGGCTCAAATTGACTACGCCTACTCCTATCACTAGTTGGGTTTGTCTACATTGATCATTTTCTTCCATTCTATCCTATCCTTGGTCATGAATTTCTCAACTAGCCGTCCATACCTGACAGGGTTGTCTAACAAGCCGCCCTCTTTTGGGAGTAGCTTTGTATTTGGATCCATGGGAGTGGCAGCTGGTTTCACACCCAAAGACCCTGTCTCATATAGTAGATTTAATGCATACTTTCGCTGTGAGAGGGAGAGACTACTACTCCAGTAAGCTACTTCAATCTCCAAAAATATCGAAGACGATCAAGGTCTTTTTTGCAGAAAGACCTTCAACCTCTGTATGCCAGCTGTATCACTCCCTGTAATGATGATGTCATCCTCATAGACTATGAGAAGAACATGTCCAAAATCTGACCGGTGACTAAACACTGAGTGATCAATAACGCATTGCTTCATGCTGTATCGCATGATAGCATCACTAAACTTCCCAAACCAAGCTCGAGGTGATTATTTGAGACCGTATAATGATTTTCAAAGCCGGTAAACTAAGGAGGACACCTCCCCCCCAGAGCAACATACCTAGGAGGTTGCTCCATATACGCCTCCTCAGCCAAGTCTCCATGGAGGAAGGCATTTTTGACATCGAGCTGTTTTAATGGCTACCCATGGTTGACGGCGAGAGAGATAAGCACATGGACAGAGGGGATTTGGGCAACAGGAGAAAAGGTCTCGGTGTAGTCAATTACATAGGTTTGAGTATATCCTTTGGCAACCAGGCAGACCTTAAGGCACTCAATTGTCCCATCTGGAAAATATTTGATGGCATAGACCCAATGACAGCCCACAGACTAACCACCAGGAGGAGCAACCACATCCCAAGTATGATTAGCCTCAAGAGCGACCATCTCGCTGTCCATAGTAGCACGCCAACTGGGGTGAGCAGGAGCTTCCTGAACTGACTTAAGCAAGGAAACAGAAGATAGGAGGAGACAAAATTACGAAAAGAAGGGGTTAGATGATCATAAGAACCAAAAGAGTAAATAGGATAAGCAGTCTATGAAGCACGGGTACGGGTACGGGGTGCGGACACGACACGACACGGGTACGTGGGTACGTGATTTGCCAAAAAAACTGGGTGCGGGTACGTTCGGGTACGCCGAATATAATAATATATTTTAATATTTTATTATATATTTATAAAAATTAAAAAAAATAATTGTAGAGCAATCAAATAACAATAACATCACCAAAATGGAAAATTCTAATATTACTCTTCATTTCATAAGTGATTAAGTTCCATATTTCAGAACATGAGGCATCAATACATCATTCATTAGAAAAAAGTTTGTCACCAGTGTGTTGACCAGTGCCTGACAAGATGAATAATTTTTAGAGACCAAATTATGAGATTTTTTTTACCGGACTTTTGGGATTTAATAATGTTTGGACGCGATAGATTTTATGAATTTTTAAATTTTGAAAAATACCCCACCGTTTGGAAGTTAAGAAAGTTAAAATTTTGACCCGACCCTTTTTCTTTGAATTTTGTACTAGAACTGGAGAGTTGACTTTTTTTCCTTTTAGATTTGGGTGTTGAAACTATTTTTAATAAATCCAAAAGGGGGGTATTCCGTTATTTACATGTAAATCTTAAGTAAATGGCGTACCTGACACGCACCCAACCACCAAAACTATTTTTTTTTTTTTAAAAAAAAATGGGGTACGTACCCCGGACGTACCCGGGGCGTACCCGCACCCCATACGTGTCGGGTGCGGGTGCGGGAGCCACGTGAGAGTACCCGTGCTTCCTAGTAAGCAGTAGTGCGACAACGAGTACTTGAGGCAATAAGGGAATCTAAAGGACTATCAGAAGTAAAAGGAGATACGTGAGAAGGAGCAGTCCGGATCTCAGGAGGGCAAGACGTTGCCTCGGGAGAAGCTGGACGAGCACCAAGCTTAGGCCGCTACTGATAGACCTGCAAGGGGGCTGATGGAGGGACAATGGGCACCTGCACAGGCGGCGAAGAGGAGGGAACCGGATCAAGAAGAACCAAAAGTGGAAAAAGGAACCTGTGAGGTAGGAACCGCAGGGCGAGGCTCAGTGGGAGTAGTAAAGAAGGAAAGGCTCAAAGAAAGTAACATCGACGGAAACAAAGAGCCAACGAAGCCTATGACTGTAATACTTATAACCTTTTTTGGTACGAGAGTAGCCCAGAAAGACACATCTCTTCCCTCCGAGGTCCAATTTATCCAAACCCGGAGCAAGGTTGTGAATAAAGTAAACACAACCAAAGACGCATGGGGTAAGAGGAAGGGGTTGTCCTAATGATGTAACTCAGAGAAGGGGGATTGATTACCTAGCACCGATAAAGGAAGGCGGTTAGCCAAGAAACAGGAAGTAAGAATGGCATCACTACACTGTACTTTAGGTACCTGCATCTGAAAGAGGAGAGTGTAGGCCATATCAAGGAGATATCTCAACTTTCTCTCAGCTACACCGTTCTGTTGGGAGGTGTAAGCACAAGAGGATTGATGGATGATGCCATGAGTAGCTAAGAATTCTTGAAAACCATGGTAGGTGGAAAAGTACTCTCGAGCATTGTGCGCAAACATTTAAGAGGAAAATCATATTCATTAACAATCTTAGCATAAAAGGTGCGAAAAGCATTAAAGATCTCATATCGATCCTTAAGTAAAAACAACCATGTCATACGAGAAAAATCATTCGCAAATACAATAAATATTTATAACCAAAAAACAACGTAGTCCTCGAGGGACCCCATACATTAGAACGGACCAACTTAAAAGGTCTCGAAATCCAACTAACAACCCAAGAGGGGAAGTACACATGAGGGTGTTTGCCGAGTTCACATGACTCGCACTAAAAGGGCTGAAGTGGGGAAGAGACAATAGAGGTCTGTTGGAGCCGCTGAAAAGACGGATGTCCAAGACGACATTGCCACTGATAGCCATCAACTGAACTATGCAAAATGGTAAGCAAGGGTCGACAATGAAGATGATAAAGGCCATCCACCTCACGACCGAGGCAATCGTTTTCCCAATCGAGAGATCCTGAAAAAGACAATAAGAAGGGGAAAATGAGATAGAGCAGTTAAGAGATTTAGTAAGTTAACTAGCATAAAGCAAATTAAAAGGAGATTTAGGAACACAAAGAGCGAAAGATAAAGACCAGAATTGGAAGAAAGAGTACCAACACCAGAGATGGAAGCCGTGGTCCCATCATCAAGAGTAACTGACTGAGATAGAAAATGAAATGGCCTAAATGAGGTAAGGGACGAAGAGTTATCAGTCAAATGGTTGGAGGCCCGGGAATCAATAATCTAGGGGCTGGATCAAGTGAGAAGAAAGACAGGGGAACGCCTAGCTGCACAAAGCTTGCAGTGGGTGGTCGGCTGCTCAGACGAAGGCGCTGGAACTCCTCATAGTCAGCCCTGGAGATCTGGATAATATCATCAGGCGTGTCGGGGACTACGGAGGAGGAGGGGGAGGCATCAAGCGGAACAACAACGGTGATGTGCGCAGTGCGGGAGAGATGAAGCTCAGGATGGAGAACGTAGCAAGTATCAACATGATGGCCCTCTTGCCGACAGTGAGAACAATATGAGCAGCCACGACCATCGCCAAAATCACAGCCCCCACAACCATGGCTGGTACGACCCCTACCACGGCCAAAGGAACCACCACCACAACTAGATCCGTCACCACTATCATAAGCTGCAAGTGCAGATCCATCAGCAGGCAGTGGAGTAGAGGAGCCACCCGGAAGACACTGTTATGCACGAGAATAAAACCTCTGTGAGAGAGGGGATAGAACCCGAGCCAATACTCTGATGTCGGAAATGGAGAAAGTCCGGGCCCAAGGTATCAAGGAAGTGAATAACACAAAGATGGTCCCGTTGCCTGGTGAGAACCGTCAGATCAGTCGTGAGAGGCATGAAAGCATCAAGCTGCTGCTACAGAGAAACAAAACGATTGTAGTGATTAGAGAGAGGGGTGTCACCGCGCCGAAGGCACATCCACTCGGAGTAGGTGGCACAAATACGGGTGAGGTTATTAACCCAGAGTACAAAATAGAGGTGTGACCCCAGGTAGCCTTGGAAGTCCTCGGGGTCATCATCGTGCGAGCCACCTGAGGGGTCATGCTTTGCTAAAGAAGGGTGCAGATCAGGGCATCATGCTGCCGCCCCCGTCCTAGGATGGATCTGGAGGGGAGGGAGGATCTCGCTCAGTAAGAGCAACCTTACCTCGAGCGAGGAGGTAGGTCTCAACTGCCAGACTCCAACTAAGGTAATTGGACCCATCAAGCTTTTCTGAAGTCATATGTGGGAAAGAATGTTCCATAAATGGAGAGTAAGTAGAAGGAGAATAACTAGTGGATGGAGCCATAGGTGGAGTCGTCGGGCGGACAGGAACAGTCGAACTAACAGGAGGATCCATAGAGACAAGAGAAGGGGAGACAAGCAAAATCACACTACGGGCCCGGCAATGAGATCGCAGAGAAGGACAGAAAAGCAAGATAGATACACACTAGCCATAGGAAGAAGAAAGACTAAGAATCTAAATCGGTGCCGCAAAGACAAAGAACAAGGATGTCCATAAGAATTTAGGCCATAAATGAAATAGAGGGAGAAGGCCCTTAGATTAAAATGTCAAGGGGGAAATGAGTGGAGAAAAAAAAGAGAAGGAGAAGATACGAGGGTTAGAGGATCGGATTAAAGGATCAAGAGAATGAAAGTTGGGGTAGGAGTGAGAAGAAAGAGGAAAAATAAGAGATGAAGGGAGGTTTTAGGAGTGGTGGATGTCAAGTGGGGCAGGGAGAGGGAGGCAGGATGGCAAGGATTGAGAGGGGGGGGTGGGTCTGGTGATGGGAAGAGAGGGTCGGGAGGGTTTTAGACGAAGAAGAAGGGAGGTGTGGTGGTGCAGCGAGGAGGGACAAGGAGGCGGAATGTCTTTTGTGTGGGTGTGGGTGTGGGTGTGGGTGGTGGTGGTGATGGTGGGCGGGCCGGGGGACGGGGGGGGTTGAATATGGAGGCGGGAGGGGGAGGGGGGCGAGGGAGCTTCAATGGTTGAGGAAGAAGGGAATGGAGGAAGGAGAAGGAGAAGAAGAAGAGGAGAATGGATGTCTTCATTGGTAGTCCCTAAGGCACCACAACCCTATGGCTCTGATACCATGTTGAGAGCTAGAGAGGAGTAGGAAATGAGAGAAAGAGAGTGAGTTAGGCATACATACACACTTCTAACAGAGCTGATCTGGGGTGGAAAATAAGAGATTAAGCAAGAATTTATTCACATGAACAACAATCAATGAACGATGATCAATAGAAGACGGATTAAAGAATAAGAAAATCCTTTACCTAAAGGAGAGTAGCCAAAATCCAGCCAAGTTGTAATCTGAATCCACGTTTTCAATACCTTGTGGTGATTTTGTTCTAACTTGTAGAGATCTTTTAAGGATTCAAATTACACAGTTCACTCCTTGTCATAGATAATTGTGTGTCTATTACTACCAACTGTGTATTTACGAGTTGGTTTTTACTTTATTGATTACTCGTTGGTGTGACCATAAATTTTTTGGGAAATAATTGTTTGTGTTTCTTTATGTTGAATGCCAAAATCTTATTTTCTATCTTCTATACAAAATAAGAGGAAAGGAGTGATCATGTCTTTTACATCAATTAGGATTTGAATTCTTATGCAGATTTGATGATGATAAGGATGTTGGTGGCCTCTTCGAGGAGTTGTGGGAAGAAAACACTAGTAGTGAAAGGATCACCCTTCAGTTATATTTGGCTGAAATAGTTTCCCTTTTATGTGATGGGATTGTGTCACCATCCTGGGCAAGTAAGAAAAAGGTCAGACCTGGTTTAACTATAATTTACTGTGGCCGTGTTTCTTTTATTTTGCATCACGCAAGAATCTCTATAATCTTCAGTCCTCTCAAATGGCTACACGGTTTGCATAATTTCGTTAGCTATACTATATTTTGTAAATGTTAGTTGTGTTCTTGAAATGATGCCTCCTTTTCTGATTGTTGGTCCTCTCATATTTAACTACAGTCAGCCAAGGCAATCAAAAAGCTGAGTGAAGTGCTAGGGGAATCCCTTTCTTCTTTCCATCACGATCTGCTCAAATATCTCTTAAAAGAGATGCCTGGGCGTTTATGGGAGGTATGTATACGAGATGCATTTTTTCTTAAAAACCCTATGTTAAGAGTTTCTTCCAGCTACTCATGATTAATCACCAATCTAAAAAGTTGCGGTTGCCGTTAAAAAAAGTTGCCCAATGCATCATTAGGGCTCTGTTGTGAATGTTTTGCTGTCTGTGGGCATGTGTATGCACACATGTAAGGGAGGCAGAGAGAGGTGATCGCAGAAATAAGTCTTTGCGTGGTAAAGTGGGTAGGTTTGGGACGTATGGAAAGGGCTTTAGCTTGTGAAGATATTACTACTTATAAGGGAAATTTCATTAAACGGAAAAACAATAACTGATGTTAACAGGATGAACATTCAAGCAAGTATGAAAGAATATCTTAAAAAGGTGAAAGTTTCTGGTTAATATGCAGCCTTTAAAGACTAATTGAGTGATTTTTTCCCATTTCTGAGATTTATGGCCAAAGGTCCCTTAATACGTTAAATGATAATGCTTATGTCGGAACAAACATAGGTGTTCAGGAGTTTCCAACACTACGAGAAATTAGAGCCCCATTTTTTTATAGCTACGGGCAATCTCAGTTTTCCTGTTAATAAGACTGGAAGAACTTGTTTTAGTAATCATACTAAAATTTTCATATGCACACTAAAATTTTCATATGCTTACCTTTCCTATTGATTAATCACTGACAGGGAAAAGATGCTATTTTATATGCAATTGCCGCTCTTTGCACATCATGTCACAAAGCAATTTCTGCTGAAGATCCTGCCGCTCCAAGTAATGTTTTGACGGCTATATCTTCGGCATGCACGAAAAAAGTTAGATCCTACCGTGAAGCAGCTTTCTCATGTTTACAACAGGTAATGAATGCATACTTTGTATCGCCTTTTCTTGTGTGGGTCCGGATGGAACCAGCAAGTGCATGTTTCATGTTGCATTGATGGCCATTTATAATTCGTCATGTTAATATGAAGAGGAATGATAGAATGAAGGGCGCCCTTGCAAAAATCAGCTTCAAGGGTGCTCTTGTTGGTTGATTTATGCAAAGTCAACACGGTTTCCACTTTTTGAGACGCCATCAACTTTTTCGGCACCACACTTTGCTAAAATTGACCAATAGGGGCGCCTTTGAAGCTGATTTTTGCAAGCATGCCCTTCATTCTATCATTTCTCTAATATGAATCTCTTATGATGTATCCCAGAGTTTGATTAGAGTACTTGATTTCATCTTTGAATTTCTCATGTTTCATTGACACAGTTGATATTTGTTCTAGGAGCTGTTATGTGATAAATGCACCTTTATTTCCTTTTGAATTATATTAGCGAGAAAAGTACAAATGGGGGCCTCTTTCTATATGATTCAAGCAATTTACCTGTTTACTGCTGCTATAGATGCGCCATGACCAAAATTTCATGCACATCATATGATCCTAACCTCCGGTTTGTCCCCTTCAAGTGGATGGTTAAAAATTAAAATGCAATCATTCACATTCATCAAGAAATTCTCCACAAATCAGAGGGTTAGGACAGTCCAAAGGCCATGATTTTTTAGGCCATCGCCCATCCATGCACTGCCTAGCAAATTAATGGTTTAGATCATTCAAATAGATGGGCCCTACCTGTACTTTTATTACTAATGTATTCCAAGGAAATATTCTTACAGTACCATATAATCGCTGCTGTCCTAGTCTTTTTCACTGTTGCAAAATGCTGAGGATCCTCGTTACCATTTTCAACGTCCTCATAATAGAAAATCCGTCTCAAATGAAATGTCCAAACTTAGATGGAAAGCACAAGAATTTGATTTATGAAATTCCTGGTTAGTACAACCACCGACCATGATAACTTATGCATACCCAAAGGAAATGGATTCTACAAGGGAGCCGTTGAAAACTTCATGGGATCCAACAATGCTGAGCACGATTGGTAGTTATGCTTCAACTTTAGGGTGCTTAGAGAAGATAATTGGGCCCATTAACCATAACTGAAGTAAGTTGTTCTACTGACATGTCCATGATGCTTGGAAATTTGGGCTAATTTTCACTCACATGGAGAGTTTCAGCAAGTAGAGTAATAGAAGTATACTGAGCTTGAATACGCACATAAAATAAGGACAATAAAATACAAACATCAAGTAGGGCAGCACGATGCGCATGGTAACTGAGCAATCTACACAGGGATTGTGTTCGCATTTTGGGTTTCGAATAGTTGGAAGAGGGATAGGATTTAGGGTTTTGAATGTTAAAGAAGAGGGTTGGAGTTTGGGTTCAGAATGATTGAAGAAGTGGGTTATTCTTTATATTTTGGATTTCGAATTTTTGATGAATGGGTCGTATCTTAGTGTTTTGAATTGGTGAAGGATGAGGCTAGGGTTTCAAATAGAGTGGAGAGAAGGCTAGGATTTTGGGTTGGGTGAGATGACAAGGCTAGGGATTTGAATTGATGAACATGCGTCTTTTTAATCTTGATCAACTATGCTCTGATACCATTTTGATCTCTTAATCAAGCACCCAGATTAAATTTTTATGCATGGAGAGTGAGAAAAGAGAAGAAGAGAGAGAAGGACGATATGAATAAACAGGAGAAAGTATTCGTAGAGGTTGAACTTCAACCCCACACCCCACGTCATTTATATAGATATTAAGCCTTTGTAATTACATTCGTTGATTAGGTCTGTTCTACTGATGTAAATAAACCTAAAACATAAGGTAAAGAATTAGACCAAAAAAAAATAATATAAATCTTACTAAAGTATATTAACTCTTCACAAACTCCTTATTGGGCTAATTTCCAATCATCATGGAGAGTTTCAACAAGAAGACTAACAGAAGTATACTGAGCTTAAATACACACGTAAAATAAGGACAATAGAATACAACCACCTCAAGTAGGGCAGCACAATGCTCATGGTAACAAAGCAATCTACTCATAGGGATTGTCTTCGCATTTTGGGTTTCAAATGGTTGGAGGAGAGGGATAGGATTTAGGGTTTTGAATGTTAAAGAAGAGGGTTGGGGTTTAGGGTTCTGAACGGATGGAGAAGTGGGTTAGTGTTTATACTTTGGATTTTGAATTGTTGATGGATGGGTCAGTGTTTTAGGGTTTTGAATTGGTGACGGATGGAGCTAGTGTTTCAAATAGTGTAGAGAGAAGGCTAGGAGTTTGAGTTGGGTGAGATGACGAAGCTAGGGTTTTGAATTGGTGAACATCCATCTTTTTAATCTTGATCGACTGCGCTCTAATACCATGTTGATCTCTTAATGAAGCACCTAGACCAAGTTTGTATGCATGGAGATTGAGAAAAGAGAAGTGAGAAAAGGATGAGAAGAATAAAAAGGAGAAAGTATTTGTAGAGGTTGAACTCCAACCCCATACACCATATATATATATATATATATAGTTTTTATATGGTGTAAGGCCTTACAACAATACGGTAGGGGTACCACCCTTGATATTTGATCCAACAGCAGCTCACTTTTTGAGAAGCTGCTGTTGGATCAAATATCAAGGTTGATACTTCCACCGTACAAGGGCCTTATTGTTGTAAGGCCTTGCACCATATAATCTCTCTCTCTCTCTCTCTCTCTCTCTCTCTCTCTCTCTCTCTCTCTCTCTCTCTCTCTCTCTCTCTCTCTCTCTTTATATATATATATATATATATAAAGAGAGAGTAAACAGTTCTTGCGCTCGAGCTAAGATAGCTTATCTGTGCTCGAGTGGAGGAAACAAGGGTGGGCCCACATTTTTTGGGTGATCGTAAGCATTCATTTGAAAGGCCCCATCATGGATGGGGTGTGTACTAAAACTCAGCTCCATTGGATCATCTTAGGGTGTCCATTTGTGGGTGAGAAAATGGACAAATACTGTTTGTCCACAAATCTGCCCATTTTTTCACCCCACAAATGAAAGGTTTAGGTTGATCCAATGGAGCGGATTTTTGGTACACACCCCATACATGATGGGGCCTTTCAAATGAATGCTTAGGATGATAGGATCAACCAAAAAATGTGGGCCCACCACGTTTCCTGCACTCGAGTGCAGATAACCTTATCTGCGCTCGAGCGCAGGAACTGTTTACTCATGTGTGTGTGTGTGTGTGTGTGTGTGTGTGTGTGTGTGTGTAGAGAGAGACTGAGAGAGAGAGAATAGTGTTTCTGAGCTCGAGCGTCAAAAACTCATGTGGGCCCATGTTTTTAGGGGGATCCAAACCATTCATTTAAAAGGCCCTATCATGGATAGGGTGTGTACCAAAAATCAAGTCCATAGGATCATCCTAACCCTTCCATTTGTCGAGGGAAAAATGTGCAGATTTGTGGACAATGGATGATCCAATGGAGCTGATTTTTTGTGGACACCCTATCCATGATAGGGGCTTCCAATTGAATGCTTTGGATCCCCCAACAATGTGGGCCCACACCTGTTTCTGAGCTCGAGCTCAGATAAGGTTATTTGAGCTTAGCTCAGAAACACTATTCTCATATATATATATATATATATATATATATATATATATATATATATATATATATAGAGAGAGAGAGAGAGAGAGAGAGAGAGAGAAAAGTGTAGCTACACATACGTGTAGCTAACTTAGCTACACCAACGGCTTAAAATACAGTGGGCCCCACATTGTTTGGGTGATGCAAACCATTCATTTGATGGGCCCTCACATAGATAGGGTGTGCCCAAAAAATCAGCTCCATAGGATCATCCCAACCCTATGATTTGTGGAGGCAAAATTGGACGTGTAAAAACCTTCACAAATCTATCAATTTTTGCCTTCACAGTTTGAAGGGTTGGGATGGTCCTATGGAGCTGATTTTTTGGGCACACCCTATCAATGTGAGGGCCTATCAAATGAATGGTTTGGATCACCCAAATAATGTGGGCCCACTGTATTTTAAGCCGTCGGTGTAGCTAAGTTAGCTACACGTATGTGTAGCTTCACTTAACTCATATATATATATATATATATATATATATATATATATATATATATATATAGAGGAAAAGGATTGTGAGCTTGAGCGCTGGATCCTTATGGTGCGCTTGAGCTCTCAAACCCATGTGGCCCACATTGTTAGGATGATCCAAAGCATTCATTTGAAAGGCCCTTACATAGATAGGGTGTGTACAAAAAATCAGCTCCATAGGATCATCCTAGCCCATCCATTTGTGGAGGTCAAAATGGACAGACCACAAATCTGCCCATTTTTGCCCTCCACTTTTGGAGGGGTTAGGATGATTCAATGGAGCTGATTTTTGGTACACACCCTATCTATGATAGGGCCTTGCAAATGAATGGTTTGGATCCTCACAGAAATTGTGGGACCCATGTGATTGGTGCACTCAAGCGCACCATTTCATTACAGCGCTCAAGCGCACCAACACATACCTCATATATATATATATATATATATATATATATATATATATATATATATATATATATATATATATATATAGAGAGAGAGAGAGAGAGAGAGAGAGAAATGACATCCCCCCCCCCCCCCCCTTCTCTGCCTTTAAAACTTAACGAATAACGTTAAAGGGGGGGATTTTATCCGTCAGAGAGAGGGGGGGGGGGATATCATTCCCCTATATATATCCTTTGTAATTACATGAGTTGCCATTATGTCCATTCTACTAATGCAAATAAAAATAAAACATAAGCTAAGGAATTACACCATAAAACAATAATATAAATCTAACCAAAGTATATTAACTCTTCACAAACTCCTAATTGATTTTTGGTATTGAACTCGTCATGTTGTGGTTCCATACAATTTATGGTATTATTCTTTCATTTTCTATATCGATCTCATCTTTTCCTTTCCACGTATAATTTTCAGGTTGTAATAGCCTTTGGCTGTCCAGAGTTCTTTGATATGGCTTTTCCCTTGTTATTTGAGGTGTGCAATCAGCATAGTTTCACCAAGCCAGGGCATGTTCCTTTGATAAGCGATGCTAGCAAAACAGGTAAATACAGACTTCTTGTTTTGACTCAGCAACTGATTTCTGTAAAATCTTTCTCTAATGGTACTGAAGTTTTATTTGTATTTTATTATAGTCAAACTCCATCTTCTAAACCTTTTAAATTTGGTATATCACTATAACTGCCTTATAGAAAGTAAATGTCATTCCATTAATAGTTCATAAGAGATAAGAGAATGCGACCCAACTTGTCACAGGCCCACATTCAGGATGTGGTTGGTGTTTTGTTTGTTTTGCTTATGTGTTCAGCTAGCGGGGCTTTTGCTGTTTTTTATTGATTTGACTTATTCACAAAAAAAATGATCCTCTAGCTTGAGACTTGGCAGGTAGCTTTCTTGTAACCGTTCTTTAGAACTACTAAATGTCAGATGGCATTTTTTCATAACCTGGATTCATGCAATCTATATATTTTAACTCAGTATATGGCTATCAACACCTTGTGAAAAGTAAAACATGCTTTGTCCTCTTAATAATACAAAGATTTTCCATCTTGCACCTGAAGTTTGACATCTATTGATCCACAGAAAAGAAATTCACCACCTCGAGCTTCTCTACTTAAATTAAGATGATGATGGCACTATCATGTTTCAACACATGGGAATTGTTTCCAAGTTCAGAGCTGTTTTAGAGAATGCCCCACAGTGAAAGATACGGCCATAGTTATCAAGCTCCCAGACAGCTTGGAAGTAACATCAGAATTACCAACAGTCAACATCTTCTATCTCTTGGTCCTTAGATTACCTTAAAACAGCCCCTATAACCAAGGTTCTGAAAATCGGAATCGAATCGTAAATCGTAACAGGGTTCGAATCGTATCAAATCATAAATTGGATCTTAAATCATAAGATTTTTTCAGATTTATATATAAAAATGAGAAAAATATTAAAAAGGGTAAAAAGGTAAAAAATAAGAATAAAATGAGTAATTATCTATTTTCCGTATGAGACTATTAAATTAAATATAAAATTCCATGATTAGTAATCCGAAGCACAAACCATATTCATCGCACAATAAATTACTAAACAAAGCACAAACTATATTCATCATATAATAAATTATTATATAATTTATCACAACAGTAAACAAAGCACATACTCAAATCTATAATAATCATCATACAACGAAATGTCAACAATAAACAAAGCATTTTAAAATGATTTTCATTTTTGAAACCACAATCAGTTCTCAAAATCCAAAACAGACATCATAAAAATCATAAAATCGCACAATCCAAAGTCGAATCGTACTTGAATCGTAAGATTTTTACGAAAAAAGATTCTTCGTCTGATTTGAATCGTTCAACCCACGAATCGATTTGAATAAGATTCAAATCGTAAATCGTAAGATTTCAACAACAGAGCCTATAACAATTTGAAATATTCTCCTAGGTCAATTGCCTCGACCTTGGAACCCAGGTCCTGCTTGTTTTGGTGGCCTATGCCAAAACTCCTCTGGCTCCATTATTTGGGCCTATTCTGGTCCTGTTGGGGATTGAAATGCTAGAGAGGCAGAGGTTAGGGCAGCATATTGGGGTATCAAACATTTGGACAAGGATGTTGTTGATATGGTGATTGTGGAGGGTGCTTAGAATGTGGTGGGGTGGCTTCATGGGTCGTCGGTTCCTCCATGGAGATTTGCCCTTTTTTATGAGATTTCTGATCTTATTAGTGGGTCGTCCATCGTCTTCAGGCAAATTAGAAGATTTGCTAACAGTAACGTAGATAGGTTAGCTAGGGATGGGTGGGGAAATTGGGTGTGGAGTGGTTTGATTTCCTTCTGCCTTGATTTTATTTATTTTTTCTTCTTTTTTTTATTTTTATTTCTCTCTTGTATCTTTTGGTGGACCATCTCGGTCTCCCTTCTTTATTGAATGAATTTTGCAGCCATTCAAAAAGAAAAAGCGCCTCGACATTGTTCAAAGCCGAAGAAAGATCCTTTTCCACGAGAAAATGAAGCAAAATTATAGGGGAGGAGAACTCCTCAATGCTCCCTCAATAGATATCGGAATCACATGAGATAAAAAGGATTAGTTTTGGATAGAGCTTCTTTATTAAAAATCTGTATATTACTTCATTGGAAAAACTTGCGAAGACTTGGACCCAAAACTTAATATTTCTCGAATTTCCGGAGAAACTTCAACTGAAACTCGGAAAAACTTAAAAATACCAAAACTTATTGATAAATGACATAAAAAGTGTGTCCTAGAGTCTAGGGTTTATCAACTCAAACAGTATGACCGTATGATTGTTGGCGTAGCCGTACGACCCTAGGATCTTATCTAGAGGTTCAAAAGTCGAAGAAGAGGGAGCAGCAGCCCTCTAAATCTTCTTGCTCTGATACCAAGCTGTGATGGTCCCCAAAGTAATTAAGAAGGGAAGACAAGAGAAGAAGCAAGGAGGAGAAGAGGAGAGAGAACGAGAGTTCATGGGTTACAAAGTAAAACCCAACAACCACATGTATTTATTGTATATATGAATAAGCATTACAAAATTACAAAATTCCCATCCATAAGTGATGGTCCCCATCAATAAGGTTAAAGTATAAAAGAATAAACAATGCCTTCTCCAACAGCTTAAGCTTTTTGAGTAACTGGCAGTTTGACATGGTATCAGAGCCAAAGGTCCTGAGTTCAAACCACCATGATAGCAAAAATCCGCATGCAATGGCTAAACCCAAAAGAGGGGCCACATATGCCACGTGTAGGCCAAGCCTAGAAAGAGGGGCCACATGCGAGGGAGAGTGTTAAAGTATAAAAGAATAAACAACGCCTTCTCCAACAGCTTAAGCTTTTGGAGTAACTGGTAGTTTGACAAATAACATATAATGTGTTGTGCCCATGCCATACAACATTTGTTTTCCGTAACGAAAACAGTGATCAAAAAGTTTTTCTCGTATGTATAACTTCAGAGTTGGACACTTTATGTAAGCTTTCTACCCAGCTTTTTTTAATGTTCAAGTGTAGAGAAAAGGAACATGGTAAATTGGAAGGAATGTTGAAAAAAAAAATGCTATTACATATAAGCCACTAGAAAAAATACTTGAAATTGAAATTATTGAAAAGCCTCTTGCATGTACTTTTCCACTGCTACATGAGCAATCAACCAGATCACGTGCTTTCAATAAGCTTAATCTTATGGAATTTGACCTTTAGTATTATTTATTGTTTGATTTATAGACATGATTAAACATGATGTTTATGTTGTTTGAACCATATTTCCATCTTTGACCATACTTACATGTTATACTCAATTGAAAATGTCAATTGCTAGTTTTGAGCGCATACTTTATTCGGTGCAGGCGAAAACACGGCTGAAGAAGATGTTTCTGCTCCACTTGATAAGGTTCTAGATTGTATTACATCTTGCATCCATGTAGCTAATCTACGTGATACTATTGATCAGGCAAAGAACTTAGTGCATGTGTGTTTATGTGCCTTCTCTCCTGGACTCTCCTGGACAGGTACCCTCCTTATCCCCTTTTCTTGTCAATTTCTTTTTCTTCTTGTTTCATGGAAGTTCAATTTTCTCCACTATGTTCATGGACTTGATTCTTACTACCTCCATTATTGAAATTGTTGGAGCCAGTCAAAATGTCAGCATTTTCATTAATTAAAGAGCTTTGTTCAAAGTTCCACCACAGTGCCGATAATACTCACAATTCCTCTCAGAACATGGATCCAACTTTCTTAATCCATGAGGTACTATCGGAGGCTATTTGCATTCTCCCGTTATTTGTTGTCCTAAATAGTTATTGGCCATCTCACTTCTCATGTTTGCTATATTCAGCTGGTTTACTGCATAGCACCTAAAGTGGTTGAGTGCATAAACACAATAAAGATTTCCCAGGTATATCTTCCCTTTTCCATTTTTTTCTGGCTTGATAAATTTTTTCCATGGACTTTATGTTTTATTCATTCTAACTCATTTTATTTTCATCCAAGAAAATCAAGAACATCTTCGTTAAAGTAACCAGAATGCAGCCAAGTTTTTTCATGATTAATTCTCTTCCCCTTTCAATTTTTTCTATGGAATTTATGTTTTATTCATTCTGAGCTCATTTTATTCTCATCCAAGAAAATCGAGAGCATCCTCATTAAAAGTAAGCAGAATGCAGCCAAGTTTTTTCATGATTAATTCACCTTCACTTTTTATTACTAATCAGTGGGCATGCAAGCAACTAGGACCTTTCTCTTTTTTAAGTGCCACATGGCAGGTCTCAGCGAGCACACGCACACAAAAGTGCATATAGGTTTGTTATTGTATACACCTACTATGAATCATAATATATGTTATCACTTGAAAAAGAGAAAGGTCCTAGTTGCTTGTATGCCCACTGATTAGTAAAAAATTACTAATCAGTGGTGAACGTTGTGTTTCCTGAGGCAATATTATAGTTGAAACTTCCAGTACTTGTATTAATGTTCCACAGCATTGTTTGAGTAACCGATGAAAACTTCCTACTTTGTCAAGCAACCATAATTAGACTAGTAATTCGAAAGTTTCATTATTAAGAGAGGTATAGGCTTTATGTTAGTACTCTGTAGTGTATGTAAAGGTGGTCTTCTGAGAACAAATTTGTAGGTTGAGAGAATTGGTTCTTCATCCTTGATCCCTGTTATTGATGACTTATGCCATTAGCATCTACAAATTTGATGTTATTTTCTTTATTTCTTAGTATAGGTGAGGCGTGCATTCTTTTAGTCTATGTTGAGTTTCCTAATAGGTTAATGGCTTTCTAAATTCAAGATGTGGTGCCATGTATACGTAAGACATAAAATTTCATCAACTGGTAACACAGTTGATCACATTCTTCATACCATTCCAGGGATAGTGTTACATGTGAGCAGCCCTAGTGTTCTGCCTCGTCTGGATTCACACCTTTGCCTTGAGGTTTTCTTCCTACAAGGAAGCTCCATGAACTTTTCAGAGATGATGGCCCCAAGGTCCGGTATTCAAGTCGGATGCTATGGAAATGGAAACATGTCGGTTTCCGTCATAGATTTCAATTGAAATCCTATAAAATTACGGAAGTTCATGCAAATGGTGAATATTTAAGATAAAACTTCAAGAAATGTTAGAATAAGCACAAATACACACTTAGAAACCATTACATAAGCAAGAAATCTATCCATAATTGTTTAACAAGATCAAACACCTAATACACGTCACGCAAAACTTTGAACTGGGAAAGATCTATGCCATCGGTTCTTATTCGAAGGTCTTTTCATTTTCCTTTTGTTTGATTTGTTTCTCCTTTTTTTTTATTAGTCAAAGGAGATGGGGTGGTGTTGTTTATTGTTTCTGGGTTTTCTTGAACTTCTTGGTGGTGAATGGTGGCTATGATTTTATGTGGGAATATCATAAACGAAACTCAGATAGGAGGAGTTGATTTTATGTGGGAATATGATAAATGAAACCCAGATAGGAGGAGTTATGTGATATAGATTCAATGTTAGAGTCAATAAATGTAGTTCTTGGCGATCACGGGTGTTAAATTGCTCAGCCTTTTGTGCTTGAGCTTCATCAACACTTGGTCATTAAATTGTGTTATTGTCTACCAAAAGTAGTTCCATTTGTACAGATTGTAGCTCCGATTTCTGTCATATGCAAAGATTAGTCTTTATCGAGACAACATATGCATTACTTTTCTTCTCTTTAGTTCTTAAATTCCAAGACAATAAGGGGCCGTTTTGATGCGCGGATTTTAGAATCTTGGATTTCCTCAAAATCCTTGATGGGATACAAGAGAAGGAGGAGACGAACTGTTTTGCTTCTCTTTAGAATCTAAGGGGCCGTTTGGATACGCGGATTTTAGAATCTTGGATTTCCTCAAAATCATAGATGGAAGACTAGAGAAGAAGGAAACGGACTGTTTCGCTTCTCTTTAGAATCTAAGGGGCCGTTTGGATATGCGGATTTTAGAATCTTGAATTTCCTTAAAATCGTAGATGGAAGACGAGAGGAGGAGGAGGCTGTGTACCGTTTTATATTTATTTGCCCTTCTTTCCGTCGGCAAGAGAGTAGGAGCTCATCCCATGTTTCCGGGGTTTAGAAATCTCAGGATGGGGGAGAGATTTCTAAAACCTGGATTTCTTACTTCCCAAGATTCTGAAGAGAAGCGAAACGGACGGTCTCCCTCTTCTCTTGTCTCCCATCAAGGATTTGGAGGAAATCCAAGATTCTAAATCCGCATATCCAAACGGCCCCTAAATGTCTCAGCTGCCTTGGATTTATTGATTATTATTCATCAACTTTATCTTACTTACAATCTATATCTTCATTTGTTTCTTTTATATTTACTCCCACATGATGCCATATGCCGAATGCAGGTCCACATCGCTGCTTCTGAGTGCCTCTTAGAGATGCTTGAGCTGTTTGAAGCCGTTCCCACAGTGGAGAGGAAAGAAACAGGATTTAAGGATGAACTGATTCATCTCTTTGAGGTGGAAAAGAACGAGCAGGCAAAATCACTGCTAATGAAATGCATCAACATTCTGAAAGATCTCGGGTCAGAAATTACTCAAACTTAGCAAATGCAGTCACTACTAACTCACTATAGCAACTGTGTATTTGTTAACGTTATATCATCTGTAACTTTCTCACTAGTTAAGACGGTCTAATTCAATTTTTCTTTTTCTTTTTTCAATAGTCATTTCTTTTTTAATGCTAAGGATGCATAGCATTTAGTATATACACATTCTGTATGAGTATTATAAATAGGGTCTTCCAATCCATATTGAATTCTCATTTCTTCAGAAATACAGTCTCCTGACTGTTGCAAGTTTGCTCATTGGCAATAGATCCTTCTGAACACTGAATTTCTTGTTTATTTTGCAAGCTCTCACTGATCTTCCTCGTCGAAACTGTTTGAATATTCTGAAAATTATGGCAATCACATAAACCTATGAATTAATGATCCACACTGAGCCTCAATTCCACTCATGAGTCATGACTTGCATCGTTGTGCGCACTGGGACTTGAAACCTGATGTTATGACACGAAACGAAGCGAAAAGGACATCCCTTTGCCCTGTTTGGATTGCAAGAAAACCATTTGTGACAGAAATTATTTTTATTTTCAAGATTTTGAGGGAAATGATATGATCATGGTTAATTTAAATGGATATTATCTTAAATTGAAGGTCCCTCAAAGTAAAAATAGAGCAGGATCGGTTCAAGTTATCCCTCGAAGTAAAAATAGAATAGGATCCGTTCAAGTTATCTCTTTTCATGTGTGAAACAAGTAAAAATATTTTCCTTTCCGAACTTTTCCAAAAAGTTCCTGCAATCTAAACCAGGCCAGCACAATTATCGAGCCTGTGCATTTATGACTAAGGATGGTGAACTATGTTGTATGGATTCTTTGCCCGTGTCAAATACATTGTTGTTGTCTTTTTTTAAATGTGAATCCTGTATATTTTCCTTTTTTACGTGTTTTCTTCTTAATCTTTTTTTTTTTTTTTTTTTATAAAAGCGCAGCCCGTCTTCTTAATAAAAATCTAAAATGTATTTACCCTATTGGCCGCTGAAGTATAATCTATCGAATTAAAACAGGAAAACGCCCAACCTCTCTCTCAAATGAGCAGATGATGTTACTATTTTACTAGAGCATTTATTTGATGATATCTGCTTTGTCGTTTAGTTATGTTACGTGGACGTTCCTATTGGTGCAAGCCATAGGACTTTTATAAATACGTTAGAGGGCAATGGAAAATGGGTCCCAACTCACTTCCACCAATTGCACTGCAGGAGAGCAGCTCCTACAGCCTAGGGGCCCACGTCACAATAGTAAAAATATCACCATGGTACGAGAATTTATCCCCAGATTCTCTTGAGTCAGTGCCAGTGTAAATGTGCCAACCCGGCCCAGACTCAATTTCGGGCATGTTTGGCAGTCATGAAAATAAAATTCATGGAATATTTGCTAACCCAAGGTGAAAGAAGGGTGGAGAGGGACGGTGAAAGAGAGAGTTGAGAGGGAGGGGTGTAAAATGGTGGGCCCCACCCTATGTGTGGCCGTGTGGGTTTGGCAGCTGGAGATTGTGGGACCACCCATCAAAACATGAGGTATGAAATGGTGGACCCCATCCCGTTAAAAGGAGGCGTAAAATCGTGGACAGTACCTGTGCATGGTTTGGGAGGAGATGACCCACCCTGTCAAAAAAACTGGGTGCAAAATGGCGGGGCCCACACTTATGCATGAGATTGTGTGGAGATAGTGGGACCCACCTCATAAAAATGAGGTGTAAAATGGTGGGCCCTGCCCTATGCATGGTTTAGGAGGTGGAGATGGTGGCCTCACCCCTCAAACATGAGGTGGAAAGTGGTGGTCCAGATGGAAATCTCTCGGACTGAAGTAAGATTAAGTTCATGAGCAATAACTGATTTCTTCGGTTTCCTGCTTGGTTGTTCAACTGGTTCCCTAGTATTACTAAGTATTATGAAGAAAAAAAAAATCTATGGTCGAGTAGGTTTACAATTTTCCCTGATAAACGGAAAAAAATTTCGATTTCTGTGGAAAAAAAATTCCTATAAAAATTTTAAATGAAGAAAAACAAATAACAAATGGAAAACCTTACAAAAATAAACATCAAGTGTGGATTGTCAATAGACAGTATTGATTAATCTCATATACTCGTCTCCACACCTATTAATATAGATTGTTTGCTTAAGCTCCCGAGTATGAGTCGATACACACAGTCTTGGTCTCAAGCTAAGTACCCACAAAAAAACAACGGTTTATAATATAGTTCATCATTCTCTTAATTTAACTATTTATTATGTAAGGAGGTTTTAAATTTGCCACAGATATTCGCACTATCATCTTTTGATAATGGGACGAACTCATCTTGCCTTTTATTATATAATAATAAACTGTTAAAAGCTAGTACGTGTGTGCTCACATGACAAGAATGCCAAGTAAGCATAGGTGCAATTGACATCTCAAGAACTCTCTTGGAGTTCTATGCTATATTAGCAACTAAACCAAGAATTTCGATGACGTGGCACTCAAATGCCAAGCAAAATATCCCTATGCTTTACTGACTATTGTGCGGCACGAGATTTTGAAGGTTATGTAAAGTCCCACAAACTATCTGTACAGGGTAAATTGTTTCTCAGCTCGAGCTCAGATAGCTCATCTGAGCATGAGCTTTAAAAATTATGTTCATTTGGATGGTCCAAAGATAGATAGGGTGTGTACAAAAAATTAGCTCCACAGGATCATCATAACCCTTCCATTTGTGGAAGGTAAAAATGGCACATAGATTGAGATCAAAGTCACTTGATCTTATTAATAATCAAGGCAGATGGATGATCCTAGCCATCTAACCATGGCCCACAAAAATGAGAAGATCTAGAAACGTCCATTTCTAATTGAGCGGTTAGGATCATTTATCTGCCACATACCCCCAAGTCCAGGAAATACATGCACTGGCCCCACCTGCCCAACATCTCCAATTCCACATGTCCCTGTTTGGGTTGCAAGAAAAACATTTCCAACAGAAAATTTTCTCTCTCCAAGATTTAGAGGGAAATTATATGATTATGGCTATTTAGTGACATATTATCATTAATTGAAGGTCCGACTAAGTAAAAATTATATAGGGCTGGTTCTAATTGTCCTTTTGTGTGGGTAAAAAAGTAGTAAATTTTAGAAATACTTTTCTTTTCAAAATCTTAGGGTTAATGAGGCATGAAAATGTTCACACATTAGTTTGTCAAAACCTAACATCTCGAGGTTATTTTGGTCACCTTACTTTTAATTCCCATATAAATGACCTAAAAAGAGGTCAAAAAGACTAGAACTAGGGAAAAACAAACGAAAAATCCCCCCAAAGACTCCATGGAAGAACACGAGTTTCGACAACTTCTCGATCTCTTCCCGATCGTCCGATCCCGCAATTATCGTGTATGTCTCTCATTCCCTTTTAATCTATATTGCTTCTTGATGATCATTACTTGCTAGTTTATTTTTGGGCCTTTTGAGTTTTTTTTACCTGTAATTTTCCTTTTGCCCTCTCTTGATTTGTGGGCAGTGGAGGTTTAACAATCAAAATTTTAAATTTCCTTCATGGGTTTATGTCTTCATGATTAGTTTTGCAATTTTATGGGTTTTATGTGAATCAAAAGTCTTTGGGTTTTCACTTTTTCCTTAGATATTGCTTCTAAGAATAGGTCTTGTCTTTGTTCCCTTGGTTTGTATCCTCATTCTTGTGATAGGGTTAGTGTTTTGTATGCTGATTGTAATTTGTTTCTCATCTTAATAAACCCGTGAGGTCCTCGCGAAAGCCCAGCTTACCTATGAAAAAAAAAAAAAAAAAAATTTGGGGCCAGATTGGATGTATGCATATGGGCTAGGCAGTGGTTCAAAAAGCGGATGCGGGTCAGAAATGTTTGGGGATTCCATGCAAAAGCAAAGATCCCACATCAGAAAGTCAATGGTTGTGGATGGGCTTATAAGGATTTGGGCACCCTCCCTTTAATGGCTAGCTTTTAAGGGTACTCGGTTGCCGTGGTCACAACTTAGAGAGTCAAAGGAGTTTTTAACTCTGAAGAATTGTCGTGGTTGCAACTCGGGAGAGTGAAAGGAGTTTTGATTTACTTTGTAGGGCAAAATGCGGACTCGGACAAGAATGCGGCCAGGGTAAAAGGGAGTCGACTCAAGGGAATCCACGATGGTGTGGGGGAATTTTGAAACTATGGGGCTAGGTTTAGGTATAGGTTTAGCTGTGTATGGCTATGCATAGAATCGGTAATACCGTAATTCTTTTGAAATTGCGTTGGTTGATTTTTGATTGGCCTGTGCAATTCATATTATGCGATAAAACGAAGGTTTAGTACCAGGTTAGAAGCCAAAATATTTGGAAAGGACTAATTGTAATGTCAACATTTCCATCGTTTAGGTATGATTAATGGTGGAGCAGATGCTTGTTTCCATCATTTGTATGTTTTTAGGGATTAGAATTTACAGCCCACGTAACCTGTAATGGGTGGCTTATTCCCATCTAATGACATGGATTGGATGTTAGTATTTTAATGAATTTTCAAAGCTTCGATTCAAAAATTATTTTTGATATTTTGACCCCACTTAATTTGTCATTTTGGAACGGTAGTGTTTTTAATCATTTGACTGTTTTTAACTGTTTCAAATGGATTGTCATGAGTGTTTAAAATTGTTGGTTACACCTTTAAGTCTTGATAATATAGGCTTCCTCTCTTGTTAGGTGTGAAAAGTAGTGACTATTTTCTTTGATTGGACATTTTTCTCTCCATGGGCAATGGTTACACCCTTAAGTCTTGATAATACAGGCGTACTCTTTTGTTAGGTGTGAAAAGTAGTGACTATGCTCTTTGATTGGACATTTTTCTCTCCATGGGCAAATCCAATGTTAGCCAAATCCTCAGTCCATGTGTGATATTGTGTGCACACCTACTGTGTGCACACCACCAAGGATGTCCCTTGAGCGAAGGGTTATTATATATTACAGGCAGATCACTGGCAAATCTGATTCCAGCTGGATGATCTATCCTTGGGGAAAGATATTTGTTTAAAATTGTTGGTTAGATGGATAAAAAACGAATGTGATCTCAAGTAATCCAATGATATATTCTAAACAAATAATCCAATATTTTTTTTGAAGTTGTATATGATGATTCTTCAACTATATTGGTGTAAATCTAGGCTCTGATGCCAAATTGACGTGAATCAATGACAACCAAGAGAAAGAATAGATAATCAAGAACAATAAAGAGATCAAGATCAAGAAAAGAATCAAGATCAAGAATAGAGATCGAGATCGAGATCAAGAAAAGAGAAAAGATAGTAGTAGATGGGGGAATAATTTATAAACCCAACCAGGAAGGGTGAAGAAGGAAATGAAGAAAAAGAAGAGAAAATAGAAAAGAAAGAAAGTGAATGAGGATTTTAGGGTTGGATAGAAAGCGAAAAAGGAGTAAATCTAATATGAAGCATCACAAGGCATCGCACTCCATCAACATAAGAAAACACCAATTCTTATTCATATTTAATTGTTTTAGGTCCAGTGGACCTTTCATATTGATAGGCTATGCAAATCATACAAAGATTGAAGAAAAAACTCTTAATCCTAGTTATATAATTACTTCTCGTCTAATTAGGACTTCTATTCTCTTTACAACTACTCTATCTAATCCCACTACAAATAAATTATTCTTTTAGAAATAAAACTCTTAATTCAACTCAAACGCCTGGGGCGCATTTGGATTACTAGAGTAGGGAATAAGAATTGGGGTCTGATTCTCTATCCAGGAATTCCGGTGTTTGGATTGGCATTGCTGGTGTAAATGGAAATCCAGGGCGGAATATATGAGGGGATATCGGGCAGAGTTTGATACCACCCTAAGAGTTGGTATTTTCAATTCCGGTCAGCTCTCTCTTCTATCTAGCAAAAAACTCTATGTTTGCCTCTCTCCTCCCTAAACTCTCTCTCTCTCTCTCTCTCTCTCTCTCTCTCTCTCTCTCTCCACATGACTAATTTTAGGGAGACAATATCTCTCTCTAAATTTTGGGAGAAAGTCTCTCCCTATTTACCGATTCCTAATTCTAATACTTACCCAAATAGTAGAATCAGAATGGGATTGGAATTTGATTTCAATATCGATTCCTGATTCTTTTAATCCAAACGCACCCCCCATTACATGGACCTTTCCTTACCACAAATAGACTACTAGGACTTATTTTAAGTTGCAAGGTGGGTCCTTGAGGTCACTTGTCAATTTGTGCGATTAATCGTAAATGACTTAAATGTCTCCATAACGTAATATTTTCATAACACACTTGTAAGCCCTATTTTCAACACCTACAACTACAACTTAAAGAAATCATGTGATATTGGTGTCAAAAGACCCTGGTACACCTTATAACTCAAGGGACTTAAAAAAACACCTAAATTATGGGCCGTAGGGTGGTCCCCATCATATATACTAGTTGATGGATCCAAAAACAAAATAGATGTTGTCTTAATAAGAAAATAGTTGGCGATCATTCTAATTGAGTAAGATGAATGCACTTACAGGTAAGGTGAGGGACGGGTCTAAACTCACTATCCTTAAGGCAACAATCGCCCCCACTCTGATGATGTCGATGGTGCAGATGGGTTGGCTGAAAATCACCACTAGGATATGACTCTTTGCTTCAGTTGTGCAGTCATGCAGCTGAGAAGTCCTTTCAAAACACCTAGTTGGTTTGATTAGAAATCTGAAAATCAAAGAGGAAGCTAAAGAGAAGACAAACGAAAATGTCGTTTTGTACCATCACCTTCTACTATATAAGAGAATTTTGACCTAAACGACTATGAATTAAAGAGTAGTCCTGGCTAAGCTCCGTGAGCATGAATTGTATTTGAAGCAGGAAGAATTCAGCTTCGCTCAGACAAAGATTCAGTTTTTTGGACGTCGTATTTGGCTCGGACAGTTAGCAAGCGACGTGAAGGGACTTGCCCCGAAGGGAGCCGCTCAAGCAAGAGGGGCATACATCATCGGGGTGAAACAACTTGATGACCGAACTATTCAAGAAAGGTAAATGGTGCTACCAAATTTGTAGAGTTTCTATGCAATTCTTGTGGGCTATAGACTGTGTACTGCCCATTTGAATGGAATTTGAGTCTTTTTGGCCTTCACGTTGTTCGTGTGGCCTGAATAGTACCCTTCTTGTGTTGCATGGCTTGTATGACCCACTTGTGCCCCTTTGCAATATTTATGTGTGTGCTGCCTAGTATTTTTGTGGTCCCCTTGCTACCCTATCTATGTAGATACAACGATGCTCTAGTGGATGCTATCTCTGTGAGTTTGCGAGGTTGTTTCCCTACTAGTGTGATCTATGTGTTATTCGATCGTTTGAATCCATTGTTCTCCAATTCGTGAATTGCACTTATGAGTGAAAGTAAACCTAACATTCGTAGCATCATGAAGATGCGAGGAGTACAACTTGCATTTGTGAAGTTGAATGGGCAGAAGTATCTATAGCGTGTTATTACTGCAAACCCAAGGGTTCGCGGGTTATTTCGGAGAACTTTTGGAGCTTGATAGGTTAATCTTCACATAAAATAGCACAACCAGTCCTGAATTTCAGATTAAGTGTTCGAAAAGTTGGTCGAATTGCCTTTAGGGGTTTACTTCAGATTTAGTCTAAAAAGAATTTTCATCAATGATCTTAAATCTGTCCAAGCATAAAATTTTCCATACAAATCACACCAAAAGAGAGGAATAAAGATAAATATGAGTAGCAATAAATGTATGATCTTCTTCCATACAAATCACACCAAAAGAGAGGAATAGAGATAATTATGAGTAGCAATAAATGTATGATCTGGACACAAGCGGAAAATAAAGAAAAAGTGAAATCTAGGGCCCAAAGTAACCACCAAACTAGATAAGATAGGCTCACATGACAAGGTATATGCAAAGATAACAATCCTAAGGGTATCAGTGGCTCAAAATGGGATCTAATATGGCCAAAATAGGGGTAGGAAGGATCTCACCTAGAAGATTCAACACATTGACCTCGAATCTCATATGTCGGAAATCCAAGAGGGTGGTAGAGAAGCTGGAAGGTCCGAAAACAGTCCAAGATAACCACAACCCACATTGGATGGAACCGGAGTGGATAAAATGTCCTCGTGTGTAGCCTAAACAACGAAATCAACGGGAAAATATGTATACGGCAGCAAGGAAAGAGATCAAGATCAAGATCAAGAGGAGAGATCAAAATCAAAATCAAGGAAAGAAAAGAAGATCAAGATCAAGATCAAGAAAAGTGGGAAAGAAGATCAAGGAGAAGAAAAACAAAGGGGAAAGAGGAACGGTTTATAAACCCCAACCGGGAAGGGTGAGAAGAAGAAAGGGAAGAAAAATTGATGTAAGATGTAAGCAGGGAGAAGATGGGAGAAGGAATGATAGAAGATGAGAAATGAGAAGGGGAAAGAAAAGAAGAAGAAGATAAGAGAGGCAAAGAAAGATAAAGAAAGAGGAGGGAGGAAGTGAAGTGAAGTGAAGAGAAGAGAATGGGAGAAAGAAAGGAAGGAGGAAGAAACCATAACGTTGGGCTGCTATTCACTTTTTTCTCGAATAATCCTTCAATTAGGGTTGTAAAAAGACATTTATATGTGAGATTTGCCTTAAGTGAGGGGGCCCTATCAATAACCAATAGGATATAAGAGTTTTTAAGTCATAAGTCAGTGATAAATGACTTAAAGACCCTTAAGTGACAGCTAAATACTACTCACTAAGGGTTAATATGGTCCAAGTATGCCGTATGAGGTGATGTGGAGACCCCTATCTAGGCTACCAGAATAGCAAAACTACCAAAATAGAAAGTGTTTAACAAAGAAAAATAATTTTTTTTTTGAGAATTAAAGAAAAATAAAAATCATAAATAAAATGTCCCTAAAGAGGTCGAGCCATCAAATCCGGATCATATCAGTTATTCTACAACAGTAGCATTGATGCAATAGGTAAGTTAGTTTTTCATTGTGGAAGGCCAAATGAATCTGATGGCAGTATCCTTATCTGTTTAAGAAAGAATTATCAGATCATAGCCTAGTTATGGAATGTCATGGAACCATGAGTCACTGCCAACATGATGTCCCTAGATGCAACAAAGAAAGTTTGGGACACAGCCTTATTTGATGAAAATATTGCTCTCACTTACCAATTCTTCAAGGAAATTCACATGTTGCAACAAGGAAATAAACCTCTTGGTGAATAATTCGGTGCATACTACATTTCACATCTAATTCATACAAATATTTCTTCATAATACACGCACAAAATTTCATATTAATATACTTATGTAACAGATATTGATATAGTATACTATACACTTATGGTTTTGGATTCAGTATGTGTTTCGGTGGGGATGGAAACAAAAACATTTTGATTGTTTCAGTGGAAATTTAAAACTATGCTCGTGAGTTAATGTGGTTGAAAATTCTTTTCTCTGATATGGGTTTTAACGTTGACGCCTATGATTGCCACTTTATTGATAAAAGACCTTGTGTAACAGAGTTCCACACCATATGTGAAAGCCCAAGGATTAGGTGGTAGGCATCTTCGCCAAAGCACTTGGTTTTTTTTTTTTTTTTTAATGGCAGCAAATTTATTAAAAGCAAATTGGACCGAGATGGTCGATACAAACGAAGGAAAGAACTGCAATAACAAAGGCGAACAACCCAAAGAGAGAAATAGAAGAGCAAACTCTGGGTGACAAGGAATCAAAAATATTTAGCGATTCCTTACTCACCCCCTCTCTGGCTAGACTATCTGCTACTTCATTTGCTGATCTTGTAACATGATGAAAGACAAAAGATGATGAACCCATCCAATCTTGAATCTTGTCAAAGAAGCAGTCGAATCTCCATAGATGATGATGGGAACTGGTAAACCATCGAATCACATTTAGAGCATCCCCTTCAACCACTACTTTATCCATGCACACTTTATCAAACAACTTGATGCCTAAGCACGCACCTCCACCTCACTAGCATCGACTATGCCAATAGGGCTCACGAATGCCCAAAGAACCTCTCTTGACTCATTCCTTAGAACACCTCAAATTCGTAGAGGGCCAGGATTCCCCAAGTTAGAATCGTAAAAAATTATGCTTCAAAAAGCCAGGGCCTAGAGGGACCCAATCCTGAACAAACTTCTTCTTGTTCTCCACACTGAGACAAATCTCTTTCCACCCATTCCATAACTCAAATGCAGATACAAATTTAAAGCATGGTATAGCCTTAACCCAGGAAATGGTCAGAGCTACCACTTTAATGTATAGGTAGGATGAGCTCTTTGCAAGATTTTTGAAGACTCTCGCATTTCTTTCTTTCCAGAGGACCCACAAAGTAGCTAGAAGAGACACATTCCATAGAATTTGTCCTTTCTTTTTCCATGATACAAAAGACCATCCCAAGAATAGAGCTTCACAGGACACACCCTAACAATCCAAATCTACTTAGAATTTTACTCCATACCTCCCTGGCTAGGCAGGAATGCATAAACGTATGGCCCACTGACTCCCCCGCCTCAATGCAGAGAGCATAGTGATAAATAATCAATATCTCCCTCTTTCACAAAGAAATCAATAGTCTGAATCCTTTCAAGGAGAGCCGCCCATCCGAATACACATACCCTTGGAGGAGCTTGGATTGACCAAACCCTATCTATATTTGAAGAGGTAGAGGTAGCCGCAAGGTGGAGATGATATGATTTGACTCAGAAGTCCCCATATCAAAGAAGTGTCTTCTGAAAATCGGCCTCCATCCTACACAATTGACATTCTTGTCCATATTGTCCTTTACAAAAGCCTCCTTTGCCATTGCCAATAAGAACAAATCCGGGAAAAGCTTTTTTTTGAGGGCGAGTCATGCACCACTTGTCTAACCAAAACCGAATTCTCTCCCCAGAGTCTGAACCTTATTCCTTCTTCAAACAAGTGACTAAATCGCATAATATCTCTCCATATTGTTAACCCAGGATCCCTAAAATAATCCTTTTATTTCCAATTTCCAATGGCCCGCGGTTGCACCATATTTACTCTTAATAACTTTAACCCATAGCTGTGATCCCTCCTTCCCAAATCGCCAGAGCCACTTTTCTAATAGAGCAATATTCACTTTCTCTTTATTATGATCCCAAGGCCTCCCTTAATAGGTTTACAAACGTCTTCCCAGCACACCATAGGAATCTTCTTTGGATTTGTTCAATTCTCTTTACAATACTCATCGGGCACTTAAAAATAGACATTTGGTATATTGGGATGTTGGGTAATAACCTTCAATTCTCTTCACAATACTCATTGGGCACTTAAAAATATACATTTGGTATGGTGGGATGTTGGCTTAATACCCACGCCCCCAACCGACCCAATCCACAGGAATCTTGACCAAAGCATTTGGTTGTGAGAAGTTTTGTACTATTTGTTCCAAGCGGCGCATGGATGATATCTATCCGTCTTGAGTGGGAATGTTAAGGGATAGGATAGTTGCTATTTCAGTTTTATTCTCTTTTTCTTGGCTTGGGTTCTTTCTCTGAGCCACTTTCATCCATTCTTTTTACATTACTAAATGAAATATAAAAGTATCATATCTCTTAACAACTATGACAGGTTTCATGTAGAATAATGGATAGTTTGTGAAAGCTTAGGGTGTCTGACTGGACATAGAAACATCGAACCTTGGGAATTTGATACTTGATAGTTGAAGGGTTCACTTGAGTTCTCTACAATCTAATCAGCTAATCTTCATCTACGCATTCTTTGCAGAATTGATCCTATATAGGATGGATATGTCCTAATTTTCTTAATGATCTGTCATCAGCTAGATCTATGATTTGTTTGCATTCTCTTCCATAATTTCCTGTGAGTGTTTTTGCCTGGAAAAATCACAGTGATCACATGGATCCTTTTAAATTTGAGAAATAATACTAATCCAGAGTATCCTTCTATTTGTACAACTCTGCGATATCTATTTATTTATTGTTTACAGTGTCTATTATAATATATAGAATGTTGGTTTGTTGGGATCTTGCTTTCATTTGCATCTCATTGCTGCTTTCTTTCTTCTCCTCTTTTCAAATTGTAGGTTGACTCAGAATTATCGAGAGAATCGACTTCACATTCAACACTGGATGAGGTCAAGTAACTGAAATTGTTCATTTTGTCCAATTTCCTTTTTGTTGAATTTTCTGAGTAACTTTTGTCATAACAGGTAACGGATTGGCAAAATGCATGGGGTGAGGTTGATAGGAAAGAAGGCAAATTTCAAGGAATTGACAATGAAGGTATACACCTATTTATCATAATAGTTATTCATATGGTCATATGCACCAGTTAATTTTTCATTTAGTTACATAATGAGATTGACTGTTTGTGTATGTTTTAGGGCTAGTTGCTTTGACTTGTGAATAGTCTGAGTCAACTTGATTTCGTTCTCAAAGGATTTGCAAACCAGTTGGAATTCAGCTAAATTTTTAGGGAAATGATATAAACAGAACCGTGTTTTTTATATGTAAGGTCCTAGCTTGGCCTCATATAGGTAACCCATTGCCGGTTTGTCCTCCCGATCTACCAAACGCAGTACTCTCACTAAAGGCTCGTTGACATTTAAAATGTACTTGCAACTGTCCTAAAAAGATTTGTCTAACATAGTACTAACTGCCTCTTCACTCAATGAGTGTTGGACAAACCTACTAGTACTATACTCGTCAGACACGAACATTTGTTGAAGTGCTTTCCGATTCAACACTAGACTTTGTATGCTTATGAAATTTTAGTACTATACTCGTCAGACACAAACATTTGTTGAAGTGCTTTCCGATTCAACACTAGACTTTGTATGCTTATGAAATTTATAGTAAATCTGGTCCAAACAGGACGACACAACTCCCTCCTGTAACGACTAACGACCCGGATTCCATTTCTTGAGGTCGCTACCAAAAACCACAGAAATTTTTTTTAAACCACAACAAAATAAATAAGTAGCTGAAGGAATAAATTCTTATTCCATGATTCAAACACTCTTAAATTTCTAAACAAATCCACAACTTTGCAATGTTCCAACTTAAAACCAATAAAATAACCAAAATTCAAAACAACTGACTACGCCATGACTTATATAGTCAGGCGGACTTGACATGATCTTTTTCCCCTTCCCCGATCCTATGTTCAAATGTCTTCGTTGGCTAACGCTCCATCGTCCTCACCTACAATGACTGTAGGGTAACTAAGTCAGAGAGCAAGGTCATTTGGAAGACCAGAGGGATAAAAAGCATAACAGTCTTTTTCTGACCAGAGGGATAAAAAGCATAACAATTGTTATGCTTTTTATCCCTCTGGTCTTCCAAATGACCTTGCTCTCTGACTTAGTTACCCAATAGTCATTGTAGGTGAGGATGATGGAGCGTTCGCCAACTAGAATATTTGTTGAAACCAATGCGGGAATGGGGAAGAGCTCAGTGTCGGAAGTTTGGAGTGACATGGCGTCATTACCGAGAGTCGTGTTTAGTGGACTTTAGTTCTTTTTATTTCAGTTAGTTTTAAGATTTTATTATGGTTGGCTTTTAAGTCGTGGTTTGAATTATTTTAATTTCATGTTTTAAGGAACAAGGTTGTTTTATTGTTGAGGAAAACAACTAAAGTAATGCTTTATTTGAATTTAATTCTTTCGCTTCCACTTATATTGGTTTGGTGTATTAAAAAAAAAATTCTGTGGTTTTTGGTAGCGACCTCAGGAAATGGAAGCCGGGTCGTTGCAATAGGAGAATAGAATTAAAAACCAAATAGGGAAGTGATTTGGGAAAGGTTGCTACCAAAAAATTGGAAACACACAACTCAAAACACACACACACACAGTGGGACGCCCATCTCTCTCCCCCAAATTCTTCTTCTTCTTCTTTTCCTCTCCCTTCCTCTCTTTCTTTTCTTTTTCCCTCCTGGAGTACTCTCTCTCTCTCTCCGCCTTTTTTTTCTTGTTGGACGCACCTCTCCCTCTCAAATGTGTGAAAATTTTGGTGGAGAGAGAGGGACGTCCCACTGTGTGTGTTGAGTTTTGTGTTTCCAATTTTTTTTTTGGGCAACCTTTCCCAAATCACTTCCCTATTTGATTTTTAATTCTATTCTCCTACTTTTATTTCTAATTACGTATCAATTGAGAATGGAAAGTTTACAAAACTCCACTTGTAAAGAGGAAAGTGGCCCACACAATTGATAGAAGTTTTGGGGGAAGAAAAACATGTGCACGCCCCCCCCTTGGGAATGTGTGCACGCCCATAAATTTGTGGAGATTTGAAATCTCCATATTTTCACCATCTTGGATATCTTTTCCTATTTTCTTTCTTTCTTTAAAGAATTAAGTAGTTTCCAATTTTTCTCTCCATGTATATCTTTAACGCACATGCTTTATATATATATATATATATATATATATATATATATATGAGAATAGAGTTCCTAAGGTGTCACCTCATATAGCTTATATGAGGTGGCGCTCACAAAACATAAAGGGCCCACATTTTTTGGGTGATCCAAACCACTCATTTGAAAGGCCCTTAGATGGATATGGTGCCTACAAAAAAATCAGGTCCATAGGATCATCCTAACCCTTTCATTTATGGAGGTTAAAAATGGCTAGATTTATGGAGGTTTATACCCATCCATTTCAACCTCCACAAATGGAAGGGTTAGGATGATCCTATGAAGTTGATTTTTTGGGCACACCCTATCTATGTGAGGGTGTATCAAATGAATGCTTTGGATCATCCAAATAAAGTGGGCCCCTTATGTTTTTAAGCGCCACCTCATATAAGCTATATGAGGTGACACCTTAGGAACTCTATTCTCTCTCTCTCTCTCTCTCTCTCTCTATATATATATATATATATATATATATATATAATTTTACATACACATATGGTTGATTTGGGGAGAGTACCAAAAGGAAAGAGTACCTATATACAATCTCCCACATACGCGCCCAAAAGGAAAGAGTACCTATTTGCCGTACCCACTCCAAATTGGAGTGGCGGCAATCTTTTTGGAGATTTGGGAGATTGGCTAAAATTTGGAGGAAGATGGGGTACGGCTAAAAATTTGGGATTTGGGAGTCGGTTAGATTTTTTTGAAAGATATGGGAACACGCCTATTTCTTAGGGAGTTGAGGTACGACAACTTTTGGAGGCCTAAAAGTGGACTCTCAACTTAACTCTGCAAGCCCCAAAATATCCCTTTAGGCCATTACTTAACTAATACACTTGGTAGGGTAGTTTAGTCTCACATGCGTTATAAAAATTTCGGGTGTAATTATCAAAATTTTAATTTACAACAACCCAAATTAAATTGTCGGTTGTTACACCTCCCACCTGTGAACTTCTTTCTCATCAAATTCAAGAGACCTTCGTGGTTGTAGATAAACTTTGTAATCGTTCGAGCCCTCTCAATTGTGCTTGCTATGTGAGGAAATACACTCAACTTGCTCAGGTGCGCCAAGATTAGATCTAAGCAATGGGCTGCACACGGAGTCCAAAAGAATGTACCATATCTGGCTTCCAATCTTCTCCCAGCAGCTTTATAACTTGGCTCACTGTCAATTACAAATTGCACTACATTTTCCGGATTAACTTCAGTAACAATCTGATCAAAGATATTGAATAATTCATCGGCATTCTTCACTATGCCAGATTCATCAATAGATTTTAGGAATATTACTCCTCTAGGGCAGTAATAAAAAAAGTTGATTAGGAACGTTATTTGGTGTCTGTCCATCAATCGGCCATAATGCTACAGCCAGTGGATCTCCATGACATCTTAATCTCCTCCAAGTAGTTGTTTACTTCATGCATTGTATTCTTTAAAATGACCCTCCTTAAATCATGATAAGCAGGTGCCTTATAACTCGAACCCACGGCATTCACAACATCAAACTTAGGTAGCCAAAAAGGTGAATTGGCAACATTGAAAGGGAGGTTGGCATCATATCAAAGCATTCCAACCACCATGTTTGCACGATCTATGGTTTCTTTGGTTGCCAAAGCACTTTTAATGCTTAGCTGGGTTCCAGAGGTTGTTCGTGGTGCGAAAAAATTTCTGATCCCCCCTGTGGTTTCCTTCCTTTTCCTCTTTGTACCACTTGGTTCTACAACAACTTCCTTTCCCTTTCGCCTCACAGGTGGAGGTGGTCTCTTCTTCTGGTGTGCCATAAAAAATCTCAACCCATAAAAACTCTCAACCTCTGCTCTAGCTACGTTCTTCTTAGCTTCTCTTTGTTTCTATGAGTCTCTTCATTCTCCATTTTATATCTTCAGTCACTTTTTTACATGCTGATAGTTCACCAGGAACACCCGCTAGATGTTCTTTCAAACGAGTTATACCTCCACCCGTTATGACTTTACCACACAATGTGCAAACTACTTTCGTTTTTTATTTTGACCCGGAATCAATGATGCGTAAGCCCATGCCGGGTTATCCAATCTAACGGGTGCCGACCCAATAGAGGATGATCCTCTAGAAGGTCTAGAAGAACTCAGATTAAATTTTAAAATGACGTAGAAGGAGAGAAGAAATGGAATAAAATGAAACAAAGGAAATGGAACCTGGACTTGAAGCCTTTGGAGGACAATTGAAGCCTTTGAACTTGAACCTGAGTTGAAGCCCTCCCCTTGTTTGAGAATCCAAAGTCCGTACAAAAAATGTTGAAGAAGAGTTATTTCCCAAGGTTGCCGGAGTGGGAAGTGGAAGCGGGAAGCGAAGGCTCTCAGGAAGGTGGGAAGCGTGAAGAGTTAGAGAATTTTTTTAAAAGTTAAATATTTTAAAAAAATTAAAAAGATAAAAAAATTACTAAAAAAGTATAAGAAATAATTATTTGAACCAACCAAATATTAAAAAAACACTTTTTATTAAAAGATCCAATATTTATTTAGGGAGATGATATTTTTGCACTTCTCGTGCATTACGCATGCACTCCCCTTATAACGTGATTTGACGTGAAAAGTGGGCAACTTTAACACTTTTTGACGTCAAATCACTTTATAAGGGGGGTGCATGCATAATGCAGGGGGTGAAAATATCATCAGCTTTTATTTAATGAAAAATCACTATCAACTGAAAATGCATGTGTTGACCAGTGCCTGACAAGATGAAAAAATTTTAGAGACCAAATAATGAGAATTTTTTACCAGGCTTTTGAGATTTAATAATGTTTGGACATGATAGAATTTATGAATTTTTAAAATTGGATAAATACGTCACCGTTTGGAAGTTAAGATTTTGACCCGACCCTTTTTTTCGAATTTTGCACTAGAACTGGAAAATTGACTTTTTATCCTTTTAGATTTGGGTATTGAAACTATTTTTAATAGAATTAAATGCGGGGTATTCCCCCTATTTATATGTAAATCTTAAGTAAATGGACAATAAATATTAAGAAGAGGAAGGAAAGAGGACCACCAAGAAGAGAAAAAGACTACCAAGAGACGAGGAGGGTAGATAGGAAACGCGTTGCCCACTCCCATAGAGCGGGAATCACGTTTCCCACGATTCCAAATCAGGATTCCCAATTTTCGGGGAATCGAGAAGATTCCTGATTCCGAATCGCGAACCGGAGAATTGCGATTCCCCAGTCCAAGTAACGATCCCTGCTTCCTTGGTGTTTCCCTTAGAAGAGTGTTAAAGGTTGAAGTGTGTATGTGGGAAAGAGAAGGGATGAAAGATGTAAGTGAATGTGGAGGAGAAGTATGCGGGAAAAGGGGCATATATAGATGTTTAATGGCTTATATTTGTAAACTGATGAAAATACCCTTCCCAACAACTATGAAATGGCTATAAACGGTCACATTTCAGGGCTAAAACAGTAAAAAAACCCAAAATAGCCGTTACAAGGGCATTGCTGTAATTTCTGCAAAAAAAAGAAAAAAAAAGTCAAAACTAGCCGTTACGGCAAATTTCGGACAAAATCTGGAATTTAGTCCATTTCGAATTTAGTCCAAAATTTACTTAAGTTTTTACCGAAACGATATTTTTGGGATTTCGTTTCGTTTTCCGAAAACGAAAAAGTTTCGTCCATTTCGGAAGAAACAAAACGAAATTTTCAACATTGATTTAAAGAGCTCTCAAAAAGGTTATTACAGTTCCCAAAAAGCTCTCACAAACCGATTAAAAATGAAAAAAAGCTAGGACCATGCATATAACAAAACATGGTTGTGTTGATATCATTTCCCGATTTTTATGGTCAATATGTTTTTCAAAATTATTTTTTTTTGGGTCATTGCCATACAAAAAATAAATAAATAATTTGGTCACTTTTGGAATCATATTAGGGGTGCAACTCAGGTCGATTTTTGGGAATTTGGGTTGAGCTTTTACCTTAAAATAGGGTTGGGTTCGGGTTGATTCGTAATTTCCTATTCATTTTTTGACAAAATCTTAACCCGACCCGACCCAAGTTGCACCCCTAAATCAAATGGGCATGCCCTTTGAATGAGTAGGGTTCTGGGGAATGAAGTCTGATATTTTTAAGCACCTCGGTTTCTTAACTTACGTGGGTATTGCTCAATACCATATTTGAATAACTTCTTCTTTTTTTGTTTGAAAGATAAAGAACAATTTGAAAAAAAAAAAAAAAATATATATATATATATATATATATATATATATATATGACAGAAAGATAGTAGTGTCTTATCATGTGTGATCACTTGTCTTGGATGAAATGAATTATGTTTTTTATGTTTTTTCCCCTTTTCACAGATCCATTTTGGGAGAAACTAAGGTCGACAGCAGAGAGAAAGGTTTGCTATCTAATTCTTGTTGTAGCATTTACTGCTTCCTCAAAGCATTGGTCAGCTTTGACAATTTGGCATTGTTTGGGACTGTTATGCAATTGTTTCATATATTCGTTACAAATGTTGTTAATAGTTGTTACTGATTCCCACTTTCCATATGTAACTTTTAGAGGTTAGCAATTGATTTTGAGAGTGCCATGATCTTCTATCTAGGCTTTTTTATTTTAGTAAAAGGAACAGGGAAAATGAAATAACAGTTAATGACCGTTTTCTTGTTTCTACTGTTAAAAATCTTTGTTTAACTGTTGGCAGACTTTGACACAATAAATTACAATAATATGGGTTCATGAGTGTTCTCATTGATGAGAATTCTATAAAATATTCATGATTTACCATAAATAGACTGAGCTTAGCTCCATTGATACTTCATAAAAAACATGAGAACATTGATGAAAGAGACTTGAAAGATCAGAATTTCATCTGCAACATTCTAAGAAAAATCTTTTTTATCGGGGTGGCCTCTCTGTTATTTTACTTGAATTTGGCCATGTTGTATGTGTTGGACAGAGACCAGAAAGTATGTACCAATGCAACCCTTAGAAATCCCATATGCCAAATTGCACCTACGTATATTATAAATTATAATATGTTTTTTAATTATTATTTGTTTTGAAAGATGACATATATTCATTGATACTATAGAAAGTTACAATGGGGACCAGGAGTCCCACCTGGTAATACATAGTATCAAATAAAATTGGCCAGGGCATACCCTGAGCTAGAAAGGCTAGTAAAACATATCGAATGCATTGGTTACAGTCCTTGCCAAAAGAAGCTTACCCCGATCATACGGAGGCAAGCACCCTATCTTACAGTCTTTTCACCCTTCATCCAGCATCTTCCTCCACCAACAACCATCAAAATTTCTGGAATTCATCCAAGACTTAAGGCCACCCCAACCCCGCCAAGTTCGAGCATTTCCCAAGCTCGTCCAGAAGGCTTTGTAGATGGGGAGTAGGCAAGCCCATGACAACCGCTTCTGGGTTTTTTTCCAAAAAGCTAAGGCTTGAACGAGTCTCAATTTCTTCCTCCATAAAAGAAATAGCCACCTCCCTCGAAAGGTCCCATAATCTCCTCCGGCGGCTTCTATCTTCTGGTAAATCTCCAGAGATCTCATGAAATGGGGGAACGGTAGAGGAAGCTATCCTTTCATTTTAAGTCTTTCTTCTTAACTTGAGAAGGATTTTTTCCAGCACCATAATCTCCATGAGCAACTTCCTCCTGAAGCCCCCTGGCCATGCAGATGATTCCTGGTGTAGGGGATATTGTTCTTCCATCTTTACTTACTTAAGGATACCCATAAGACCTTGCAAAATCTACTCAGATAATGATATAAAATATGTCACCGCCACAAGATCCCTGACCTGAATCCAGGTGTCTCGAAGTCTTTTGTAGATACTAATTATTGCTTTTAAGTGAGCCATCACCTTCCCGAGGTAAGAGTTCATAACAGTTACATGGATCAGACATTTGACGGTCTCTTACAAAATCCCCTGCCCACCCCACCTTTGACCCAAAACTAACTAAGAAGAAATTTCGTAGTAATTCAACTATAGACTCACGCCCCTATTCGGTTCCAGAGTATAGACCCGAGACTAGGGGACCATTCAGGATCCAAACCTACGAAATTAGCTGCGGATGGGATCTTACCTCCCAGATCTAAAAAAAGATTTTAGGAGCTTGAACAATCTGTTGTTTATCTTCCTCGATCCTAATTTCGACACCAGGGTATTCTCCAGAGTTATCATAAAGATACTTGATATCTTAACCCCTTGACCGTAGGCTTTGAACCATAATAGACACCGCCTGAGGCTCGATAGTCAACTTTTTCTGACTCTTGGGAGCAGGCCAGCTGACTTGATATTCGTGTCCAAGCAATCAATTTTTTGTCGAGGGGCAGGGTTCCTAGGTTTAGGTATCTCAGGAATTTCCGACGGATTTTTGGGTCGAGCCAAACGGGCTTTCTTGGGCTCACCAACCGGAAGATTTGGTTGGGAAATTTTGAAATTTGAATTCCTTACAGGGTTCAACGGCTCGCCATGCGAACACCCCCCTTACTCACCGGAGGAAGTTCCTCCAGCGAACAAGAACCCAATCCAGGAATATCTGGAGCAGGAGATTTCTTCAAAAACTCAACTCCAATGGTATAGGTTTGGTCTAAAAGTTTGAGCTTAACACAAGAAGTAAGAAAGTGCCAGCAGGGAGCTACAATTTTAGCCGAGACATAACCAATGCAGTTTTGATGGTGACCTTCCATCTTAGTTTCTGCAACCTTACCGAAGAGGTCCCCTAGCGCCTCCACCGTTGAGACAGCCCAGGCGTGCAGAGGGATGCCGAAAAAGCAAACCCAAAAGGCCTCCTCTCCTTGAGAGAATTCCTTTTTCCATGGTGAGAGGGAGAGCAAATGATTATCCAAGGCCTCAGATCCCTTAGTAAGAATCTGTAATGCTTGAGACTCAGGCTCAAACATAAAAAGAACTTCATTCGCCACCAAAAAAGACGGGCAATGTAGAGATGGGATTTCCCACGACGCTTGTGCCCAACTCCTGAGCTCCTGCAATGTCTCATTAGGACTCTTCATTCTCCCTATCAGGCAAGCTCTAAGGGTTTGTTTGGTTTGTAGAAAAGGTCTTTCCACCCTAGAAAAGCTTTCCGGGGAAAGCTTTTTCTTTTCTTTTCTTCTCCGGGAAAATCCATTTCATCGTTTGGTTTAAGAAACACCAACGAAAACTTTTTCTTACGAAGATATTTCTCTTGTTTGGATACATGGTGTTTGGAAAAGAAATGATTGACAATGACCAATGAGCCCATATGTGTAGTTTTGAGATGTATAATTTATAAAAACATATATCATTGCCTAAACATATCATTTTTCTTAAAAATAAATTGTAAAAATGCTAATATTTACTTTCATATAAGAGATACCCTCGTCAATCTTCGAGATTTAACCCTTTGATTTGCATTTATTGACTACTGTTCACAACCTAATGAAAAATGAGAAGAACCACTATTTATTTTCTTGGGTTGGGAAGAGTTTTATGAACCCTCTGAGTTGACTAAAATGTTATAAAATTATTATATTTTTCAGAAAAAAAGCTGTGTTTTACACTTACAAAGGCATCATAATCTTTATAACTTAAATTTTGTGGTGTATATGCATTTTTACAAAGGATCCACCCAAGTGATTAACAAGTCTTTGGCAAGGTTGAAAGAGTCATTAAGATAGAGCAGCAACTCTTTTGAAATAGGGAATACCATCAGAGAAGATAAATTCATGAAATCCATTCAAAGTTCCTGAATTGTTTAGACCCCCAAATTAAATGGTGTGGACCAGCAGTCCAATGGCCCCAAAGACAACAACAATTTCTATCCCACTCCTTTAGAATACCCAAAATCAACAGCAATTTCAATCCCACTCCTTTACAGTAACGAATCCAAGCAATATATCCCTCTGATTCAAGATGTTAATGATAAAATCATCTTGCAAGAACAATTTTTCCGTGACCTGTAAGCAGAGAAAGGGCAGAAAAAGATGGTTGCAGCAGAAACCCTTTTAGCCGTCTCAGAGAGAGAGAGAGAGAGAGAGAGAGAGAGAGAGAGAGGGAGGGAGGGAGAGAGAGAAGCCGCATCCCAGGTTTCGACGTGGAAAGAATTTCGGTGGATTTGGGATAAATAACGGTTAAGTTGGAAAGACCTATCCCTCCAAGATTTCTTTTCCATCTGCAAGCAAACAAGAGAAAGCGATAGAAACTTGGAAAAGGGCTTCCTTTCCAGCTCTTTCCACTCCTTTCTTTCAAACCAAACAGGCCCTAAGGGAACCCATACGTTTCTCCACTTCCCTGCCCGAGATGGATAAAGATGGAAACCTGAATTGTTATGACGGAAGATTTGACCCGAGTCAGGCCAAGGGTCATCCTCACCACGATCGAGAACTTCCCTAGAAGATGAGCTAGTACAAGGAACCCACTTTAGGGGGATGCTGGCCCAATGACACCAGCGACATTTCTCCCGTCATCTGTAATTATTGTAAATTATAATGTTATTTTATAAATATAAATGAACAAACTATGTAGACAATGTACTTGAGTTTATGCCCAGACGTGTAGATATGAGACTAGTCGGTGCAACGCATCTGAAAGGCACATCCAGACATTATGTCAGCTATATATACCACAAGCAGAACTCAGTAGCTGTCCAATCATGATTGAAGGGTGAATTTGTGCCTCAAGTGACTTAACTGGATTGTTTATTTTTTGTATGGTTACTTAACTGATTGATCCTCTATGAATACATGTAAAATGTACACATGGACTTCAAAATGCAACCAAAATATTGATCAAGCTGTATTCTATTGTCATGTCTGCAGACTAAACACTAATATCCATTGAGGAGTATTTTGTTGAAGTCGAATGCTTTCTAATAGCATTTTAAGCCAACATATGAGGTTGCATGAAAATTACACTTGCCATATTTTGTCTCTTTTTTATCGTTAACAAGAAAGAGAGAAGATTTAGAAAAGAAAAAAAAAAATCCCTTTCTTATCTTGGCTTATTGTTTGGATTTGGCATCCCGTCAAAGTCTCTATGGGATCCTATTGTGGAATGGGTATAGAAGAAACTTGCACATGGGAAGAAACCATAATCTATCATTCGGAAGTAGAATCACACTCATCAAAGCACCCTTGTCTAATCTTTTCCACATGTTTAGTATCTCTGTTTAAGATTCTGAACCTTTGGCCAGAGGATCTTACTGTGGAAGCTAAAGAATAGGGGAAGAGAATGAAGCAACTTGTCAAGTGGGAAAATGATTCCAAGTTTAGAGGATTTGGTGGCCTCAAACTTAGCAGTTTTTTTATTGAGAACTAGATCATTTTTGAGAAATGTTATTGTAGGGAAGGGGGAGAAAAAGAAGCACTATGGGGGGGACATTATTATTGGGGAATAGGTTGAGATGGGTAAAGAAGGAGAGGGTTAGTTAGAAATGTTGGCTTCGGGGCATGGTGGTCAATTTTTAGTGTTAGCTATGAGTTCTTTCCCTTGGCTAGGTAAAGGGTTGTGTGGGGAGAGGGAATTTGGTTTTGGGAATATCTTTAGTTGGGAGTGTGGACTGTTAAGATTGCTTGAAGTTGAGAAGCGAAGCAGAAGATAAAAGAGGAAAAGGGAGAAGTCAACCACAAGAATTGTTTTGAGATTAGGAGTTAGATCAAAGCTCATGACTTGTCTCCTCCTCTTTATATAATTAATATTAAGCAAATTACATCAGGTACTTTTGAGCCATACATAAAACTGAAGGGGAAAAAAGCAATCTAATCTAATGACTTATATACATACATGCATGCACATATACAAGAATATACAATATCAACCCTGTGACTTATATACATCATACATGTAGAAGTATATGAGTGTACAGATTAGCTATGTTTCATACTCTCGTCAATTCGATGCACCATCAATTTGCAAATCAAGAAATCATGTCAGGCTTGAGTCATGGCTTTGGTGAATGTTAGACGCACCACTTTAAAGAGGGCATTCTTGTCATTGTATACACAGACACATATAAATATATTTCGTGTGGAGAGGGAGACAACTCTCTCACGCCATTTTCTTCCTCTCATGCCTCTCTGTCTCTCTTTATCTCTTTCTCTTATTAACTAACTAACTCTCTCTCTCTCTCTCTCTCTCTCTCTCTCTCTCTCTCTCTCCACCATGTGGTTATCTAACACAGTATCAGAGCTCAGAGCGTGGTAACCCCGGTTTGCCTCCGAGGGCAAGGAAATGTCCCTCGGAGAAGATCTCGGAAACTCCGGTGTAGTATCTTGTGGTTCCCACGTTGCTTCCGTGTGGAGGGGCAAGATTGTCCACGTTGCTTCCGCGTGGAAAGGGAGATTGTTGGGGTGCCATGCAAAAGCAAATAGTCCCACATCGGATAAGTGAAATGGATGGGGATTCGTTATAAGGGAATGGGCACCCTCCCTCTGATGGCTAGCTTTTAGGGGTGAGTTCTGCCCCGTTAAATTCCCTACAAATGGTCATCCCATGGAAATAATTTAGGGGGGCACAACCCATTTATGCCGTAGCCCACCAATTGGACAGTTTGGATCATCCCCTGGAAATAATTTGAGGGCACAACCCATACATTGTAAGTTTGCACGATATGTGTGGAGTAGGGTTCTTCAGAGATTTGGCTTGGAGTGGGTGTTTCCCGCTAAGTTGGCAGATTTAGTCTTTTGCTGGGATTTCTCTCCTTGGCGTCAAAAAGGTTTCCTTAAAATCAATTTTGACGGATCAAGTTTGGGTAAGGCTGGCCCCTCAGGGATTGGAGGTCTTCTTAGAGACGGGCATGGCACCACAATCTGGGCATTTTCGGGTCCTATTGGCATTGTTGACTCTAACGAGGCGGAAATTAGGGGGCTGATACTTCCCAAACCAAGAAAATATGTCAAGGGAATGTGGATTGAAGAAAGGGCTTCATATCATCGATACCTCCCAAGTCATTCCTTGAATTGATGATCATCAACACAGATGAGTAGAATATTAATCCCTAATCTGCTGTCTAGCAAAAAAAAAGAAAAACCTGAGCCATTCAACTGAAATCCATCTCACTGTAGCTGTCTTGAACTTATCAAACATTCCTTGAGGGGCTAGTTTCAGTCCATAAAGACTTGTTACGCCAGCATCATAATGAAGGGCTTCAAGGAAGAGGTAGGCCTATGGTTTTTCTTTCAAGTCTCCCTGCATGAAAGGATTTTTTAGGTCCATTTGAAATAATGGCCGATGACACGTGCAAGTTATGGCTATGACAATGTAGATTGTAGTCATCTTAGCCATTGGAGCAAACATCTCATAATCAATCCCATACTTTTGTTGGAGCAAACCTCTCATAATCAATCCCATACTCTTGTTTATATCCTTGAGAAACCAGATGTGCTTTCTATCTGTCTAATCTCCCATCCAACTTGACATTTGATAGACTAAACTATTTTCTCCCAATAACAGAGACATTAGGACATTGAACTAGATCCCAAGTGTCATTTTTACGTGGAGCTTGAAGCTCTTTACCGATAGCCTTTTTCGAGTAGTCTGCTTAACTGCTTTCTTATGGGTAGAAGGAATAGAATGTGTTGGGAGGGTAACAAAAAAGTTTTAGGAGGAAACCAAAACAATTAGGATGATGGAAATGACGACTTGAATGAAGTAAATGTACGCAAAGAAGATGAAGTAGAGACTAATGTAGAAGTAATACCTTGCATCAGTAAAGGATATAGTGCAAGAGCAGTTGGTGGGACTTCTCGATTCTTCGAGGAATGATAAATGCGCCCCTTTTCATCACTTGGGAGTTGGGACATCCAGCAGCAGCGTATCAAACTATCAATGACTGCAGAGGGGCTGATGTACTTCACATCAGAAGTATTCAACGGATTTGATTGCCACGTTCACTGTAGTTGGGTGTCCCATGTGATGAAAAGGGGCGCATTTATCAGTTCCCGATTCTTCCTATGATAAGTGAAGGATTACTAAGTTCAGAAGGAACAAGGAAGAATTGTCATCTTGCCAGTCAATGTCTGTAGGACTCTCAAATGCTTTTCTGGTCCTTGTGGCATAGTGGATTCGAATGATGCAGAGGCTAGAGCCCTTCTCCCAGCCTTCGCATTTTCAAGAAGTCTTTTGGCGGAAAGTGCATTGTCGAAGGGGATTCCAAAGTGATCTTAGCATTTGGCCGGAGGGTGCTACGCTGGGCCCCAGGAAAATGGTGCCCATTATTATGGAGATTACTGATCTTCGTAGAATTATTAATCCACAGTTCCAACAACAATTGAGATTCACTAATGCGGATGCGCCGATCGTAGCAAGTTTTTTATTAGCGGTATATACCCGATTGTTTAGAGCGGTATTTTTTCTGTTTTGTTTTGGGAGAACATGTGTTTCTCCTGGTGGACACCTCGTTCCGTTGTTTCTTTACTCTTGTTTTCCTTGCAATGGAATTATCATTCTAAATAAGGGGAATCTTGTTGTCACCTCTTCATGCATTAGGAAAGTTTGGAATGCTGGCTTACCTTAGATTTTCTTTACTTCATCTTTTGGAGTGGCCTTTTTGCCACTTGGGTAAGTAAGCTCGTCTTACAATGGACTATGGCTCCTTCTGCAGCGGCTTCAACCATTTGGAAGGAAAAGAATAGAACATTTGAAGGTAAGGATGCACCGGTAGCTAGGATCATATGTGAGTAAAGAGCTCAATTTTGAATTGGGCAACATGAAAGGTGGCATGGAATGCATACTCCTAAAATCTATCGAGTTTGGGAAATCATCTCACATATCATTTCATGCACCAACACTAAGAGGACAACGAGATAGAACCCTTATTCGCTCAAGCTTAACTTTTATGTGCCATCCTTGAGAAAGTCGAGGGTATATTTCGCAATGATTTAGGGAAGATGATAGTCTTATTCCAAGCTGATTGATGTTGCTGATTCAAATGAAGCAGAGGCGAGGGCTCTTCTAATGGGCATCCGAATATTCACTGAAGAGTTGAGAGGGTACCTTTCTGGGAGGAGGGGGACTCCGTTAGTGTGATCTCATGGGCAAAACGTATGGGACCATGGCCGTTTAGCTCACTTGATTAATAGATTTCTGTATTTGTGTAGAGGATGTTCTTTGTAACAAACCTCGTAGTGCTGACGAGATTGTGGACAGTTTCCCTGAAGAGTTGAGATGTACTTTGTAATGTATTTCATAGGGATGTTTCTCCCACAGTTGTAATTTTTCTTCTTCTTGCTTTTAATAGATTTTTTTTTTTAATATTTTGCTTTTAGCCCTCCTCAGACCTCGCAATGGCGAGAGCATCGTGCACCAGGCCGCCCTTTTTTTTTTCTTCTTCTTATAATAGATCTTGTCATTGCTTGAAAAAAGTAACAGTTGATTACTTAATTTTTCTTCAGGTGGGTGCGGCAGAGGCAGAGCGATTCTGCAAGGCTTTTCAGATGGTTCATAAGAAACTCGTATGCATATATGTTACGCCCTTAGAATGACAATCCTATAGTTCTTCTTCCTTCATGCTTTTCTCTCCCTTTCTACAACTCACTGTCTGTCATTTTCTTCAGGTGTATGAAGAGCTGAGTTCAGATGCTGCTCGAAGACTTTTAAATTCTATGACAAGCTCGGCCGGGTAGCCTAACCATAAAAAAAGACACCAGTTTTCCTATTTGTCCTTTTTCCTGTTGCATTGTATGGTTTTTCAACATATCTTTGAATTTAATGCAACTATTGCTCTTTTGGGTTGGTTCAAAGAGATGCACTTGTGAGAGTTTGTATGAGATACATTGATGGGGCCCACCCACATGATCCGAACCGTCCGTTTATTTATGGTGGGCACCATCATGGAGATGCCTTGGCTGAAATAATCTAATTGAACAATCCTAAGGTCTGATTGGAGAGGTTTTGCTTACTGAAATCATAAGTTATTCCCCATCCATTTTCAGACTAATGATCAAATGATTAGAATCTGTGATCTTTAGGATCTCCATGGTAGGGCCAAACAATGCATCTCGTGGGAAGTATTAGTTAAGCTACTTTTTGAATTGCAGGGAATTTGAAGAAGAGCATGGAGAGGGAAAATATTTCTAAAATTGACCGTAATCAATTCTTCACTTTAGGTACCTTCGATTCATGATACCATCCCTCTAAATTAACCATCAGAAATGTTTTACTTGTTGACCAAACATCGCCTGTGTGCATCCCAATCTCACTCAATCTCTTTTCATTGCTGGTTTTAGAGAAAAGAAGACTAAATCCCTTGTTATGACAAGTGCAAGAGCGCAAGGATGTGAGCACGAATCCCCACGAAATGCAAATTACAATCTGGAAATGGTGAAATGGGGGCCAATTTCATCAATTTCTTTATTTTACATAAGGAATCCAGTTTTGAAAGTGTTTTCCTTAATTATAAATGTCTTAACATGCAAAGCTAAATTTAGGGGAACGATACCCACACCTTTTTTAGGGAAATGTTATCAGCACAACCATGTTTTGATATTTGCAAAAACATATCATTTATTATTTAAAGAGCTGGTTCAATTACTAAAACATGGTTGTGTTGATAACAGTACCCCTTTTCTTTTTAATATTGCCTGGTGACAATATCTCGGGCGTGGAGTCGTAACTGCTTTTAAATCCAAAACTTGGTAGTGCAAAGGTAAAGATCAGAGTCATTATTAAAAGATGGGAGTGCAGATATCATGATTTATTAGTTTATTCTCATGATAAGAACATACAATTTTGATAGTATCACAAGAAATTATGGAGGAAGCAACTAAAATTGATTTATTTTATTTTTTCTTCCGATGACATAGGGTAACCCACGCCAATTTTTAAGGCAGGACTATTCCCTACGGATGCGCGCAATCACTCTTAAACCACACGCATCGGGTAAGCATGGGGAATTTGAATTCGCATCGATGGGGAGCATACCCAAGACTTTTTAAGCCAAAGAGCCACACCCGTACGGGTTAAAAAACTGATTTATTATCAAAATTAGCACGGAGAGACAGGAGCATCAAACATCTTGCAAATTTTGGGTTCTACAGAAATGACCAAAACACAACTATTTTGGTGGTAAATTTTCAAAGTAAAACCAAGCGTCCTGATCAAACCTATGTCACAAATATCTTTGATATTTTCAAAACATAGTAATTTTATCGCGATAATTTTGATAAAACGACAAAATCCTAAAATAATCCTGAGAATTTAAAAAAGGGAAACAACATCAGCGCAACCATGTTTTAGTAACTGCACGATCCTAGAGCTTTTTGGTAACTGTCATAACCTTTCAACAGTTTTCTAAATATTAAAAGAGGACATACATCACAGCATATAACAAAACATGGTAGTGCTGATATTTCCATTTACCATGATAATATCACAATATTCTTTTTATTTATTTAAATATTTTATTTTTATCATTTTTAAAAGTCTTCCCACAATTCAACTTATTGAACTTTCACTTGGTTTAACGGAATACACTGACATACAATGACAGCCCAGAAACCACCAGGCTAAATATTCCATTTTACACTTTGAAATTCTTGCCTGCCCTTTTGTTAAATTCTAGTGCAGTTCATGTATCAAATGGTTACGATTGTCCAAAGTGGCTTTTGGGCTACGGTATCTCCTACTGTCGGGAAACACTTTGCAAGTGAATCTCATAGTAATTATCATGTTTGTGAGAAAATAAGATGATTTGAGTAAGCAAAATTGAATCAACAACAAAATTAATAAATTACGGATCGAAGAAAAACGCAACCTTAACTAAGGCTGGCAACGGGTACGGGGCGGGGCTGGATGTTGCATTCCCCGTCCCTTCCGGAAGGACCATTCCCCGTCCCCCATCCCCGCTTCGGGGATGGCAGGGAATCCCAATCTCCGCTCCGCGGGGAATACCTAATCCCCATCCCCGCCCCGCACAAAAATCCTCACCTCAAAAAAACTTTTAACACCCAAAAAAAGAAAAAGACAAGCTGTATTTGTGCACTCATCAAAATATGGTAGTGCCAATATCACTAGCATAAAAAAAAAGTTACTGTTAACTTAAAAAGCACTAAAACAATACTAAAATAAGAGGATATTGATAATGGCTTGCATGGGGGGGGGGGGTGGGGGGGTGTGTGGCATCTCCATCCCCGCCCCGCCCCGCCCCTGCTTCGGGGAAATTTTTTAAGGCCCCGTTCCCGCCCCGCTTCAAATCGGGGAATCCCCGGTTTCACGGGTGAAATTGCCAGCCCTAACCTTAACCATCCCAAAAAGACCATATCGGGCCATGTTTGGCCGCCATGAAAGTTTTTTTCCATGGAACATTAATTTATCAACTGGTCAGAGACTAACATGTTACTAATTGCACAAATACAGCTTGTGTTTTATAAACAGCTGTCAAGGGTTATTATAGTTCCAGAAAAGCTTTCGAAAGTTAATTATAAAAGAAAAGACAAGCTGAGTTTGTGCAATTATTAAAACATGGTAGCACCAATATCATTTGCCTGCCTTTACTGTCCATGAGATTTTCTCCAATAATGGCATACCATTATGGTGATTTCATCTACGAGTTCAAGGGAAGATAATAAGAAACAAATTTAGTTGCAATAAACAGAAACTATAGCGTAACTGTAGCTGTATGCATAGAAACTACATATACTCCATGCCACCCAAAATTGCATCAATGGGAAAACCAGAAGAAACTTACGCATTTTATTGTTTAAACCTGGTAGGAGGCGGGGAGGTCCGACTCATCAATCATGCAGCGTTCCCAGTATATCATCATCTCTATAAAGATGATACCTGAAACAGTTTGTGGCAGTCATTAGTTTTTAGATCTTAAACATTAAAAAAGAAAGACAAAACTTGTAAAGTCATTAAGCATATCATTAAGCATAAAGCATGAACTTCAATGGGCAAGAATTGATAAGTAAAATTTTCAGTTTGTAGTTTCTATGTAAGGTACCACCAGAACAGTCTTATCATTTGTTCCTTTTTTCTTGAATGATGACCAATTTTATTACAAAAAACAAAAATCATGGAGGCGGTCAGACCAAGAGAAAAAGGCAAAAGAAAACAGAAACAAAGCAATATCAAGACCAAATAGAAATCATGGAGGAAGAAAATGAAACAGCTCCAAATGTGCCCTCTCTCTACTCCAATTACGAGCCACCAGCCTATCGGCGCATCAGTATTAGCCTATTTCTCATGGCTTCGCACTCGATCCTGAATTTTATCAAAGACATTTACGAAACACTATGGAAAAGGCATTTTATTAGGAAATTGAGCCTCCTAGTTACATAGGTGGACCTAACTAGGAGTTTGTCTTCATCATTTGCTCCTTTTCATCCAAACCCCTAGTTAGGTTCACCTACGTAACTAGGAGCATCCATTTGCTAAAGAAATGCCTTCTCCAATACCGATTTTAGAAACATAATCAAGCACAGGTATCAAGAAAAAACGGAAACCTTTATTTATCATTTTTCTTGTATATTAGAATTATGTGCATACTATCTGATAAAGATATAGTTTCGACTTTCAATTTCTAGTAATCCAGATATCCGTTTGCATACCTTACATTTTTCTTCATCAATTGAAATTTATATAGGCTACATATACTGGCACTACCATATTTTACTAATTGCACATACTCAAGCTTGTTTTTTTTTTCTTTTTTAGTTGGCTTCTGAGAGGTTTTTGAGAATTGCTATAACCATTGACAGCTATTAATAAAAAGACAAGTTGAGTTTATGCAATTATCAAAACATGGTAGTGCAAATATCAGTTGCCTTTATATAATGATGTAAATCAAACTCAAGTATCGGTAGCATTGTCCATGCCATGGTTTTAAATTTCGGTTTTGGTACCGGTTTCGGACCCCACCGAAATCGAAATTTCGACCTTTGGTCGAAATTTCGGCCGAAATCCGGCGAAACCAGAAAAACGATATTTTATTGGGCATAAATATTAATTTAATTGTAAAAAAAACAGTTTTTTGCGTGAAATTTCGATGGAAAACGAAATTTCAACTGAAATTCTGAAATTTCGAACAAAATAGAATACCGTTCTGGTATTATTGATTTCGGTGTCGGTCTCCACCGAAATCTGAAATTTCGGTTGAAATTTAAAACCATGGTACATGCTAAGGTTTGAAAGAGGGTCTGGTGCAGGCCTGGGTATGGGGTTTTTCTTCCAAGGACGTTCATGGTGGGATGGGATAAAGTCCCTACCCCAAGCTCCCCTTGGGGGAGCAAAATGATCTGTCAAGGAGGCCTATTTGCCACGGAAGATGATGGAAGAAGGGAGAAACTCTGTTGTCAACCAAATGGATATATGATGAGAAAATGTTTTACGAAGGTAGCTATCATGCCTTGTTAAAGGCAAAACTTGGAGAGACAAAGAAGGCGTCAGATGTGGGCTATGATGAATAATGAAATGGTTTTAACCAGTAGAGCATTTCTCTAGAAAGTTCATCAGGTGATGAAGGAGGGCTTGCAAAAAAACCTGAAGAAGTAGATATCACAAATTTGGAGGTCGGTAATGGGAATTCGCATTGAACTTCCATGACGAGCACACTTCCTATTGATGATTTGAGTTCTAAGACTCTTGCAAGGTATAATTAACACTCCTATCTTGTTTTTGTGGCAGTGGTGTTCAGTGTAAATAGCCTCTTTCCACTTTATATGGTGCAGTTCCTATGGCCCTAAAATACGTAAATGTGACAGAGCTCCCTCTACACTACTTGTTTCCTTCGGTTTTCATAGGGTAGCAACTTGATTTAAAAGATTGGTAAAAATTGACAACATGATATCGAGGATTTGGAGAGTACAATATGTTCATATCTCTTGAGGAATCTATTTCCGGATTTATTTGTGGTGTTGTGAGGGGGAGGACAGGGTCCTCTGTCTGGATGCTTTTTTTAGAAGGAATTTTTTATACAGTCAGTCTGTGGCCAGGCTTTTTGAAATTTTAGAGGGATACTGCATAAAGAGGGATGGTTCAGATAAGGGTATGTGTAGGAAGTTCTTCTAGGGAGTTTTCCGTCATATCATTTTATCATTTCCTTGTGTCTTGCCCTGTTGTCTCCAGTATTGCTAGGGCCTGGACTACCCAAGCCCCAGGGAGTGTACTTTTGCCTAGGCAACTATCCTCAACTAGATTCAAACGGTGGACTTCTTGCGAAAGTGGATTACAATTATAATAGATCATTGTGCTCTATTGTTAGAGGATGAGGAATCAGTGAATCATTTGTTTATTCATTGTAAGCTAGCTCGGGAAATTTGGAATGGCATCTTGGGAGGATTTGGTATGTCCTAAGCGATTCCTAAGACCCTCATTGATTTATTGAACTGCTAGCAGCTGGCTCCTTGGAAAGAAAGGTAAAATCTTATGGAATGTTTCCTTCCTTGCAGTAATGTGGGTTTTCTGGAAAGAGAGGAATGCAAGGGTTTTTAAGGGGTACGCTAAGAGCGTCTCTTTCATATTCCTCAAGGCGATTGCATTAACAATAGCATGGGTAAAGATCTTTCCTAGCTTTAAATTTGTGCCAGCCTTCAATCTATGGAATTGTTGGAGGGAGATTTGCTTCAGTTCGGAAATGAGACCCTTGATCGTGCATGAATGGGAGCCTCCGGCCCAAGGTTTTCTAAAGCTAAACGTTGATGGCTCTAGTTTGGGAGATCCAGGACCGGCAGGGATAGGGGAGCTCTAAAAGAGGGAGGAATAGTGAAGTAGGCGTTTTTAGGCCACGTTGGAATGGGCGACTCCAACGAGGTGGAGGTGCGAGCGGTCCACCATGGGATTAAACTGGTGGCAGGTGAAGATTTGGATAAAGTGGTGGTTGAAGGGGATTCGCTCAATGTGATCCGATGGTTGAGTGGTGCCCAATCTATGATTTGCTCAATTCTTTGATCTAGAAGGGGATTTTCTCAATGTGATCTGATGGTTGAGTGGTCCCCAATCTATGATCTGCTCAATTCTTTGATGAGATCAAAAAAATAGTGGGCGATTCGAGAGTATCTTTGTAAGAAGATCGGCGGATGGGGTTGCAGATGGACTAGCTAGGGATGGGGTTTATTTGGAGTCTTTGGAGCAGTTTGACTTCCTTCCGCCTTGAGTCATTTCCTCTCTTCGCTTGCCTTTATTGTGCCTTTATTGTATTTTACAGTTGTGTTTTTGTTTGCTTCCTTTTCCTTTCATTGTATTTGACCATATACCAACCATTAAAAAAAAAACAGTATGTTCATCACTCAATTGAAAGAGAAGGATAAAGTTCTGCCTCAAATGCTCAAGGTAATTCATACAAAATGCCAATGGGGTGAAAAGGTTTCAGGTTTCGATTTCATTATGTGTTTCAGTTGTGATGGAAATGGAAACATGTCGGATTCATAAGAAAATTTTGATAGAAATCTTGTAAAATTACAAAAAACGCATGGAAACATGTAAATGAAGGGCATTTAAGATGAAACTTCAAGAAGTACTAGAATAAGCATAGAATAATCCATACACACTCAAAAACCATCACATACATACAAAAAAACCACCTATAATGGTTTAACAACATAGAACACCTTGACATGCACTATCACGCAAGTTTTGATAATTCAATACACATAACATTTCACATGCCATTCATATAAATATTTATGCAAAATGAATGCACCACATTTCACATGCAATTCATATAAATATTATGTAACACGTGCCGGTATAGTATACCACTAATAGACTCATATTTTGGTTTCATTACACTTTTTTTTTGCGTTTTGGTGGGGATGAAAACAGAAATATTTCGGTCGTTTTATGTCGGTTTCGATGGAAATTTGAAACTATGTAGGTGGACACATGGCATCACCCAAAAAATACAAGGTTGATCTGAATGAATTATTCTACAACGGCAGGGATGGACGAGCGCTAAAAGGAAGGTAACTTTATATTTGAAGACTTGCAGCAGTGGTGATCTCCATCTCCTCTAAAGCTATTGAAGCATCTGTGGTTGCTTCATTGAGAACCACAGGGCGAGAAGAGTTCATGGGTTTGGATTCCCAATCAGAGAAGGAACTTCACTCACATGGGTAATGCAAAGAAGGGCTATAAAAATAACTTCCAATCACAAACCAACTAAAACAATCACCACCCTGCAGGAACTTCACAAAAAAAAAAACTCAAAGCAGCAGCCAAACGAGAAAAGAATGCAATAATAGTAGATGAACTGAAGAGGGAAAAGTAGCGAGAGAAATATTTTGAGTTACGAAATCTCAGCAACTTGAACAGGAAAACCAAACTGAAAGGCCCATAAATAAGGAGAATAAATGAAACAAATTTTGTGGAGTGGCCACCCCCTCATTTATAGAAAAGCTCTTACAGTCCTAATTGATCATCAAAATTTCACCTAACAACTGTCCCAATACAACCCTTCAGTTAAAAACTAAAGCAGCTGAATTAAACTCAAAACCACAGTCCTAAATCAACAACAACTTCCAAAATCATGCCCCATTCCAGATAAGCTTCCATCATTGTTAAAACTCCTCTTTTGCTAGAGTTAAAGTAGTTTCAGAGGTATTGAAGACTTCACAGTTGAATTGAATAAGGACTCTTTAAAACCCTGATTAAAGTCCTTCCAAAATCTTGATATAATTACTCAATATTCTCCCCTTTGAAGAAAAAAAGTTTGCCCTTTAATTTCATCCCCATCTAATGTGGTTGGGTCCACCTGTTAAAATTCCACGCTAACATCAGCAATTCTGGTCCATTTTGGCTCAAAATCCTCAAGTCCTACCCTCTTTCTTCCTTTGTACATAAATTTTTAATATCCTTGGAGCCTTTGTTTGCACATTTGCAACATTTTCCCTGGGTAAAGAACTCATTCCCAAGTTGTCAATTTCGAACTCAACAAATAATTGAACATCATTGTACCTCAGTTCTTCAGTCACACATGTAATATCTTTAGGAGGTCTTCCCTTCCATTGAACACGGTACTGATACGAGACGGTGTAACCTTCTTGTTGAGCATGTGAAAGATCTTCTATTCTGGCCGTGAGACACAACTCACATTTTTCTTGGAGATAGTGAGATACAACTCACATTTTTTTCTCCTCTTTCTTTCTCCACTATGACTCTCTTCTTCTCTTCTTCTTTTCTTCCCAAACGTGTGGCAAAGATAAACTGAAAGTTTTGATCAACAAGGATATAATGTTGTATACAAATGTACAAGAACCTAAAGATCCAAATTGCAATATGGATGGAAGGGGGAAGGCGGACAAACTAGATTGTATGAAGAATCTAACTAAGACCACTACTCTTAATGAAGATCCCCAAAAGATTATGGTGACGCTGATTACAAACTACCTTCAACAAGCCATTGAGTATAAGAACGTTTGTCGTGAGGATCACAATGTATAAGATGCCAGATACATGGATGATGCAAATTATTCCATTTGGTCCTTACATAAATTTCTAAAAAATGTTAAACAAACCATGGAGCTCAAAATAATGGGTTCTACTTAATATTTATTCAACTGGAAGAATTCTCGCAATATTTTAGAAGAAATGGAGAATGCATCAAAACAAACTTTTTTTTTGAGAAGGACGCATCAAAACAAACTTGATGATGAGTTTCTTCCACATGTTTGCGTGCGTGTGGCATAGTTGCCAGACCGGGAAGTGAGTGCAAAAAGTGATGCGGGGAGTGAGGGGCTTTATAAAGAGAAAATGCAGGAAGCAAGCAACTCTATAGAAACTAAAGAGAAAATATGTGAGAAGCACCACTGAAAGTCAACATGAAACATGTAATAAGCCTCCTTGGAAGCGAACAAGAAGTACATAGAAAGAGTATGATTGTAGTAGGTTGGGGAGGAAAGGTTAATATAAGTAAGAATTCAATTACCAAACAAGACTTTGTGACTAATTAAAACTACAACTTTTAGGAATTTATAATTTCACATGTTTTATTATTATTTTTTTTGAAATGGCACAATATAATAGATTAGAACGGAACCGAGATGGTCCAATTACAAAGAAGCAAATAAAAATAGAGGAAACAAATAGAAAAACAATATATCTCAAGGCGGAAGATCGTCAAACCACTCCAAGTACTGCCTATTCACACCAGACTTTGCCAAAGCATCTGCTTCTTCATTAGCTCTTCTTCGGATATGGAGAAAGGAGATCAATGAATTAGCCACCCAGTCAACAATTTCATCAAAAAAACTAAGAAATCTCCAAGGAGGAGGAGCTAGACCTGCAAGCCATCTAACAACATTTGAGGAGTCCCCTTCCATTATCACCTTATCAAGCAAAGTTCTTTCCACATGAAGAATACCGTAGTAAGCTGCTTTCACTTCAGCCTCCGAAGAATCAGATATTCCATTTGGACCAGAAAAGGCCCATTTCACCGCACCATCATGATCTCTCAACAGCCCTCCAAAACCTGAGGCACCAGGGTTCCCAAAGGATGCCCCATCCACATTTAACTTACAGAATCCCTCAGGAGGCTGAGCCCATTTTTGAACAACCTTGGACCTACACACCCCTTCCTTACAGATTGTTTCCCACCTCTCCCATAAATCATAGGCTGACACGAATCTAAACAATGAGGTACTCTTAGCCCATTGAATAGAAAGAGCAATGATTTTCTGGAAAATGGAGAAAGCAGAACTGGCTTTTCCTTCGAATACTCTTCCATTTCTTTCCTTCCAAACTGACCACCAAAGAGCTAGAAGGCAAATTTTCCATAATGTCTTTCCTTTCTTCTTCCAAGGAACAAAGTCCCAGCTTTCCAATTGAAGGGGAATCGACTGAGGAAAGACCCAATTAATGCCAAACCTTGCCAAAATTAAACCCCATATTTGCCTTACTATTTTACAATGGAGGAACAAATGGTCTATAGATTCACCGTCCTCTAAGCAGAGAGGGCAATGATCAATAAGGAAGAGACCTCTTTTCCTCAAGAACTCGATAGTTTGAATTCGCCCACTGCAAACAGACCAGCCAAAGAAGGTCACTCTGGGGGGGCACTGAAAGGACCATACCTTAGCCACCCAAGAATCTTCCCCCTCCGGAGCCAGCTTAGAGTAAGCCGATTTGACAGAGAAAAAACCGGAAGAGTTCCACATCCAAATCCTTTTGTCCTCACCTGACTTCTTTATATAGCACTTCTCAATGATCTCAAACAATGCAAAGAGAGCCTCTAATTCTCTGTCAAAAAAGCTTCTTCTAAATTTCGGGCACCAAACCACTTTGTTATCCACCCTTTCAAAGCACTCACCCACCATAGCATCCTTATCCGCAGCAACCCTCATCAACTCCGGGAAAAGGATCTCCAAAGCTTCATTTGCACACCAGACATCTCTCCAAAATTTGATACGATTACCAGAATATACTTTAAATCGGCAACCCTTTCTAAACTCGGATCTTAGTTTCAAAATATCCCTCCAAATAGTCAGGCCTTTTCTTTCATAGATATCATCCGATTCCCAAGTGCCACATGTTTTATTAATATATATTTAAATTTAAGTCTTTGGAAAAAGATCCACATAATTTTCATTTGGAACTTAAAAAATGAGTTTGCAAGTTTTAAATGCACTCTTTTTTTTTAAATACGCTCCCTCAACATTATCAAAAGGAGAAAATACTCTTTTAGGAAGGCAATCACCTAAAAAGGAAGCATACTCTTAGTTAAGAGAAAGTGCACAGGAAGTGTCTGGGAAGCGTGATTCGCCTAAATTTAGGAAGCGAGAAGAACTTAGCTTCCGAAGCGAGTTTCTGGGGAAGCGAGCTTCCCATCAAACTAGGAAGTTTCCGTTAGGAATTTGATGGAGGGGAATATCATGTCAACCATGCGCAAAGGCCACGGTTCAAAGGAGGAGGAGAAATATAATTTTTTATTCTCATAATGGTATTATATTAGGCATTTTCAAGGGCCTCTTAGGAGTCATAATTGAGTTCCATTAGGCTGTTTTATTGTTAGGTGGTTAGAACATAGTTTTTTAAAGTTACGAACACGCTTGAAATTTTCATAAACTGCCATTTTGGTTTCAAAAATCCTTTAATGTACAAAATGTTACATACAAGAAAGGGTATGAAAATTAACTTCATATTTGTAATTGGAGTTTCCAAGTATTGTTACATCTAGGACTGAGTACATGTAGGGTTTAAAAGAATTGTGAGGCTAACATGTATAGTTTTTTATCCTATGATATTTTTTTTAGTATTTGCTGAAAGTTTATAAACTCATTGCTTTGAAGCCATCGTTTAGTTACAGTGTTCCCAATCCCATTTCTACCTTGAAATCTCCTAATTTGCTATCTGGTTCAACTATTTTCAGTTATTTTCCTAATCTCCGCACACATCTAAAGCTCCTTGTTATCCTCTTACATCGCTCTTCTTTGCTTTGATCATATGGCCATCCAAGCCTACAACTTCCAGAGTCGTCAAACTCCTTGTTTTTAGATGCAGCGACATACTATAAATATACTTAAAACTCAACTCAACTAAGCCTTTGTCCCAAACTAGTTGGGTCGGCTAATGAATCCTTTAGAAAATTTTCATGAAGAAGGTGAAAGGATCTACCCCGCTCAAATTGACTAAGACTAATCCTGACACTAGTTGGGTTCGTCTACATGGATCATTTTCTTCCATATCCAAGGTCATGTTCTATGTTATGTTCCTAGCCCTCAAGTCTTTCCTCACTGTTTCTACCCAGTTGTTTTTCGTCTTCCCCTACCTCTTTTTACCCCATCAATTTGGCACGAGTCACTTCTTCTCACTGAAGCATCCAAAGGCCTACATTGGATAATGCCCAAACCATCTTAAGCGGTGCTCTCTTATCTTCTCCTCCGTTGGTGCCACCCCCACCTTTTTATGGATGTCTTCATTTTTAATTCGATCTAACCTTGTGTGGCCGCACATCCATCTAAACATTCGCATTTCCGCCACACTCATCTTATGCACATGCTGCTTCTTGGTGGCTCAACATTCCGAACCATACAGCATGGCTGGCGTCAAAGTTGTCTTATAAAACTTTCGCTTCAACTTGGTAGGTATTTTACAGTCGCACGAAACTCCTGAAGCATGCTTCCACTTCAACCAACCTGCTCTTATTCTGTGGTTAACATCATCTTCAATCTCTCCTTCCTTATGTAGGATTGAACCAAGATAGCGAAAGATATCCCTCTTAGAGTCGTAGGTACCTCCTGTCCAGTCATATTTACTACATCCTCGCCCCGCCTCCTTACATTACTAAAGTTGCACTCCATATACTCTGTCTTAGTCCTGCTCTGTCTAAAACCTTTGGATTCCAAAGTAGTTCCCCATAACTCTAACTTAGCATTAACTCCTGCTTTGGTTTCATCAATTAATATTATGTCATCTGCAAATAACATACACCACACCACCTCGTCTTGAATACCCTCTGTAAGTTCATCCATAACTAGAGTAAAAAGATAAGGCCTTAGAGCTGATCCTTGGTGCAGTCCTATTGTAATTGGAAACTCATTAGACATGCCAGCTATAGTTCTGACACTAGTTGTTGCTCCATCGTACATATCCTTAATCATATCAACATATTTAGTAGGCACTTTTTTTCCTTTCCCTACCCACCACATAACACTCCTGGGAACCCTCTCATACACTTTCTCCAAATCAAGCTTCGTGGGGATTCCTTCAAAATAAAGTTCTAAAGGAATCTTGATAATGAAGTACAAAAGAAAAGGAAAGTGAAAATCTAAGATGTTGAAAAGATGAAAAACAAAGATAAACCAAGAAATGGATAATCCAAAAGAGATGGCAGATAAGGTTTTGTTAGCTATTGAGGAATTATAAGCATTAAAATGAGCAGTTTCTTCTTATCAAAGGAAAAAAATAGAATTGTTAACAACTCTAGGAATCAGAAAGTCAGTTCTCCTCCAAGTGCCGATCCACTAAGGACGGTCTTACCTAAGCAATACACCCTTCCCAAGGAAGCCACTTTTGACAACTATGATATCTCCAAGGGGCAAGTGAGAGGAGCACAATCGAGAGTTTAACACCATTTGTCGTCATGTTTGTCATCAAAGAAAAAAGGTGCCCCAACAAATGCCATGGAAGCCTCACATCACTTGCTATATCCAGTGGTTGTAGAACTTAGCAGTGCCTATGGATGTGCCTACGGATGATTTATCCTGGAAAAAACATAGTTTAATGACTTTACAATCTATCTACTCATTGTTGTGAGACAATCATGGATTTAAATTTCGACCGAAATCCGAAATTTCGGATTTTGTTCAAGACCGAAACCAAAATGTACCAAAACCGAAATTCTGGAAATTTTAGAAATTTATAAAATGCTTATTTTTTATTTTTTTACCGAATTTCGGCCAAAATTTCAGCCCAAAAAAAGCTGAAATTTCGAATCTTTGTACCGAATTTCGGCCCAAATTTTGGTTTCGGTTGAGTCCGAAACTGAAATTTAAAACCATGGAGACAATGAAGCTCCAACATATGAGTGCCATAAAAAGTAAACCGAAAGAGTCAACCATCGTGGAGCAAATCAAAATTATGACTATTGTGAGGCAACTTGTCAAGAAACAAAAATTTTCCAACACAAGGAGCAATAGAAAAAGATTTGATGGGCAAAAACCTATATCAGTTAGCAGATTGCAAGCCTTACGTACAAGTAGCAATAAATATTCAATTAATGCAACAAACATATTAGACAAGGAGGAATCTACATCAGACAGAAGATTGCAATCTTCATGGATAAGCCTCCAAGTCCAACACCAAACATTTGTTCAAGATCTTATGAAGAAGAAGAAAAGGAATACTTACTCTTTATCACCCAACTTCACTTCAGTCCCTCCATATTCAGGCAAAAGAACAGAGTCACCTTCTTTAAAAGCAACAGGAATAAGATTCCCACCTTTATCACGAGCACCAGGACCCACCGCAACAACTTTTCCAGAGTTTAACTGAATCAAGCACAGGAAAAAAAACCAAACGAATCACGTTAAACAATAAATGAAACATTTTACGGATTCATTTCAAGCAGTGTTTAAAATGGCTGATGCGGCGCAAAACACGGCCTAAGAAAAATCATTGTTGACTCGGCCCGAATGCGTGGAACGCAGAACATTTTATTGACTCTGTAGGGCAAAACGCAGAACACAGTGGCAAAACGTGGAATGCAGCCAAGGGAAAAGGAGTCAACTCATGGGAGTCCACGATGACGCAAAGGATTTTTAAAACTATGATTTCAAGAACATATAAATCAATCAGTAAAAATATTAAAATACCAAATCAGAACTTTTTCTCATAACCGAACCAAACAAAAAATTGATTAGTCTGCGCAATGGAAATCGTAAGCTCATGAAAGTGCACAAGAGAAACAGTCAACTTCTACTTCCTCAAGAGATGTGTTTGTTCAACCCTGGAAACAAACAGAGTCAATAGAAAGAGCCTCAGCTTATGGCTCTCTTGATCAGGCTGACGTATTTTGAGGAGGCGACTCCCAAAGAAAGGGAGCCAATAACTATTCTCGGAGTCAAGTAAATAAAAAAACTTCTGCAAGCTCATGAAAGTGCCCAAGAAAAACATTCAACTTTTACTTTCTCATGAAAGTGCCCAACTTCGGCTTCTGGCTCTCTTGATCGGGCCAGCGTATTTCGAGGAGGTAACTCCCAGAGCATGGGAGCCAATCACTATTCTCAAAGGGAGCCAAATAAATAAATAAATAACTTCACCAAACACGAGAATCATGAAATCAAAAAAAAAAAAGTAATAAACTTTCCACAAGAATCATAGACATATGATCTCAAAAAGCCAAATTCAAGAATCATACAAAGGCATGTTTGAATCAAGATCAAAGAAGAAAAATAAAAAGGTAGGAGTGGTGTAAAATATTTAAACATTGAGCTTCTTTTTACAAAAGCCACCACATAGACCAACAGACATCTCTTCTCTCCATCCAAACCTGTTTCCAGGACTCAAAATACCAAAGACAGGAAAAAAAACAGAGACTGTTTTTGAGTTCCAAAGCATAACCCACAACTCCCTCATCTTAAATGCATACACAGATGAAAACCTAATCTATAATTTCTTCAAATTTAATTCAAATCTTTAATTTTCTAACATATTTCTAAAAAATAAATCGTTAACTTTCCAACTTTAACTAGATACACATATTCTAACTAATATTGGAAAAGATTAAGATAAGAATAACTCTTATATCGATCTCTAGAATTCAACCCACTTCCCCATATGTTTGAATCATTGCAGGGAACATGATTGCTTCTGGTTCTTCTAAGAATCACTCTAGATACAAGATCCAGTGTAAACACCACACTGACTACTGTACTAAATCACAAATTTACCAAAAAAAAAAAAAAAAAGGAAGCAACCAAAAAGATAAAAATAAAAAAGAAGGGCTCTCAACAATAAATCTCCAGAACCCATTCATCCATTAAATCCATAAAAAATGCAAAAGTTATTACAGACCCAGACTAATTTTTTAAACAAAAAAAAAAAAAAAACACCCAGAAGCAAAACCATGATAAAGAATATGTACATATAACAAAATCAATCAAAATGAAAGAAGAAGCCCCTTCTTTAAGGAGGAGCTCTGATTATAAAACATTCCACCACACAATTACATTGCAACCCATATGAAAGATTCATATCAAAACAATACTCAGAACAGAAAACTATGACTAATAGAGATTTGGCTAAGCTAAAGCTATTACTCTATTTGAGAAAATTGAAATTAGGTAACGAACCTTATTGGTTTTCTCAGGGAGCAAGATTCCCGCATTGGTTTTCGATGGTGGAACGATCTTCTCGACCAAAACCCTGTTCAGTGCAGGAATCAAACGCTTTGCCATGAGGGAAAATGAAAAAAGGACTTGGCAAAACCCTAATCTTGTATGTCCCAAATGTTTTGTCCTAAGGCCTGATGGGTAGGGTTTAAGAGAGGGGTATATGAGTGGTAAATTACAGGAATACCCTTGGGCTTGAAATATCTTTCCACCTTGAGTTCCATTTCATTTCTATCACTTTTCAGGCCTGTTTGGTTAGCGAGAGAGATTTTTGGAGCTTTTATATGGCGTAAGCCCTTTTAGTCCAGAATTTTCCAGAAGTACAATACGGTTTACACCACAAGAAGATCCAAATCGTCAATTTGATGGGCCACAACATGAATAGGTTGTGTCCCAAAAATCATTTCCATAGGATGATCACAACCCTCCGATCTATAGAGAATATTTCCATAGGATCATTTTGGTTGGCGACATTGTGAAAAGTAAGAACTTGGGTTGGGTTTTACCTTACCCGCATCAACCTGACCTGAAAATAACATAGGCCGGGTTTACAAATCATAGGTAATTCGTAGGGTCAGGTTTTAGATTGAAAAAACCAACTCAATCTTGCGTAGGGTCGGGTTTAAAGAAAAAAACCCAACCCGACTCATATAGGTGTAATATGACTTTCTTAAATATCTCTTGAATAACATAGCAAATTATTTTCAAATATATTTTTGTATAAATTGGTTTCATTGCGGTGATCATGTTTTAGCTATGAAAATATATTTTCGTTCTTAAATTTTATTCACTTGATGACATAAATTTAGAGATTTTTGGTGTGAAGATTTGTTTTTTTTTTTTTTCTAACAATCTTTAAAATTAGTCATTATCCTACGCTAAAAAATAAAAACCCGACCCGACCCAAGAAAATATCTTGGGTAGGGTTAGGTTTACGAATCTCAAGTTTTTTTATAAAAAAATTAGATCCGACTCGACCCGAGATGATTTCTTGGGTAGGGTAGGGTTTTGGAAAACCCGACCCGCCGGACCCGAGTTGCAACCCTGGTGAATAGGTTGTGCCCAAAAATCATTTCCATATGATGATCACAACCCTCCGATCTATAGAGAATATTTCCATAATATGCAGTTCCATATGAAAATGATTTTTGGGCACAACCTATTCACATTGTTGCCCATCAAATGGATGGTTTGGATCATAGATCTATGGTATAAGTGGTACAATACTTTTTGAAAAAGGAAAATGATATGGGGACCTAGAATACCACCTAAAAATGGACCTACAATGAGAATATGCCACGTGCTGAAGAAAAATTTACTTTTTGGTGATTTCCCTAAACTTAAAGGATTTCTCACGTCATTAGTGATGTTGTGGCATGGAACAATTTGTTCAGTCCCCTTTTAGGTCATACTCTCGGTTTCCCTAGCATTACTCTTTGAAAAAATAGCTAACTATAGGAGCTTACACCATATAAAACCTCACTATTCTATGTTCTTCCTGAAAATGTGCCAGTTGTGCAGAGAGGAGCATCTTCTATTCGTTGGGACAAAGCTTCTCCTTTACAAGGGCTTTGTTCCGTATCCCCAGTAGGTGATATCTAGATGCTGATGGTATTACTCAATAGTAGTCCTGTATTTACACACCTCACCAAAACAGAACGACCAACAATGATGTTTGAAAGCAAAGCCCCCTTATTAGACTCACTAATAGGGGCTGAAGCATTTATTAATCATTATGATACGTGCATTGTTGATTTGGATATGAGGGTTTTCTTTATTCCCTAAAATCTCCCACATATTGTTACGTGCCCACTAAGAAGAAATAAGTTTGTTTAGATTTTGTTGCTTTTGGGATTTCCTTTCTAGTTGTTTTGGATAAGTAGGAGTGTTATTGATAAGGGTTAGTTAGATTAGAGATTTTCAATAAATTTCATGTACGAATACTTTTTGAAGAATGAAGAAACCTGTTACAGAAAGTGCCTTTGTACACAAAAGAGGATTGATCCTTCCCTCGAAGTGGATCAAGGGGCTGATCTTCCCTCTAAAAAGATCAATCTGTAACCGATTTAGGTTCATAACAGGTGGTATCAAAGCCTCAATCCTATGCCATGGGTTGTGAGATTTGGAATTTCTTGAGTGATGATTTTTGTAAGATTTTTGCAAAATTTATGAAAGAACAACGACGATTTTCTGAAGGGCTGAACAAAATCTGATCAAGGAAATGCGAGAAGAAAGAAAGCTAAATCTGAAAAATGCGCAAATTGATGACGTCGAATATGATTTAGTTGAACTTCATTCAAAGATTCTTCTTGATTTTGTCAACCCGTTCGATCATTCCATCACTTCGAAGAGCCGCTCGGGAAAATCCTATTTTCTTCCATCTGATTTCGAGGGGGAGATTCGAAAGATCGTGCTCATTATTTGTGAAGAACGTGAAGGCATGTAGGCAATTACGGCGTTCAACAAAAGTATAACCAATAAGATTTGGGATCCTGGTGGAATAAATTATTTTCACCAATAATCCAACCTTGCGGACAAGGTTGATTTCAAGGGGGAAGGAATGTTACGTGCCTTGGAAGAAATAAGTTTGTTTAGATTTTGTTGCTTTTGGGATTTCCTTTCTAGTTGTTTTGGATAAGTAGGAGTGTTATTGATAAGGGTTAGTTAGATTAGAGATTTTCAATAAATTTCATGTATGCAGACTTTTTGAAGAATGAAGAAACTTGTTACAGAAAGTGTCTTTGTACACAAAGGATGATTGATCCTTCCCTCGAAGTGGATCAAGAGGCTGATCTTCCCTCTAAGAAGATCAATCTGTTGCGAACACATACAATACAATTTGTATTTGACTCTTTTATCAGAACAAGCAATAGGAATGCAAGAATGCAAAAGAAGAAAATAAGAATGAAAAGCAAAGTGTTCATTGTCTAATGGATAGGACAGAGGTCTTCTAATCCTTTGGTACTTCCGATCCTGCTTGAAAATATTTGATGTCTTGGCGACTCATCTGTTATCTTTCAAATTTTTTATTGATTGTCAAGTTGTCATGCCCTCCTCTTGATGTATTTTGGACACCAATGATAAATTGTCTGTGAATTCCATTTCATAGATTTTGTCTCTGTTTATTGCTCTTTAATAAAATCTTCCATCAACAATTAAAAAAGAATACCATTTATGAATTCATTTCTTTGAAAGTTACATTTAAATGTCTGTTATTTCTCTAACAGTTTTTTTCTATTTTTTCTTATTTTCGGTGTTTCTTAAAGTTGGTTTAGCTGAAGTTCTTCACCAAGGTGACCTCTGAATGGCTTATTTTCTACTTTCAGTGGTCAATCCCACTAAAAGACTTGAGGTCTAGGAACATAACAGAGAACATGACCTTGGATAGGATAGAATGGAAGAAAATGATCCATGTAGACGAACCCAACTAGTGTCAGCATTAGACTCAGTGAATTTATGCCGGACAGATGCTTTCACCTTCTTCATGAAAATTTGAGCCGACCCCGACTAGTTTAGGACAAAGGCTTAGTTGAGTTGAGTTGAGTTGAGTGGTCAATAAGTCAATCCCACTCTTGCTTCCAGCCACTCCACGTAAACCAGTAATCAATGCCCTCTTTAATCAACCAAATGAATCTCACCCCTCTTTACTAAACAAACATAGGAAATCAGTCATTTTCCCAAAGGAGAACTCCAATTAAGTCCCCTATAACCTGCTTAATTAAAAGTTCACCACATTGTCACATATTTATTTTCCTCTCATGATAAAGAAATCTAGGCAGTTAGACTATCTGAAAGGTTTTAAAAAAGAAATGACAAGCACACAACAATGAGATCAGGAAGGCAACAATTATGAGGTGTTGTGTTTTATTTTTTATTTTTAAGGATGGTGGGAAATACTGCAAACATCAAAATCTTGCATTTCATTATACTTTGACCAAAACAGGGACGGGGAAGGGGATTTAAAGAATTCCAATGTATAAAACACAATCCATACATGTAAAATATAACTTATGTTTATTCAATAGCACAGCAACCAGAGTACCCACAATGCAGATATCTTGTTTTATGTGAAGGTTCCACACATGAATCCAGAAATAGACGAAGGAACTTTACACTGCCATGAGTTTAGACACATGGTAATTGATTAACTAGCAAAGCTTACAGAAAAGTAACATCATGATTGACATCAAGAGGTGTTTTGTTTATACAAAGGCGACCACATGCATACGAACACCAATAGATAGAAAGATCTAGACATGAATTTACAGTAATTAACATTTGACAGATTATAATCAGCAGAGTAAAATATCACCATGACAACATCATTTATGGGGAGGGGATTGGGACACACAAATCAAACAAATGATACAAGTTGGATTTTATGTTCGTATCCATGGTAATTGTTACTCTGTAATTTTTTTTCCGCGAAACAGTGACTTTTATTCAAGAACAACAAGTGGAATATTCTTTAAGACAACAAGACTTAGTGACACCACAACTACATTTGGAGATGCTTTGCATATGTGAAGAAGTTCAGATAAAACTGATAAGCGGACTCAATATTAAATGTAATTTTGATCCCAATAATCAGTTATGGACTTAAAATCAATTCTCAAAATCCAAAACAAACATTGCCTTAGTAAATGACAAAGCAACAATAGATGACTGTCATGGCTCATTTTTCGGCGTTTTGTTACCTCTTGTAATTGCAAGATTCATCCTAAACCTTCCAGCATTTCATTATACTTTGACTAAAACTCAGTTTCAAATGACATAATAGAGATTAATAACAACAAAAATATGGTAGTGATCATGGCTCATTTTTTAACATTTCATTAGCTCTTGTAATTGCTAGATTCATCCAAAACCTTTCAACAAACTCAGTTTCAAATGACATAATAGAGATTTCTAGCAACAAAAATATGGGTATATAAATATAGAAAATACATATACAAAACAGGTTTTTGGTTGATTTCTCCCCTACACGCCACCTCTTCGTCAATCCATAAGATCAATTTTCTCAAAACAAGTGATAGGAACCAAATTGACAAACCACCATTCTGATTTCCATGTAAGTGGAAGCATATTATCTAAACAAAGAAGCTTCATAGAAAAAGTTTATCCAACAATCACTTCAAATATGGTGAAGCAAATCATAATGAAAAATAAAGAGGAGAAATATGAAACATGTAAAAGTGTTCAATTGACGAAATGCCTGTAGTCAGGAAAAATCAAAACAACAAATAACTTTAAATATTTCCAACAAACGATTCTCACAATCAAAAACTTCAATAGGGAATCCTTTTGTTGAGATGTCCCTTTTTCCAATAGATGACAGTTAGTGTCCCTTTTGTTAGCATTCACAATTGGTTCTCAAAATAAAAAAAAAAAAAAAAAAAAACATGGCCTTAAAGGACTCCAAAATGGGGTCTTAAAGAAAGGATTAGAAACTTTTTTGAAGGGGACACAAAATGGGGGCTCTTGCCTTTAGAATTTCTTTCAATTTAGTGGCATTTTCAGCTTTTTATCTCTTGAGCTACCTCCTTGAATGACTCCAAAACACTCTGTTTTGTAGAAGTTCTTATTGTTAGAAACTAAAAAAAAAAGGGAAATTATTTCCCCTTTCGGTGCCAACATTTTACAATGCTTGTATTTATAGTGGTTGCAAGTCTATGTATCAACCGTGGGGTAGTGGTGACTTAATCCAATTCTTGCTTTCTAGCTTCATGTCTTCCTAGGTTCCACAACCATGCACTCTAGATCAAGTATGTTACCTAATAGGGTATGTGTTTGTACAAACACTTATGCTCATCAAAACAAACATGGCCTTAAAGGACTCCAAAATGGGGCCTTAAAGAAAGGATTAGATACTATTTTTTTAACAGGACACAAAATGGGGCCTCTTGCCTTTATAAAATATTTCAATTTAGTGGCATTTTCAGCTTTTTATCACTTGAGCTACCTCCTTGAATGAACCCTCTTTTTTGTAGAAGTAATAGAAATTCTAATTGACAAGGCCCTATTCGTTTGAGTTTGTGACAACCGATTGTGATAATCCAGAATGAACAAGGCCTAAATTTTAGGAATAATGAAGGGGATATGACAATTTTTAGATCAAAAACTTCAATTGATAACCAAAGGGCTTTTCTAAAATGCTATTATTTTCTCTACAAAAATAAAACCACTTCTGCTCAGATAAAAGGTATGTCCCCTAGAAAAATAAATGAGTTAGAACATAATGAAGCAAAAAGAAAAAGGAAAAATCGCTTTGAGTGATAATGTGATTACACTCAAAGCGAAGTACTTTTTGAATTCTCTTTTTGCCAAGGGCAATGAATCCGCTAAATAATCGTTATTTATTTCCCCATTTTTCATATGAAAATCAAATTTTATTTGCCCTTTAATTTTTAACAGTGGGATGTTGATGATCTCTATTTCACCATTATAGTAGTAATAACCCAGTGCATCTAATCGGGACCCTTAGCCATATTTCCATTCATTCATCCGGAAACTCATTTTTTAATCATATCAGTACCTATTTAGAGACTTAAATAGTTCATTTTTATTTGTTTAGTTTCTGGTATAAACAATATAGTGTTCAATATGATCTTGAAACAACGATTTACACTATATATATATATATATATATATATATATATATATATATATATATATATATAGAGAGAGAGAGAGAGAGAGAGAGAGAGAGAGAGAAATTGTTGGTGCGCTGAAGTTGTTATAACGCCTCCCATTGGTGCGCTTAAGCGGGACCCAAACATTTAAACGAATGGGAGGTGTTATAACAACTTAAGCGCACCAAAAAAAATGGTGAGCTTAAGCGCACCAACAGTTTCCTCATAGAGAGAGAGAGAGAGAGAGAGAGAGAGAGAGAAGGGTTGCTGCGCTCGAGCACAGAAACAGGGGGGGCATTGTGGGGTGGGGGGGGGTGATCCTAACCATTCATTTGGAAGGCCCCATTAAGGATGGGGGGCCTACCAAAAATCAGCTCCATTGGATCACCTTAGGGTGTCCATTTGTCAAGCCAAAATTGGACAGATACTGTTTGTCCACAAATCTGTCCATTTTTTGCCTCACAAATGGACACCCTAAGGTGATCCAATGGAGCTGATTTTTGGTGGACACCCTACCCACGAAAGGGCCCATCAAATGAATGCTTTGGATCCCACCCAAAATGTGGCCCCACCCTGTTTCTGTGCTCGAGCGAGCGCAGCAACTTCTTGCTCATATATATATATATATATATATATATATATATAGGAGAACTTTAAGTCAAATCACTCTAGTTCGCATTCTCTCATCTTATGAAGTGTTGGATTCATCTTATCTAGAATGTTATTCGTTTCGGTACACAGTACGAAAATGGGCGCGGGTTTCGATAGTAGCCTAGTACATTGTATGGTGAGTAGGTTTTTTTTAGGTAGGTAAGCTGGGGTTTGGCGGGGAAAAGCACCACAAATGAGGTAAGCTGGTAGATGAGAAGGCTTAGATGGTTTAGTATTTTGGGTACTCTGTTTCTCTATGTGTGTGTCAATTCTCAAAGTCCAAAGTGAACAAAGCATAAGGGGATTAGAAATTAGTGAAAATGTCAAAAGAAGTGAACTTTATAAGGAATATGAAATCATAATCAACTAACAAATTTAGTGAGCTTAAACAACAAGATAAGTGCTGCCGAAATTTCAAAAGCATAAGATAATAGAGGAACCATGGTATGCGCGTGTAAATTATAAGCAGTTGGAGGAAAATGCCCTTATTGATTTCTGTCTTTCAAAGGACGAAAATAACTCTTGCAATTCAGGTACTCTCTCTCTCTCTCTCTCTCTCTCTCTCTCTCTCTCTCTCTCTCTCTGCATATGTTGAGATGCATCTATCTTTCTTAATCTTGTGGATTGTCATTTTTTGTGATCCAGGTTGCAGATGAACCATGTTTGTGTTGGATTTTGTTCCAATTAATAGTTTCAAATTATCAAATTAAATTTGAGGCTTTAATGATGACCTTTCATATTCGTTGAAACTCCAAAAGTACTTAGATAAGTGAATGAGTTGGAGTAATGAATCTATTTAATGGTTCACAGTAAGAGGTTCATGAAAGCTTTGACTCTTTGTGAGCAACTCTTCACATTCCACGACTCTTTGATTAACCTATTAATGGTGACTCTTAGTTTTGAGTACTCTCATTAGTGATGACTCTTGGGATTAATTAAAGATTCATGTATGACTCTTAGTAGGCTTTGAATCTACAAAGAGTCACCTAGAATTCTATGAATCCATAAATTGTCACATTGAATGGGTGTATCTCTTTAAGGAGTCCCTTGGTTTTCCAAGGAGACCTTTGGGTTGCTATTTGAGCTCTATAAATAGAGCCCTCATTCTAGCATCCAAGGACATGAAAAAAGAGACTGCTCTAGAGTTTTAAGAGTAATAGAAAATGTTCATTAGAGAGCTTGCCTTATAGGATTGTTGAGTGGTGCATTACAGCAATCCATTCTCCTGTTGTTGCTGGAAGCGGTTCGGTTGTGTGATCATTGCACTGGAGTTGGGCCGAATAACACTTTAAGGTGGGCGTTCGAGGACGTACGACAATATCACAATACAGATTGTTTGTCATCATCTATTGCTTTCTACCGCTTGCTCCAACAGTTTGGTGAGAACCCGGTTAACCATTTTTAGTGATCCGGGCCACAAATGACTTGTGTTTCAAGTCATGCGATCCAAATCGTGGGCGGACTCCTTGTAACACCGATTTGATTTTTCCTATCACCGTGTATTTAATTTTGGGAAAAAAGAAGAAATGATAGAAAAGACCATAATTGCTTGTCTACCATTTTAGTCTTTGCCCTAATGATGCCCAATAATCATGACAAAGTTGTCTCCTTGAGGATTTTGTTGTAGTGGGCCTACGTATTACCGTAGAAAAGAGACCTTTATATAAAAGGAGTCTCCTTGTTTGTGATTGCAATAAGCAGAAGCTGGAAATACCCCACAAATGGACTACATATATACATTAAAATAAAGGAGTGTCCAGTCAATTTTGCATAGAGAAGTGCCCACCCATATGAATTACAAGTATAAAACAAATTTAGCTATGAGGTGGCTCTTCACTCTTGAAAAAGAAGAGCCTCAAAATGGCTTTCTGTGAAATTGCTATGACACTCCAATGGACACTAGAAATGAATTGTGACCAACACTCAACCATTATGATCTGAAAGCACTCCCAAAAGGATCCGACTGATAAGGAATCTGAATGTGACTAAGACATAGGTGCATCCATTGATACTTCTAAGTAGGAGTGGGAGGCCAAACTCTCACATCTAATACAACATTTACTGCTAATCTTGTAATATGGGTGCACTTTATTTTGAATTAATCAGTTCCCTAATTTCTTTGGCAAGATAATTATGTTGCGGGTGTGCCCTAGAAATTCTTAGATGGGATTTCGTGCATACTAAAAAAGAAAAAAACAGAAGAAAAAGGGAACAAGATTTCTCACATCTGAAGAGATTATTTGTTCGGTTCTACTCTCAATCCCCAACTCGGTTACCATATCTTTTTGAGAATCATTTGGAGTCCAAAACCGATTATCGAACTTAAAATTAAACGCAATTTTGAGTCCAATGATCAGTTTTGCACTCAATCAATTATCAAAATCCAAAACTAACTTTTCCTTGATGTACGAGATTTAAAAAGTTATGATGTAAAAGTAATAAGTAAAAAAGAAAAAAAATTACATGGGAGCGGAAAATAAGAAAGTGGAGGATCCAAATTAAGCTTGGAACTACTACATATAGGCAATTATTCAAATTCAACAAAGAAAAATACACATTATTGGATATTAGGACTGCATGATACTGGGGATTTTGGGTCACAAGAGATCCGAAGAAAGGCCTTTAAGAAGGATGATTCAGATCAATAAAAGATAGTGGCACTACGCCATGGCGATCGTGCCTCATCGTATTAAAATGAGGTCGCGCCTTACTGAAGTATTTCTCTATGCCTCTGATGACTTTCAATTTCTCACTTGATGGCTAATCTTCAAAAGGTAATAAAATTGTTTCTGATAAAAAGGCAGATCTTGACCCAAATTTTTTAAGCATTAGTTCTTCTTTTGCCCAAGGATGTTTGGGACCCTTTATGGCTGTTAAAATCAATTGGCCATGACTTTCATTCATGTATTCATCTTTCTTAAAGTAGAAAAGACCAAAGACAACATCATACCTTCAAGAATATGAGCACTATCCATAACCACAACCACAAACACCTGGTTTGGTGATGGGACAAACCCTTATTTGGCCCACCTCAAATCCTCATTACTTTGACTAGTTTGAAGAATTCATTAAAATTGTTGTAAAACAAATTTTACATCCATTTTTTAAGTGAAAAAAATGTTCATAAATTTCTTTTACGCCTACTTAACGTCGAAATAAACGGAGCCTAAGGCTGTGTTCGGCTACGATTTTCTGAGATTTTCTGCTCAAAATCCTCGAAAAATCTAAAGCTTGTATGGTATTAATTCAAACAATTCTGGGGATGGCTTGTTTTACTCAATTATTTTCCTTTAAACACTAGAAATTACATTACTTCTAGAATGATATTATACTTTCACCTATTTAAGGAGAATGATGCTTTGTACAGCACATATATTGAATATCAGTTTGTATACTCATCAAGAACCATCTAATCTTGAATAAGTTGTAATCAAGAGTGGGGCCCAATACATGTTGGGTAGGTGATGGCCCGCCCCAGTTGGCTAGTTCCTTGATTACGTCGTGGGTCCACTGCGTTCTGATTGTGATGGCCAGCATATAAGTGCATAAGCCACATATTCCTTTATTTAAATTCCCCACATTCTTTCCATATTAATCGTTAATCAAGATTTCATTAATGATTAAAAAAGTATGGTTATGAATAGATATACATGGGTTCATATATGATGGATGCATCGTACAAATGGGATTCACTTATTAAATGATCCAAACAATAATTTGTTTGAGTGTAAAACAAGGTGATTCGTCCTGTTATTAAACCATGGTCATATTAATTTCAGTTACACACACATGGGAATTGATATCCGCCCCTTTTTTTTTTTTACTTGGGATAGCCCCCTCCATTGTATTTATGACCAGGGTTTTAAATTTCAGTTTCTATTTCAGTTTTGATCATTGCAGAAATGAAAATGTTTCAGCTTTGGTTGGAAATTTTGGTGGAAATTAATCTTATAAAATCACAAACACACACATATGGAATTTGCTAGGGTCCAACACAAAAGGCATTTCGTGGAATGTTTGTTGCATGAGAGAGCAGCCACCTCATAATAATGACAAAATCTGTTGGAAAGTGGAAATGCTAGAATAGGCACAAATACACATTTAGAAACCATCACATAAGCAAGACAACCATTATAATGGTTTTAAAACATTGAACACCTAGTGACATGGATGCAGTGTCGAACATGGTTGATACTTTAGTACATAACAAATTTCACAGGTAAATCATATAAATATTTATACATAATGCATGTACCACATTTTGCATGTCATTCATATAAATATAATTATGTAAAACATAATGATATAGTATACATTATTACACTTATGATCTTGTTTTATGCATTTCGGTCATTTCGGAGGACATGGAAACAGAAATATTTCGATTGTTTCGTGTCACTTTCAGTGGGAATTTAAAACTAACTACTCTTATTACACTAGAGGGCCAGGGGTTGTCCCGGCAAATATATCATTTTCTTATATTTGCTAGGGACCATCATAGAAGGCATTTCGCGGAACGGCTATGTGGCTGCTCCCTCATGCAACAATTGTTCCGCGAAATGCCTTCTGCTATGGTCCCTATGTATGTATAGCATTTCGCAGCTGGCCAACTGGTCAGTTGCATGTATAGCATGACGCGACAGACCAGCCGCAAAATGCCTTTTGCGATGGACGCTAGCAATTCCCCTAATATATATATTATGAGCAATGATAGATACAAGGGAGCCCTTGCATAAAGAGCCAAAAAAGGGCTCTGGATTGGATTCACGTCATCAAATGTAATTGATTTTACTTTTTGAACCAATTTTAAATTGTAACTGAAAATGATGTGGATCCAATCCAGAGCCCTTTTTGGGCTCTTTATGCAAGGGCTCCCTTGCATAAAGCCCTTATATATATATATATATATATATATATATAACAAGCTAGGAGGAAAAGCCCAAGCTCTTTCGAATTTTTTGAAAATTCGGTGGAATTTACACCTCGCTTTTTTTGACTTTTTCTAACAAAGGCACCCATTCAACCCACATATTTTCAATCCTACCCCCTCCCTTATTTTTTCTACATATTTTTTAAATAACGTTTGTTTTTGCTGTTTCATATCTTTTTTTGGCCGTGTCGTGCATTTTTTTTTATTTTTTTACACAACAATTCATTAGAAAATTTTGTATCATATACTCTTTTTTTCGCCGCATCGTGCATTTTTTTAACACTTCTTTTGCATTTTTTCGTTACTTG
>NW_027518696.1:11537500-11610000 GCF_043159265.1 Tasmannia lanceolata | reverse complement strand
CAACCTCTGATGTGGTCCGTATAGTTCTTTGTCGGCCCGTGCATCACACAGGTTTTTTACGTGTGTGTGTGTGTGTGTGTGTGTGTGTGTGTGTGTGTGTGTGTGTCTATATATATATATATATATATATATATATATATATATATATATATATATACTAGTGGGACACCCGTGTGATGCACGGAGAGAGAAAAAAATGCTATAAAAATGTGTTTTTTTTTTTTTTTTAAGAGAAGGAATGCAATTTGGAAATGCAGGTTGTGACTAAAAGCAGGTGTAAAAAAGACTGGTTATTCTTATAAATTATAAGTTTCATGATAGAAACAAAAACATTATCATAGATTTGTCAACTCCCTACAAAAATCATAAAAAGCTAATAGACAGGGAGAGATTTGCAATTAGGGGTGAAACTCGGGTCAGATCGGGTCAATGCCAACCCGAACTAGTTCTACTCGAGGAACCATTTGCTCAACCCGAACATGATCCGACCCGACTTCCAACCTGATGAGTTTCAACCTGACTCAACCCGATGAACCTTTTTTTCCAACCCGGACCAACTCGAGTTTTTAAGCATACTAAAAATAAAAAAGATAAAAAGATGTCGGGTTTCACTCAGGTTGGGTTGGCCAAGCTCTCAACCCGAACCCAAATATTGACGAATACAGGACACCGTTACAAATATTGACGAATTGCGTGCACCTTCAGAGGAACAACAATTATGGAATCCTCTATAGATTGGAGGGCTAGGATCAGCCCATGGAAATGATTTTACGGGCACATCCTATTTATGTTGTGTTCCATCACACGGACGGTTTGGATCAACCTATGATGTGGTCCGTATAGTTCTTTGTCAGCCCGTGCATCACAAAGGTTTCTTTTACGTGTGTGTGTGTGTGTGTGTGTGTCTATATATATATATATATATATATATATATATATATATATTTATACACTAGTGGGACACCTGGGCGATGCACTGAGAGAGAAAAATATGCTTTAAAAATGGTTTTTTTTTAGGAGAAGGAATTCAATTTGGAAATGCAGGTTGTGACTAAAACCAGGTGTAAAAAAGACTGGTTATTCTTATAAAATAAAAATTTCATGATAGAAAGAAAAACATTATCATAGATTTGTCAACTCTCTAAAAAAATCATAAAAACCTAATAGAGAGGGAGAGATTTGCAATTAGGAGTGAAACTCGGGTCAGGTCGGGTCAAGGCCAACCCGAACTGGTTCTACTCGAGGAACCATTTGCTCAACCCGAACCTGATCCGACCCGACTTCCAACTTGATGAGTTTCAACCTGACTTAACTCGATGAACCTTTTTTTCCAACCCGGACCAACTCGACTTTTTAAGCATACTAAAAATAAAAAAGATAAAAAGATGTTGGGTTTCACTCAGGTTGGGCTGCCCAAGCTCTCAATCCGAACCCAAATATTGGCGAATGCAGGCCACCTTTACAAATATTGACGAATTGCAGGCACCTTCAGAGGGACAACAATTATGGAAACCTCTATAGATTGGAGGGCTAGGATCAGCCCATGGAAATGATTTTACGGGAACAACCTATTTATGTTGTGTTCCATCACATGGACGGTTTGGATCAACCTATGATGTGGTCCGTATAGTTCTTTGTCAGCCCGTGCATCACACGGGTTTTTTTACGTGTGTGTGTGTGTGTGTCTATATAATATATATATATATATATATATATATATATATATATATATATTTATTTATTTATTTATATATATACTAGTGGGACACCTGTGCGATGCACGGAGAGAGAAAAAAATGCTTTAAAAATGTTTTTTTTTAAAGAGAACGAATGCAATTTGGAAATGCAGGTTGTGACTAAAAATAGGTGTAAAAAAGACTGGTTATTCTTATAAATTAAAAGTTTCATGATAGAAACAAAAACATTATCTTAGATTTGTCAACTCTCTAAAAAAATCATAAAAACCTAATAGTGAGGTAGAGATTTGCAATTAGGGGTGAAACTCGGGTCAGGTCGGGTCACGGCCAACCCGAACTGGTTCTACTCGAGGAACCATTTGCTCAACCCGAACCTGATCCGACCCGACTTCCAACCTGATGAGTTTCAACCTGACTCAACCCGATGAACCTTTTTTTCTAACCCGGACCAACTCGAGTTTTTAAGCATACTAAAAATAAAAAAGGTAAAAAGATGTTGGGTTTCACTCAGGTTGGGTTGCCCAAGCTCTCAACCCGAACCCAAATATTGACGAATGCAGGACACCTTTACAAATATTGACGAATTGCGGGCACCTTCAGAGGAACAACAATTATGGAAACCTCTATAGATTGGAGGGCTAGGATCAGCCCATGGAAATGATTTTACGGGCACATCCTATTTATGTTGTGTTCCATCACACGGACGGTTTGGATCAACCTATGATGTGGTCCGTATAGTTCTTTGTCAGCCCGTGCATCACAAAGGTTTCTTTTACGTGTGTGTGTGTGTGTGTGTGTGTGTCTATATATATATATATAAATATATATATATATATAATATATATATATATATATATATATATATATATATATATATATATATATATATATATATATATTTATACACTAGTGGGACACCTGGGCGATGCACTGAGAGAGAAAAATATGCTTTAAAAATGGTTTTTTTTTAGGAGAAGGAATTCAATTTGGAAATGCAGGTTGTGACTAAAACCAGGTGTAAAAAAGACTGGTTATTCTTATAAAATAAAAGTTTCATGATAGAAAGAAAAACATTATCATAGATTTGTCAACTCTCTAAAAAAATCATAAAAACCTAATAGAGAGGGAGAGATTTGCAATTAGGAGTGAAACTCGGGTCAGGTCGGGTCAAGGCCAACCCGAACTGGTTCTACTCGAGGAACCATTTGCTCAACCCAAACCTGATCCGACCCGACTTCCAACCTGATGAGTTTCAACCTGACTCAACCCGATGAACCTTTTTCCAACCCGGACCAACTCGAGTTTTTAAGCATACTAAAAATAAAAAAGATAAAAAGATGTTGGGGTTTCACTGAGGTTGGGTTCCCCAAGCTCTCAACCCGAACCCAAGCCCGAACTCAACCCAGGCCAGTTGGTAAAGCTTGGGAAAACTCAACCCGAACCCGAACATGAACCCGACCCAAACTCAACCCGACTTTTTTTCTGGTTGAACCCAACCCGAGTTGCACCCTTATTTGCAAAATCAATCCTAAATTTTTAGGTGTACAATTTAGAGAGAGATTATTAGAGATTAAAATCAAATCAAGATCAAATATTCTGGGATTAGAAGATTTGATTTGATAGGCTATATTGGTTGGTTGGATTAGATTAGGCAAGTGAGTTAGATTAGGATAATGTATTTCCATAATTATCTTATCCTCTCGCTTTGTGTATTATTTGAGTGTTCTATAAAAACACTCAATGTGCTTAATGTAAATCATCCAAGAATTAGTGAAATCTTTTCCTAATTTTACATGGTATCAGAGCATAACGATCCTCTGCCCTGAGCACAACAAAGAGTATTGTCTTCCTCCAGCAGACGGCCGATGTAGCCGTCCGCCGGCCCAAATCTCTTCGCCTTCTTCCGCTCTCTCATAATCGCTCTACTTGTTAAACCAAAAGTCTAGCCCCACCCCAAGATTTGATAAAGGCAGCCATACATTATGATTTCCTCTTATATTCAGATCTTATCATTCTCCTTGAAATAAGTCTTTTTGTCCCCCACTATTAGTATTTGCACCGCTCCTTTTTACACTATCCAGTGTTTCTTATGATCATGATGTTTGCCAATAATTATTTTGCTCGGCCTATCATTGTCGCCCATCTCTTTATTTATTTTTCTTCTTTGTTGCCTATTCCGGCATTGGTCCATTGTGACCCATTTCTTGCCCATTTTGGCATTGGTCCATAGTGTCAATTTTCTTGCCCATTCCGGCATCGGTCCATAGTGACCCATTTCCAGAAGGCGGTATTCAAAATCGGCCTAAATATGACTCGCTCATTCAGGCTTGAGTCAAATCCAGTTCATTGAAGCTTTTCGCGGCTCATCTTTCATGCGGCACATTTTTCAACAACATGCGACAATATCGGCGACATATATCAAACAGACATCAATCGTGGCAGTGTGCATCAAAATTTACAAATTTTTCTATTTCTTTTTGGGGATATCTATTGTAATCAAACATATATCGATTGCGTTTGAGGGGGCATATTAGAGAATGAAATCAAATCAAGATCAAATATTCTGGGATTAGAAGATTTGATTTGATTATGCTATATTGGTTGGTTGGATTAGATTAGGCAAGTGAATTAGATTAGGATAATGTATTTCCATAATTATCTTATCCTCTTGCTATGTTTATCATTTGAGTGTTCTATAAAAACACTCATTGTGCTTAATGTAAATCATCCAAGAATTAGTAAAATCTTCTCCTAATTTTACAGAGATCGAGCACAATAATTTAGGTACGAAAAAATCCTACAGAATAGGATAGAGGGCATTAATTTAGGAAAAAAAAGGGAAATGTTATCAGCACTACTGTATTTTGATGATCACACTCCTCAATTTATTAAAAGTATGGTATGGGCCGCACCATAGGATGATCCAAACCGTCCATTAGATGGGCCGCAGGCTAAATAGGTCGTGCCCCCAAAATCATTTCCATAGGTTGATCCTAACCCTCCCCTCTACAGATCGGAGGGTTAGGATCAACCTATGGAAATGATTTTTGGGGCACAACCTATTTAGGCTGTGGCCCATCTAAAGGATGGTTTGGATCATCTTATGGTGCGGGCCATACCGTACTTTTAATAAAGTGTAGAGTGCGATCATCAAAATACAGAAGTGCTCATAACATTTCCAAAAAAAGTAGGGAGATGATTTTTTCACCAGTAAATCATAGGTTAAATATAAGATTTTGTGCCTGAGTGGCAAACACCAAATGTTCCTCATCAAATAAAACGTCATCAAATCATGGTTTAATCCATGACTTAAGAGATACTTTCCAACATAGATCCTGAGAACCAATTTTACATCGAAATTGGAAAAAAGAAACTTAAAACTAATTACATGTCAATAAACACAGTGCATAAATAGGTCAATGTGCGTTTGAATATAGGTAGTTAAATACTTAAATAGAGAGTTTTGAATGAGCATTTTGACAAAAACAGAGTGGGTATACATAGGAAACTCTGTTTTAGTACCGCTCCTGCACCCGTCCATGATTGCTACCACTTACTACAGACCTTTGTGTGGGGATCCCCGGAATTCATGGCTGCTTTCTAGTCCTATTCCTGCAGAAGAACAAAACCAAATAAAAATAAGATAACTTTCTTGAGGAGGATTTGTACAGCGTAAATGAGGAAGAGAGGAGAGGGGGCAACGAACAAACAGAAACCCTATATTTTGATGAAATCTGGGAGGGGCTAGGGATTGCCATGCTGGATCATGGTGATGAAAAATCAGTCACCTAGGAGGAGGGAGAAAAGACAGGGTCAGAGAGAGAGAGAGAGAGAGAGAGAGAGAGAGACGGTACCTAGGAAAAGTAATGGCCTCGAGACCATCCGCTGTGTGTGCGTGAGAGAAATTCCATCCTCCAGCGTGATAGAGTGAAACGGTAGAGGAAAAGGCAGAGGAAATCGTGGGTAGGAATGTGAAATGGCAGATCATGGAAAGATTATAATAGTAGGAAACTTGGCAATAGGAAAGTTTCAATTGGAGTGGGGAATGTTTTTTTTTTTTGAAGAGGGCAACATAATATATATATATATATATATATATATATATATATATATATATATATATATATATATATGAGGAAAGTGTTTCTACTCGGTCCCCTAGATAAGCTTATCTACTCCTCCCTTTAAAAAAATACAGTGGGCCCACGCTGTTTGGATGATCCAAAGCATTCATTTGATAGGTCTTAACATAGATAGGGTGTGCCCAAAAAATCAGCACCAAAGGGTCATCCTAGCCCTTCGTTTTGTTGGGCACACCGTGTCCAAAATGGACGCATATAAACGTGGATGTTTATATGTGTCCATTCTGGGCACCACAAGGCACTACAAAACGAAGGGCTAGGATGACCCTTTGGTGCTGATTTTTTGGGCACACCCTATCTATGTTAAGACCTATCAAATGAATGCTTTGGATCATCCAAACAGTGGGCCCACTGTATTTTTTTAAAGGGAGGAGTAGATAAGCTTATCTAGGGGACCGAGTAGAAACACTTTCCTCTATATATATATATATATATATATATATATATATATATATATATATATATATATGAGGAAAGTGTCTCTAGTCTCTCCCCTAGATAAGCTTATCTACTCCTCCCTTTAAAAAATCACAGTGGGCCCACGCTGTTTGGATGATCCAAAGCATTCATTTGATAGGTCCTAACATAGATAGGGTATGCCCAAAAAATTAGCACCAAAGGGTCATCCTAGAACTTCGTTTTGTGGGGCACACCGTGTCCAAAATGGACGCATATAAACGTGGACGTTTATATGTGTCCATTCTGGGTACCACAAGGCCCCAGAAAACGAAGTTCTAGGATGAACCTTTGGTGCTGATTTTTTGGACACACCCTATCTATGTTAGGACCTATCAAATGAATGCTTTGGATCATCCAAATAGCGTGGGCCCATTGTATTTTTTTAAAGGGAGGAGTAGATAAGCTTATCTAGGGGAGAGACTAGAGACACTTTCCTCTCTCTATATATATATATATATATATATATATATATATATATATATAAACAGAACCGAGATGGTCCTGAAGGAACAAAGAGAATAGAAACATAGCAATACAATAAGTCAAGAAGGGAGATAGTCAAAGCACTCAAACTCGGCCCGAAAAATGCCTTTCTTGGCCAGGGAGTCGGCATCCGCATTGGCTGATCTCCTGACATGGCGAAAAACTATGGAGGAGCCCTTAGATCTATCCTCTATCTCCTCTAAGAGAGGCAAAAATCGCCATGGGGGAGAAGCGGCGCCCGAAAGCCAGCGAATAACATTTAAGGAATCCCCTTCGACTATAATTCTGTCACACTCCAGGCGAGGCATGGAGTGAAGCCCGCTGTGCACGGCTCTAACCTCTGCCTCATTCGAGTCTGCCAAACCAATAGGCCCCGAGTAGGCCCAGAGGACTTCCCCTTTGTGGTTTCTACATAACCCCCCTACTCCTGCCGCTCCTAGGTTGCCGATAGAGGAGCCATCAAAGTTAAGCTTCAGGGACCCCGGCGGAGGAGGAGACCAGGAGGGTCGGGTTTTCACTTTGGTAGCCGATTCCATACAGATGATTGACCATCCTTCCCAGAGGTCAAAAGCTGAAACAAAACGAAAAAGAGGAAGTATACGGGCCCAGGAGATGACCGCAGCTATCACCTGAATATAAATCCAATATGGAGAACTAGCCTTCCCTTCAAAGACACGCGCATTCCTCTCTTTCCACAAAAACCACCATGAGGCTAAGAGACACATCTTCCACAGAATTCTGCATTTCCTTTTCCAAGGAGCCCATTCCCAACTCTGAATAAATTCAGCCATAGAATTGGAAGGGACCCAACTGATCCCAAACCGAGAAAAGCGAAGACCCCAAATAGATCGAGCAACCTTACAGTGTATAAAGAGGTGGTCTATGGATTCTCCTGCGGATAAACATAGAGGGCAGTGATCCACCAGCCACATTCCTCTCTTCCTCAAGAAATCCATAGTTTGAATGCGGCCCCAGCTAACCGACCACCCAAAGAAAGCAACTCTGGGAGGGCAAGATTGGCGCCAAACCGAGGAGGACACATGCTCCACTAAAGGAGGGATCAGGTGGTGATAAAAAGATTTGACGGAGAATATCCCCGACGGATTCCAAATCCAAATTCGACGATCTACGCCCGAAGACTTGATGAAGCAAGAGTCCAATAAGGAGAGGAGGGCGCTGTGAGATCTTAACTCCCTAACAAAGAAGGCTCTGCGGAACTTAGGAGCCCACGCCACTTTTCCCTGTTCCCCTACAAAACATTCCGATACCCAAGCCTCTTTCTGAGATGAAACGATAAATAAGTCAGGATACATAACTCGAAGGGGATCAGCAGAACACCAAGGGTCCTGCCAAAACCGAATCCGATCCCCCCTATATACTCTGTATCGAACTCCAGGAGCAAATAAAGACTTCAACTGCAAGATGTCCCTCCAAACCGTAAGCCTTTTGTTTTTAAAATTATCAACTGATTCCCAATGCCCATGAGATGAACCATACTTACTTTCAATGACCCGGACCCACAAAGAGGAGTGTTCTTCGCCATATCTCCACAACCACTTGCCCATAAGGGCCTGATTAAAACTCTGAACCCTCCTGATACCCAAACCGCCATTTTTAGTAGGCAAGCAGACCATACTCCATTTAATCAGGGATACCCCCTTGGAAGACCCTGAACCGCCCCACAGAAAACGTCTCTGAAGTTGCTCGATGCGCTTAGCAACAGAGGCGGGACATTGAAAAAGGGATAGAAAATAAATCGGCATATTGGATAGAACGGCCTTTAGAAGCACCAATCTACCTCCTTTGGAAACCAACCGGCGCTTCCAGGTGGCCAACCGACGCTCGATCCTTTGTATAATAGGAGCCCATAGGGTGTGTTTCGGTCGACCCACTCCGAGAGGAAGACCCAAATAGGTTGCTGGAAAGACATCTAGACCACACCCCATAATTCCGGCGAAAGAGGATGCATCGCTCTCAGAAACATTAATCGCGTACATCTGAGATTTGGCGAAATTGGATCGTTGCCCCGAGACCATCTCATAACAACGAAGCATGGCCTTAAGATTGAGAACCTTTTTTCAGCAGACTGCACAGGGATTCGGCCACGATCAGGAAAAGAAAAGGAGATAGAGGGTCTCCCTGCCGCAAGCCTCTAGATGATTTGAAAAATCCTTTTGCTGATCCGTTGATGAGGACAGAAAACCAGGCGGATGATAAGCAGTTCCGAATCCACCCTCTCCACCTACCCCCAAAGCCCATACGACCCATGAGAAAATCTAAAGCGGCCCAATCCACCCGGTCATATGCTTTCTCCATATCGAGCTTGCATAAGATGCCGCCTTCCCCTTTCCTCCGGTAATAGTCAATGGCTTCATTAGCTGTTAAGGAACAATCAAGAATTTGACGATTGCTTAGAAAAGCACTTTGACTTACCGAAATAATAGATGGAAGAACCACTTTGATACGGTCCGCCAGGACCTTTGCGAGCACTTTGTAGAGGCTGCCCACCAAGCTAATCGGGCGAAAATCTGATACTTTTGATGCTCCTTCAATTTTTGGAATGAGGACTAGAAAAGTTGCACCCGTCCCTTTGTCGAGGAGAGCACCCTCAAAAAATTCTAGGAAGAATCGAAGAAGGTCCGATTTTACTGTTTCCCAACAAGTCTGAAAGAAAACCAAGCAGAAACCATCGGGACCAGGGGCTTTATCTTTTGCAAGAGAGAACAGTGTTGTTCGGATTAGACGGAGTGGTGGAATGTTAAACGGCAGTTTCTATCCTGGAGGCTGGAGGGAACCTGAGATTGTAGGAAACTCGGCAATAAGAAAGATTCCAAAGACATTGCCAAATCGAAAAGAAATCTAAACATGGAACAGGCTAAGTTTTTTTAAGGAACTGGGAGTTTGAAATACAACTTATTCATTTTTTTAGTTATTTTAGAAAATTAAGATGCCACGTTGGATATTAGCGGATGGAGGGACTGTCCACGTGGGCATAAATAGCGAAACCCCCGTGTGTGTATGTGTATATATATATATATATATATATATAGTAGTGGGACACCCGTGCGATGACACACACACACACAGATATATATATATATATATATATATATATATATATATATATATATGAGAGAACGGTTCCTACACATATGTGTAGAGAGTTCTCTACACACTAGCTTAAAATACAGTGGGGGCCCACATTGTTTGGGTGATCCAAGCCATCCATTTTAAAGGCCCTCACATAGATAGGGTGTCTACAAAAAATCAGATCCATAGGATCATCCCAACCCTACGATTTGTGGAGGTAAAATGGATGTCTTCAAACCTTCACAAATTAGTTCATTTTTTGCCTCCAAAGTTCGAATGGTTAGGATGATCCTATGGATCTGATTTTTTGTGGACACCCTATCTGTGAGAGGGCCTTAAAAATGAATGGTTTGGATCACCCAAATAATGTGGCCCCCACTGTATTTTAAGCTAGTGTGTAGATAACTCTCTACACATATGTGTAGGAACCGTTTTCTCATATATATATATATATATATATATATATATATAGAGAGAGAGAGAGAGAGAGAGAGGAAAAGGATTGTACACTCGACCGTACATAAAGTTAGGTACGGTAGAGTGCCAAATCACATGGGTCCCCCATTTTTGGTGGGCATCTAAACCATTCATTTGCAAGGCCCCATCATAGATAGGGTGCATACCAAAAATCAGCACCATTGAATCATCCTAACCCCTCCAAAACTGGAGGCCAAAATGGCCAGATTTGTGGACAAACACTGTCTGTCCATTTTGGTCTCCACAAATGGATGGGTTAGGATGATCCTATGGAGCTGATTTTTGGTATGCACCCTATCTATGATGGGGCCTTGCAAATGAATGGTTTAGATGCTCACCAAAAATGTGGGACCCATGTGATTTGGCACTCTACCGTACCTAACTTTAGGTACGGTCGAGCGTACAATCTTATTCCTCATATATATATATATATATATATATATATATATATATATATATATATGTAGACACACACACACACACATAAAAAAAACTGTGTGATGCACGGGCCGACAAAGAACTTTACGGACCACATCATAGGTTGATCCAAACGGTCCATGTGATGGAACACAACATAAATAGGTTGTGCCGTAAAATCATTTCCATGGGCTGATCCTAGCCCTCCAATCTATAGAGGTTTCCATAATTGTTGTTCCTCTGAAGGTGCCCGCAATTCGTAAATATTGGTAAAGGTGTCCGGCATTCGTCAATATTTGGGTTCGGGTTGAGAGCTTGGGCAACCCAACCTGAGTGAAACCTAACATCTTTTTATCTTTTTTATTTTTAGTATGCAACAGCCACCCAAATACCAAAATTCAGAAACACGAAGTTCAGCGAAATAATCTATGATCTTACCAGGCAGTTCAAGCACCAAAGCCCAAGAGCACGGAAGATCAGAATAATGGCAGAAGAAATCGGTGAAAAGAAATCAAAGACGAAAAGAAAATGCTTGAAAGTAAGAGTGGGAATGGATATTTCCACACCCGAGCTGAAGCATGGAGCTAAAAAAGAATTCTCGTCCTTTTTAGGATGTTCCAAAGAAGTCCACGAAGGTAACTGATTGACAGAATTCGTGCACATTAATTTTTCAAAACAGACCACCTTCTTTTTTGCAGCTGAGAAAAGTATGAAATGAGGGTATTAGGTATAGGGAAACCCAACATCTTTTTATCTTTTTTATTTTTAGTATGCTTAAAAACTTGAGTTGGTCTGGGTTGGAAAAAAAGGTTCATCGGGTTGAGTCAGGTTGAAACTCATAAGGTTGGAAGTCGGGTCGGATCAGGTTCGGGTTGAGCAAATGGTTCCTTGAGTAGAACCAGTTCGGGTTGGCCTTGACCTGACCTGACCCGAGTTTCACCCCTAATTGCAAATCTCTCCCTCTATTAGGTTTTTATTATTTTTTTAGAGAGTTGACAAATCTATGATAATGTTTTTGTTTCTATCATGAAACTTTTAATTTATAAGAATAACCAGTCTTTTTTACACCTGTTTTTAGTCACAACCTGAATTTCCAAATTGCATTCCTTCTCTTAAAAAAAAAAACATTTTTAAAGCATTTTTTCTCTCTCCGTGCATCGCACGGGTGTCCCACTAGTGTATACACACACACACACACACACACACACACACACACACACACGTAAAAAAACCCGTGTGATGCACGGGCCGACAAAGAACTTTGCGGACCACATCATAGGTTGATCCAAACCGTCCATGTGATGGAACACAACATAAATAGGTTGTGCCCGTAAAATCGTTTCCATGGGCTGATCCTAGCCCTCCAATCTATACAGGTTTCCATAATTGTTGTTCCTCTGAAGGTGCCCGCAATTCGTCAATATTTGTAAAGGTGTCCTGCATTCGTCAATATTTGGGTTCGGGTTGAGAGCTTGGGCAACCCAACCTGAGTCAAACCCAACATCTTTTTATCTTTTTTATTTTTAGTATGCTTAAAAACTCGAGTTGGTCCGGGTTGGAAAAAAAGGTTCATCGGGTTGAGTCAGGTTGAAACTCATCAGGTTGGAAGTCGGGTCGGATCAGGTTCGGGTTGAGCAAATGGTTCCTCGAATAGAACCAGTTCGGGTTGGCCTTGACCCAACCTGACCCGAGTTTCACCCCTAATTGCAAATCTCTCCCTCTCTATTAGGTTTTTATGATTTTTTTATGGAGCTGACAAACCTATGATAATATTTTTGTTTCTATCATGAAACTTTTACTTTATAAGAATAACCAGTCTTTTTTACACCTGGTTTTAGTCACAACCTGCATTTCCAAATTGCATTCCTTCTCCTAAAAAAAAAAAAAACATTTTTAAAGCATTTTTCTCTCTCCGTGCATTGCACGGGTGTCCCACTAGTATATATATATATATATATATATATATATATATATATATATATATATATATATGAGAAAACGGATCCTACACATATGTGTAGAGAGTTCTCTACACACTAGCTTAAAATACAGTGAGGGCCGACATTGTTTGGGTGATCCAAGCCATCCATTTTAAAGGCCCTCACATAGATAGGGTGTCTACAAAAAATCAGATCCATAGGATCATCCCAACTCTACGATTTGTGGAGGTAAAATGGATGTCTTTAAACCTTCACAAATTAGTCCATTTTTTGCCTCCATAGTTCGAATGGAATATGAAAGTATCTCCCTAAATTGAAGATAATTCAATATCATCAAGGTAAAGGTAGTATGTATGGGATGTAAAAATATGATGAGTTGTTATAGATGCAGACATCAGTGGGAGTACATAATGACTAAAGCCCTTTAGAATAATAATGATGTTTATTGGTTCATCACCCCAATAATTCTTATCCATCAGACTCGGGTGCACGAGATGAGATCAACGGTCATGAGGCATGCTGTCCATAGGAGTACAAAAAATCAAAGATTTAGACTTTCTTCTACAATCGCTAAAGGACAAAATGCATCAGTGCTTAGTAACAAAAGATGGTTGTGTTGATATCATTACAACTGTTGAAGCCTAAAAAGAGAGAGATGGTTGTTTAATAGAGAATATATATGATGGGTGGCCGTGAAAACACGTGAAGTCTAAAAAAAGTAGGTACGGCCCACTTTTTTTTAATGATCCAAACCGTTCATCTGTTTGGACACAACATAAATAGGTTGTGCCCCAAAAATCAGTTCAATAGGATGATCCTAACCCTCCGATCTGTAGAAGATTCCATAAATGATTTTTGGAAATCTCAATATTCAGATCAGTTCAGATCGGAGGGTTAGGATCATCCTATGGAACTGATTTTTGGGGCACAACCAACAACCAATTTACGTTGTGCCCAAACAGATGAACGGTTTAGATCATAAAAAAAAGTGGGCCATACCTACTTTTTTAGACTTCACGTGTTTTCACAGCCACCCATCATATAAATTCTCTGTTTAATATAAAGAGATTTTTGAATGATTTTTAGCCATCCATTTGATATTTATTGCTTTTTTATTCTCGCAAACTTTTAGCTGTAATAGCAAGGGGTGGAATTGATATTTCCACACCCCTTGCTATTTGAGGGGTTATAGCCAAGTATTGTTCGATGAACAGCATGGACCCAACAAATTTTTGGTATTCTCCGAAGAAGTACCTGCAGGTGACAGTGATCGTCAGAATCCATGCACACGATCTTAGACATTAATTTTTCAAAAGAAACCACCTTCTTTCCAAGAAAAGTTGAGAAAAGTACTGATGGGGTCTTAATTATGTGGGAATTGAGGAATTATGGATTCGGGTATCAATAAAATTTATCAAACATGCCTGCTTCTACAAAAACGGGTGGAAAAAAAGACCCCAATACCCTTCCGACTAGGGGTGCAAGTTTGGCCATGTCAGCCCTAACCCGCCCTGAGCCCGAACAGGATCAGGGCTGGATTTTCCAACCCTGATGTGGAGCCCCGATCCGAGAGAGGCGGGGGGACGAGCCCCCCAGAAAGTCTCTAGATCATCCATGTGAAGGAGAGCTCCACCAAGGAACTCTCGAAAGAGTGCCTCTCACAGCATGAGTGGCGATGTAAAGTGAGATATCTCTCGATTCGGGGACTAGCCCGGGTTCGAGACGCACCTTAAACAAAGAAAGAGTCGTCATCCAAGGAAGTGGGCCCTGGATCACATACTATGCTCTGTCGCAACAGATAACCAGAGATACAAAAGGTCCGTGCCTGATGACGAATGGGGAAGGGGTTAGGCACCCCCAATTCGCCCAAGTGCAAGCACCTAGTCTCTTATGCCATTTATTATTAACCTTGAAGAGTTTTTGGCGAAAATCTTGTGAAATGGGAACGAATATCCCCGAGATAACGTCTAGCTAATCATGCATGTCTCGGGGATGATTAAGAAGCACACACAAAAGAAACGAAAGACATGGCACCTAAGAATAGATAGGTTATGAGTGTCAGGCCTAATTGTTGTCTAAGTTTTGATGGGCAAACACGTGCATACTAAAGCTAAAGGTATAGGGTATGTACATGAAAGTAAGAAAACACAGCAAAACACACGACTCCACACGACAAACCCTAGACTCTAATGCGATACTTGACTCGGACCAAGATGGCCATCCATCCTGGCTGCACTACGTATCCCGGCCTCGGGAAGAATCAGAGTCAACGTAGTTCGGCGACCTATGCTAAACTACAATGCATAACCCTCTAGGACCGCTATCCTAGACTCGATCAACTAGACTCGACTAGTTTTTAAAATTTCTTGCTATTACTTAGGTTCAAGTGAATTGTAATTTTTAGGACTCCCTATATGTCCTAACTAATACAAACTTTGCCTTAAATTAATGCAGGTGAGCCCTACATCCTATGTGTGACTAGGCTGTGCGTCCTAAGGAAAATCATGGGCTATCTAAGCACGTTTTAGTCTAGCCATCGAATCGACTAAATGTCTAGCCGACCACGACTCGAGGCCTTCTAACTCTAGGGACACTCATACGACCAGATACAGTATATCAACACAATCAGGACAGACTCCTAATTCTAAAACACCCCAAATGCCTAGGACAGACTCCTAACTCTATAGGAAGATCTTTTAGAAAATGGCTTGCAAGGTTATTTTGAAGAATTTTTGTATTTTGGGAAGGTTTGAGAGGTTTTGAAGCTTATGGAAGTTTTTGAAGTTGTGACTGAACTCAGGATGCCAGCTGCAAGCCTGAGCTGCCTACGTACCCCTCAGCTAGGGATCAAGCCATCCGTAGTTCGGACCAGATTTTCCTAACTACACTCTTAATGACTCAAGATTTTTGAGATTTTTAATGTTTTGAAGTGTTTTTGTTATTTTTGACACAAGAGGACAGATCCTATCATCATAAGGGTAGGACAGACTCCTGTTATCCCACAAAGGTTAGACAGCATCCTATGCTTTGTGGGGAAATTAGACAGAATCATGAGTCTGCAAGGGTTGGACAGCATCCTATACCTTGCAAGAGCGGATAAAAATCACATGACTTGATGAGAGGATGGACAGAGTCCTAACCCCTATGATGATAGGACAGACTCCTGAAAGATTGACTCTCTAGATAAGGACAGACTCCTATGCTAAAAGTCTGACTCTCAAACTGGTGACTCTAAGAGAGGTGCTAACGAGACATGGCATGTCTCCTAAGGATGGACTCACTAACGAGACAAAGCTTGTCTCTAAAGGATATAACTTTCTCTGCATGAGACATAGCCTGTCTCCCTGAGGGTAAGTTTTTCTACGAGACAAAGCATGTCTCTCTAAAAGGGTGTGACTTTCTATGAGACAAAGCATGTCTCTTAACAGGGTAAGAGATTTTTGCACGAGACATAGCTTGTCTCCTAATAGGTAAGACATTTCTACATGAGACATAGCTTGTCTCCTAATAGGGTAAGACATTCATGCTGAGACATAGCTTGTCTCCCTAAAAGGGCTCTAGATAACTCTTTCATTGCCCTTGCAATGAAGAACTAAAGGTTTCAATGTATCTAAAAGACTGAGGATTCTTTACCTAAATAAGAGGAAAGAAGAGGGAAGAGGGTACTACCATGATCCAATAAATCCCTCTAAGGATGGGCTCGGGCTATCGCCTTCATCGCCCTTGCGATGAGAAAGGGATTTAATATTTACACATGTCTAAAAGACTTAGCAAGTCTTCTAAATGAGAGGGGAATGCTATCAAGACTAGGTAAGTTCCCTAAGGATGGGCTTGGGCTAGCGCCTTCATCGCCCAACCCCCTCTCAAACACCAAAACCAAACTGAAAATCCGATGCAATCAAAGTTAAAAACATACCTTGCCTATGGGACAATCACGTGAAAGTCAGGTTTGAAGGCTAAAACCCATCTCCGCCTAGTTAGTTTAATAAATGCATGAAATTTTGAGGATCACAAGTCAGGTTAAGAAAAGAAACCAAAGAATCGAGTCCTAGGCTGAAATAATCTGAATATTCGCATTAAAACCATGAAAAAAAAGGATAATAGGAGGTTGAGTCCTACCAAAGAGGTACAGCCAGGGTTCAATTCTTAAATCCATACTATTATAATGCCCAAGATCAAGTTGAGAATTGGGACCAAAATGCAATGACCCATCACTGTGCAATTCGGATTTACACATTAGAAACTCCAAGAGAAAAAACTCAATGCGACTCCCTATCTGTGTCATTTGTGTACACACCTTGGGGGGTCAAAGGAATACATGGGATAATAGGATAAGAGACTAAATTGTATTTGGAACTCCTTAAAAAAGAACATCAATTTTTCTGACTAAAATCATTTCTGCCTATGGAATAAGCATAAAGCTATAATTATTCATGGCAAGATAACGAAGGAAATGATTCATCAACAGGTTATCATTGATATCAATAGGCCTTCTCAAGGCCACTAAATAATCATAGAGCTGGGTTCAAAATGTCAATTGTGTTCTTAAAATGACCTTTATCGAGGAGCAACTACATAGAAGTTAAGCTAAACATGAAAAACATAACCACCAGTGAGCGCTAACATTAGAGGTTCTTCTTTTCTTCTCTCTTTTTTTTTTTTTTACAAGATGAGAAATGCCAGTCAAATATGATCTGTATCAGTATCGAACCAAACATATATTTAGCATCATGTCATGACCCTCATCAAGCACAGTAACTCAGCATGGCATAAATGAATCAAACCATTAAACCTGATGGGTGTAAAACCATTTAACAATGCCATCATCACAATAGAGTAGTGCAGATATTTGTCCTCTAACACTACCTTAGGGAAATGATATCATCACAACCTAATTTCTACTAACGCCCTAACTCATCTTGTAATCCAATATTATAAACACTAATCAAGGTCATCATAAATGCCCAGAAATGACTGAAATAGCAAAAAATAAAAGATGGAAGAAACAAATCCAGTTTGTGCATCTATCTAACATGGTTCCACTGATATTATTCCCTAAGCAAGGTTGCTTCAACCATTCATGGTTAACAAGGTCACTTAAATGAAAGACATGATTCAATTCTTTATATTTCCAAAACCAACCACAAACTTAATGTAATGAAAAACTCCATGCAACTGATTAACAAGGAGACATTAACTATACTAAACATGCCCAAACATATTGATTAGCACTCTAAACAAAACTTAAACAGAAGAGGGAAAATATAACCTGAAATTTGAAATAGTGATGAACGGGGCTCTAAATTTCGGACTCTTTCTAAGATTTCTGAGATGACCCAGATTCAGATATGAAGACAACAACGGCCGATCTTCGGGGTTTGCCGGAAGATGTTTGCCAATAAAATTGGAAGCTTCAGATGTTGATGGTCCGGCATGGCAAATCACCGGAATTATTTACAAATGAGCGGAGGTGAGTGGATTTGCAGAGAATGTAGAGGCAAAAGGTGAAAAGAAAATGGAAATGGGTTTGGAAAGGATTAATAGGGCTGCAATGAAGAAATTAATGGGAAAATTTTGGTAGTCACAGCTAGATGATGGTGGAATTTCAGGGGGTGAGATCTTACCAAACAAAATGGAGGAAAATGAGTGGATCTGATTGGGGTTAGGGTTTGAGATAGGTTTCCATGGCTGGATCTAAAGAAGATCAGATTTGAGAGATGGGTAGATGGTGGTGAAAGAAGAGATGTAAGAGAAGGATGGCCGGAGAGGGTGGCCGGAATGGGTGCCGGATTCCGGAAAAATCTGCCGGAGGAGATGGAGATGGAGATGGGCTGGCCGGAGATCGGAAATTGCAGAGGTGGAGAAGATGGCTGAGGAAAATGATGGTAGAGGTGGTTGTAGAGGTTTAGGGTTCTAAAAACAAATAGAGAAAATGGTGGTAGAACCGATGGTGGTGGTGGAGAGGGGGAAGATGGTGGATGGATGGGGGTTTGCCAACGACAAGAGAGATGGCTGGCCGGAGATGGGGGTTATGGAGGCTCGGTGAGATGGGTTCTGGTTTAGGTGGGTTTGATGTGGGTTATGAAATGGGTTTTGGGTGGAGATGGGTAGAGATGGTGGGAAGGTATGGATGAGATGGTGGGAAAAGAGAAAATGGATGGCAAGAGGCTGGGCGGAGTGGGATGGGCGGCTGGCCGGAGAAGGAGGTGGGTGGAAGAGAGGGATGAGATGGGTTTGGTGGAGAGGAAATGAGAGGTTTAGTGATGTATGGAAAGATGAATGAAGTGGGTTAGGGTGCCGGATTTAACGGAGCTTGCCGGATTCCAGAGGCTTGCCGAAGAAGATGAAGAGTCGGGATGAAATTAATGGCAGAAATGGTGGTTGAGCAAGGTGGGAAGATAGTGGTGGTGGGTTTGTGATGGATCTAATGGAGGTTAGGGGTTAGAGAAGAAGAAGGTGGTGTGGATGGGGGCTTGCCGACGGCAAGAGAGATGGCCGGAGAAGACGATCGGCCTCTCTCTCTCTCTCTTTCTCTGCTTTTCTTGATTTTTTCCAAATGAGAATCCCCTCTTTCAACCCTAATTCGATGCATATAAAGGGAAATTTTTAAATTTTTTCCTCCCCCCATCCTCCATGGATAGCCACCACCTAGTGTATTTTGCGACAATTTTTAACCTAAATGGGGGGGCCAAGTAGAAAACGGGGCGGAAATTTTCTTCTTTTTAGATGATCCTAACCCTCTAATTCGATCCAAAGGCCAATAGGGGTTGCTTACACCTTAAGTAATATCAGAATTTCAAAATTGCCCTTATAAAGATAGCAAACTCCCTTTTCGCCCTGAATAAGGAAAATGGTATCAACGCACCAAATTTTGATATTTGCACGACTCAACTTGTCTCTTCTTCTTCCTTTATGATTTTTGCAGGGTAGTTTATAAAATGACAATAATCACTGATGACCCCCTTAAACGCCTAAAGAAGATAAGCTATCTAACATGTCATCCGGAACTTAGGGGTACAAATAGAGGAGCGATAATATCAAAACTCACAGGCATTTCGAGATTTTTGCAAATTTCAGGAACACAGGTACGAGGACCAGGGTCGGCGATTCCAGGGTACAAATGCAATTTTGGGTTTTCCTAGGTTGCGAAATATGTTCAATGGGCTAGGCAACAACAATATTTCTCAAAATTTTTGGGTTTATTTCGCACTTCCGGACCTTGTCCAACCTCAGGATTTCATTCGGGTTTAGGGCCTGGTCAAAATGGGGTGTCTACGCCTGAGGGCAGGTCAAGGTTCATTTTTTTAGACCCTAACTCAGGTTGGGTCGGATTCTGGGTTAATGCCTCGGGTACCGTGACCCGGCCCGACCCTAAGTTTTCTATTATAGAATTGAACCATCTGTGCATGTTTCTTTTGCTATTGTTTTCTATTATCTTGGATTGATGTTTCTTTAGATTATTATTATTAATTGTCTCTGCTGCCCGTCATGTTGTTGAATTCATATTGTCTTATTTTGTTCCCTTTCTCTGTTTATTGATCATTTTGTTCTATATGATAGGTGGTTGCTTTATTTTTGGCAATCTTAACAGGTATTTGCACTAAGGTCAATCAGGGCCAGCCCGGCCCTGCCCAATCAGGTTCAATCAGGGCGGGCCAGGGCCGCATTGAGCCCTGTAGGGCGGACAATGGGTTGAGGTTTTTCGACCCTGACTCAAGGTCAGGGCCGAGATAATGGGATCCAGGGTTGGGCTAGGGTTTTGAAAAACCCGACCCTGTTGCAGCCCTACTTCCGACATGATATCAATCATCCTCTTATGTTGGTGCAAGACAGTACTTGCATGATTCTCTTTGCAGGTTCCTTCAGGTAGCTGAAATGACACATTGCGGTCAGTAGATTTATTCGGCGGTGTATCTGTATTGTACCAGTGGCGTATCTGTATTGTACCAATGGTGCACATGTGGCGTACCGGTGGCATACATATATTGTACCGGTGGCGTACTTGTATTGTTTCGGTGGCACAGACGTGGCGTACCGGTGGTGTATCTCTATTGTACCGGTGGCGTACCTCTATTGTACCGGTGGCACACACGTGGCGTACCGAGGCATATCTCTTTTGTACCGGTGGCGTACCTGTATAGTACCGGTGGCATACCTATAGAGAAATATGACGTGACGGGAGGTGGCACCATCATTATGAGGTGCCATTTTCTTCTTCCAGGAAGCGGTAAATCCGAACCGTCACCAACTTTCAATTTTCTATTTATAGTGGGCCTTGGGTTCTTCATTTTTCCCATCCCTTCTTCTCTCTTTCTATCTAGATACTACTACTACAACTCTCTTCTCTCAACACCATACCTGAAGATCATCCAGGATTCGCTTTTGTCGATGTGGAATCTTTACCAGACAATAAATACCTCCGGAAGTACAATGGAAAGCCGGTGACCAAGAGGAAACGTCGGGCAACTCTCCTCAAGGGGGAGAGCTCCAATCCTAATCCCTTCTCCTCCCCCTCCTCCGATGACTAGGGTTTGTGATCTTCTTATGAGGGTCGCCACCCTCGAGGAGGAAAATAGGGCTTTGAAGGCTCGGCTCCGAGGCTTATCCAAAGGTGCAGGTCCCTCTAGATACTGATACCATTGTATAGATGACTAATTGTTCAATACCAATGTATATATATTGGTAAAATCCATATCTTAAGTAGCCCAAATATTACGATTCTTAAGACTCTTGGAAAAATTCATATCTTAAGAAGCCCAAATATTATAATTCTTAAGATTGTTGGATAAAATGGACGGATCAGATTTCTACATATCTTATAAACAAATAATGAAGAAATGATATATGGCTTAGTCAAAACAAGTTTTTCGAATCTAAAACAGGTTACTGAACCGAAAACATGTTACTCGACCTCAAAACAGTGCAACTCGAAGCCAAAAATCCATGTACTGTAAATCAAACCATAATTGAAATAAAACATGGAAAAACATATTGCACTTATCTCTTTTGATGAAAACCATTTGGTAAAATCAGATTTGAAGAAAGAAAGAGGCTGAGTCGTGCCACTGGTCACTCTCCTTAAGAATCGTATCTGTCCCCTACCGGTGCAACCGAGATCCGCGAATCGACGCTCTAAGATAAAACAGCCAAATATGGCTCCAGTCCACGTGCACTCGCTAAATGTTTCTCAAAATTTCTAACAATATATAACATTCTTGTTTCTTTTATTGCATATAATCAAGGCCCATCTCATTCAAAATGAACTTTTGGTTACATCACAAATGAGTATTAATATGATAGAAAATGTCTGGGTAAATTCCATTTTGAACGGCAATTTACATTGTTATATAATAATTATTAAGTAAAATTCAAACCAAATTTATTACTGAATAATTTAATTTCAAATACCTTTGGCGTTCCCTCTTTTAAATAACACAAAAAAAGATTCAGCCACACCAAAAGAAAATGATTAGCTAGGTAAATTTCATTATAAAATAGATTGTTTGGTTCTTGGGTAGCCAAGTTGTCCATTAAATCATGCTCAATTGCATATAAACTTGAGATGAACAAAAAACATAGTGATAATTTAATAGCATACCCCTCATTCTTAAGAAAATGCCGACGTCCTTAATAAGTCGCCGACATCTTAAGAAAACATCGGCGCCTTATTAAGACGCCGGAGACTTTTTAAAGGATTTAAGGAGTAAGACATTTATCATTTTTCCACATTAATAGTAAGGGTTTAAGTCTCAGAGTTCTCTGCACATCACTGGCATATTTGTTGTTGTCTATCACGGATCAAATATTATTGTATTTTTGCTTGCTTCTATTCTATTGAATCTTGACAATCTGGGTTAAGAAGGTGGAGGGGGTGAAGTTACTTTTATGGTATACATGAGTGTTTGCTAGTGACCAGCTAGATATTCTTTCAGCCTTTCGAAAATTACATCGGAGTTTCAATGGAACTAAATCTAGAAAATGTTTGACTAAATGGGGTAGTTTCAAACTTATCCAATTGAATTGCCTCCCCCTCTATGGGCAATCAAAATATGGCGCCCACATCACGGGCAGTAAATGGTACCGACTGCCCTCTAAGTTTAAAGGACTTGGCCCCTGTTTCCTAAGTAGGAATCAACTCTTCCAGCAGGGCGTCCATAGGCATGTCCTCTATTTTTTGAACTAACGTGGAGAACAGAGTCCTCCCCAACTCAACCAGATGCTCCTTCCTCAGGGATAGTTGTTTATAGTAGTTTTTAAATTTGGTGGCACTGCATCTCGAATCATACGGAATCTGAAAACAAGACGATGTAATTAAGTTCTTCAACTGAAATCAAAATCATACCTAACGTAACTACCCACCCCATCTCTTACTACCCCTTTGATCTAAAGAAACGAATGGTAGTTACTCTTCCTCACTGGCGGGGCAATGAGGAAGAGTAAAACTTGATCTGGGAATGAAATAGAATGAAACAGTAACTAGTAATTTGATCTGGGAAATTTTTTTTAATTCCATGTACCGGTGGCGTTACTTACCTATCTGGTGGCATACCATCCATCTTTAAAAGGGTACGCCATCGGTACTGATCTGGTGTGATTAATCCTTCATTATTACACCGCCGTAAAGGATATAACGCCACCGGAATTTAAGATAATGCCACCGGAAAAATGGATAACGCCGTTGGTAATAGGATAACGCCCCCAGAAAACTAGATAACGCCAACGAAAAATTAGATAGTGCCACCGGAACTAGGATAACGCCACCGGTATTTTATTTACACAGTTAATGATAGCAAACGTGAATCGATAACGCCACCGCTATTTAATTTACCCAGTTAATGACAGCAAAGGTGAAGCGATAACGCCACCGAAAATAGGATAACGCCACTGGTATTTAATTTACCCAGTTAATGATAGCAAAGGTGAGTCGATAATGCCACCAGAAAAGGTAATAACGCCACCAATATTATGCTCACCCAGTTAAAGATAGGAAATGTGATTCGATAACGCCACCGGTTTTTTAAATGATTTTTTTTCAGTACTATATAGAGATTATCCCAACGGAGAGGTAATACTCCTCTTTAACCTAGAAAAGGAAGTTACTCCAGTGGGGTCTCCGTTTGTTTCAGATATCACAGTACTTTACAGTTTAACATGAAACATGTAAAAAAATCCTACCTCTCTCTTCATCCTTCCCTGCTTCACTAGTAATTCGAGAGGAGGAACCTGAGGAGTTGGTGCGGCCTTCTTGGATTTCTTCGAACCTGCCATTTTGCCTTTAGATTAGAGGGGAGAGGATTTGATGAAAAGAGGGAGTTTGATGAACAAATGGAAGGGTGTGTTGAACAAACAGTAGAAATGGAATAGTTGGAATGAAGAAGATGGTGAATACCTAGAGATGAAAATGGTTGAAATGACAAGGGAGCGCAAACGGTGGGACGGTATTGGTTTAAAATTTTAAGTAACGTCGGCGGTATCACTAGAAGACGTCACCGTTCCATATTGATGTCCACGAGTCCTGGATTCGACCGTCTATGCATATTGGTGACGGCCCAGATTTAAACGAATCCAAGGGATTCTGGGTTCAAGGGAATTTTAAATCCAAACCAAACCAGCTGTGAATAAAGGCGCCACCTTTCCAAAAAAATATTTTAACACGTGTCAAGCATCCCTCTCCGTCTCTGGTTACTTTCAATGGCCAAGATCCAAAAGAACCCAAGCTTCTGTCGGTTCAAATACACATCCAGACGAACCAAAAAAAGTTGCGCCAACGTAAATGGGGTGAGATGCATCAGATACAGGGGGATTTTCTCTACAAAGAAAATACTAAAACAATGAAGAGGTATTCAGCACTAACATATGAGGACTCTATCTTGGTTCTCATAATGTCAGAAGGATATTCGGGTCTTTTTCACACCCGTGTTTGAAGAATCACACGTGTGATAATTAATTTAATTGGTACCCGAAATCCGTAATTTCTCGTAACTATCACATACATTCCGTAATTTTCTAAATTTTGCAAGGTACGTTCACCGCACATGCCAAGCTACTCAGCTAAAGTTCGTGAATTGGAAATCCTTTATTATTTTCTTTGTAAGTGGATGAGCTATTGGAGTTGATGTGGGTAGCTCTCATAAAGTACAATCCAAATTAGAAAGTGGATGAGCGTGGGTAACATGTCATTTGATCATATGATGATTTATATCTGAAGGCATCAGGAAAGTTATTCAGAGTCTCATATGTTAAATTAGCTCTTAAATTTCACTTGCAAAAAACTAGCTACAAAAGCCCCACATTATTGGACCATCTCACCAAAGTGCATTTATTTTTCCTCTATTTTTATAAATTTTTATTACCATTATAAATGGTGAAAATAAATAAACTACATAAATTGGGTTTTATTTTTCCTGGTTTTTAAGTGTCTTTTCTTCTGTCCCTCCAACCAACCTTCTCAACTCTCCCTCTCTTGCCATATTTCACAACTGGCCGCACAAATATTCTATGGAATATTTATTTGTAGTTGCTGATGGGACATAAATACGGCGCCACTCCCAAATCTCTCCACGTGTCGTCCATGCACCGATAAAACCTAACCAAAGAAAGGCGAGGGGAAACAGCAAGACCGTGCGATTACGACACGTATCACCTTCTCGCCGTCCAAACCTCCTCATCACAAATTATGAAAGGGATTATCCAGCGAAACCACGTGCGCCGTCCAGACAGGGGAACGGCCCAATCCCGCCAAGGAAGGTTTTCTATCCATAATGATGAAAAGGTCCACGAGCCACCCTTGAAAAAGGGAGAGAGGGGAAGAAGAGAAAGATCCTTTTTCCTCAGCTCACACAAAACAACCGGAAAAAGAGGCAAGGCAACGACAGAGGAGACTAGGAACTTAATCCCACTCTCCCTGTTAGTCCCCTCCGACCCATCCATCCGTATACCCAGAAAAGAACATGTACCTTGGTCCTGGTAAACCTGATCGAACCCTCTCCTCTTCTCGCTGTCCTTTATATTGATTGGTCGAAGGATCTGACTTGGGTGTCGAAGTGGTCGTCTGGGACCCACCCCGGACCCCCTGACCCCCTTTGTTTGTGATTGCAGACCCCGCGGAGGCCCTCTACTGACCGCAAGATCGCAGACCCGCATTCAGACGCCATCATATTGGCGCCATCCGTGGGACTCGTCGAGTATTGAACACCTTATGGCGATGAGAAACCACAGCAATAAATAGGGGTAATGACCAGGAGCCACGCTCAACACGCACAAACCCATGCCTCAAGTTCCCGGGAGCCAAACTCACCGCTCTCGGGCAGACACCAGCCCTCCTCCAGCGCGCCGCAAATGGTCCCCACCATGGAAATGTTCAACGAACTCCGCCAAGAGCTACTCCAACGCTTGCCTCCGCCGGAACCTCCAGCCCCGGGGAGGCCCCTGACAACACATGACCAGACGGAAGCCTATGACGAAGGTGACGAGGAACAGCCGGGGGAGCGTCATCCCTGGCGAAGGCAAGTACCGACCCGCCGGACGCCATCCCCATCGGCAAATAGCCTTTGCCTCCCACAGCTAGGGGACACCAGCGAAACGACGGGAAGCAAGCTACGCTAAGCGGCGCTCCCCCTGCCCGGACTGCTCATTTCCAGGAACCGCCCCCAGCTCGGACGGAGGAGGTAGCAACCTCAGCGCAACCCCCCAGTATGGACCCGATAGCCGACCTGCAGAGGCAAATTCGAGAAGTAAAACTGGAAATGAAAAAGCCCTACGCCCACGGCATCCTCGACGACTGGGAGAGGGAAACGGCATCCCCATTCACCTCGGAGGTCTTAAAGACCCCAATGGAAGCAGGAATAGACCACTCCCGTTTCGGTCTGTACGATGGAAGCACAGACCCCCTTGAGTTCCTCCAAACTTTCAAAAGGGTAATGACGCTCAGGGGTACGTCGGACGGATTTATGTGCAGAGCCTTTGCCTCCATGTTAAGAAAGACCGCTAACGACTGGTACATGAGATTGGAGCCCGACTCCATCGCATCCTTCCACGAATTCGGAAGGAAGTTCAGCGCAAGGTTCGCCAACAACCGCCACGACCCAGCGGATGCCCTCTTAGCCCTCCGACAAGGAAGAAACGAGACCCTAAGAGACTTCATGTTGAAATTCAACGCCGAGCTAGCCCAACTTTCCAACATGGACGTCCAAATAGCGGTCGCAACACTGAAGCATGCCACCACCGACCCGAATCTCAAACTGCACCTTACCCTCAAGCCACCACGGGACCTGCAGGAACTTGAATCCAAGGCTCACAAGTTCGTACGAGCAGAAGAAGCCTGCGCCCGAGAGCTGAGCCGGCCAGGCCCCGATGAAAGAAAAAGCAACGACGACCGAAGGGCCATGAGGCCACGGGCCGAGGAAAGACAGGCGAGGCGGAACCCGGTCCCCGTCTTCGAAAGACTAGGAAGCGCCCCACTGAAGGTTCCCCTCTCCCATGTCCTACTAGCTATCAGAGATCAGGGTCTCCTGACCCCCCCCCCCCCAAGAGAATGGCCAAGGACCCGAAGAAGCGGTCCACAAGAAAGTTCTGCGAATTCCACGGGGACCATGGCCACGAAACCGACCATTGTTTCCACCTCCGGCTCCAGCTAGAAAAATTGGTCGAGGAAGGGCACCTATATCAATATCTCAGGAGCCCTGGCGAAAACTCGCACAAGGCCCATCACCCCGCCGACGAACCCAGAGGCAGGCGTCAGTCACGTAGCAGGCGCCGGTCCAGTAGCTGTCGCCGATCCTCGAGCAGGCATAGCTCCCGAAGCAGACACCGATCCCGTAGCAGACACAAAACACCCCGCCACCAGCGCCCCAAGAAAGAAGAGCCCCCTCAAGAGCCGCGGCCCGCGAACAGCTGCCCACCATTATCGGAAAAATCAACATCATCACGGGCGGACCGGCAGCGGGAGGACCAACAACAGCTGGTCGGCGAGCGTATGCAGAGCGGGTGTTTTTCCTGGAAATGCCTTCCAAAAAGGCCCGGACGGATCCTCCCCATGAAGATCAGGTCATCACTTTCTCCCCCGAAGACCTCAACGGACTACAAGTCCCGCACGACGACGCACTGGTCGTCAGGCTAGTCGTCGCCAACTTCGACATAGGAAAAATTCTGGTTGGCACGGGAAGCTCCGTCAATGTGCTACACCTCGGAACCTTCGAAGAGATGAAACTGGGCGAAGGGAGACTGGGACCCGCGAAGTATTCCTTCTACGGGTTCTCCGGGGCATCGGTACGGGTCAATGGCAAAATTGACTTACCCGTAACCTTTGGGACATATCCTCTCCAAATGACCATCTTGACCACCTTCATGGTCGTAGACATACCTTTCACCTACAGCGCCATCATAGGGCGCCCCGCTCTAAGAGACTTGGGAGCGGTAGTCTCCACCCCCCACCTCAAGATGAAATTCCTCACTCAAACTGGGGTAGGGGAAGTTCGGGGGCAGCAGATGATAGCACGCCACTGCTATGCGGCAAGCCTAAGATGAAGCAATGCCCCGACCGAAAACTTCACGATCGAGAGTGAAGACCCCCGGGAGCGGGCCCGCACGGTCAGAGGAGAGCCCGCCAAGGAGCTAGACTCCATCCCCATAGCCCAAGATCAGCCGGGGAAACAAGTCCGGATTAGTTCCCTGCTGAAAGGCACCTTGTGAGACCAAATGATCGATTTCCTCAGAGCCAACAAAGACGTGTTCGCATGGTCCGCTAAGGACATGCCCGGGATACCCAAGGAATTAGCCGTTCACAGGTTAAATGTGAATCCAACCCTCAAACCCGTCTGACAGAAAAAGAAGAACTTCGCGGTAGAGCGCCAAACTCACATAAAAGCCAAAGTGGAGAAACTGCTACAAGCCGGATTTATCAGAGAGATCCGGTACCCCGAGTGGCTGTCAAATGTGGTCATGGTCAAGAAAGCCAGTAGGGGCTGGCGGGCCTGTATAGACTTCACAGACCTAAACCGAGCTTGCCCAAAGGACCCCTGCCCCCTCCCGTGTATAGACCAGCTCATCGACGCCACATCCGGGCACGAGCTCCTCACCTTCCTAAATGCCTTCTCGGGTTACAATCAGGTGAAAATGCACGAACCAGACATCCCGAAAACAGCGTTCGTCACCGATCAGGGCGTCTACTGCTACACCGCATGCCCTTCGAGTTAAAAAATGCAGGGGCCACATATCAGCGGCTCGTAAACAAGCTATTCCAGGAACAAATCGGAAGGAACGTGGAGGTGTATGTTGATGACATGCTGGTAAAAAGCTTGAAAGCCTCCAAACAGATCACCGACCTTCAAGAAACCTTTGACACCCTGCGACGAGCCGGGATGAAGCTGAACCCCGCAAAATGCGCCTTCGGGGTGACTTCCGGGAAGTTCTTAGGGTTCATGGTTAGCGAGAGAGGCATCGAGGCCAACCCCGAAAAAATCCAGGCCATCCTGGACATGGAGCCCCCGACAACAGCTGTAGTGGTGCAGAGGCTCGCAGGGCGAATCACCGCCCTCGGCCGTTTCATGCCCAAGTCGGCGGAGAAATGTCAGCCCTTCTTCAAACAGCTAAAAAACATACGAGAATTCGAATGGACCCCGGCCTGCCAAGAGGCCTTCGACGCCTTGAAACAGTACCTTCAGACACCGTCCGTACTAGCCAAACCTAAGCCGTGGGAAGAACTATTTTTGTATGTGGCCATCAGCCCTACGGCAGTAAGTGAGGTATTGGCCAAACAGAGCGAAAAGAAGGAACACCCGGTGTACTATGTAAGCAAGACCCTCCACGGTGCGGAGGTCCGGTACTTAAACATAGAGAAGTTCGCCCTCGCAGTTGTGAGCGCCGCCCGGAAATTCCGCCCCTACTTCCAAGCCCACCCCATAATACTTTTGACTGACCAACCCCTCAGGAGAATTCTCCAAAAGCCGGAGACCTCAGGCAGGATGGTAAGCTAGGCCGTCGAGTTGGGAGAGTTCGACATATAGGTCCGACCGAGGCCGGCCATTAAATCCCAGGCCCTTGCCGACTTTAAAGTGGAATCCACAGCCCTGCCACGGAACCGGCAATAAAGGAAAATGCCAGAGGCCCCACCGAACAGACGGCTTGCGAAGACACGAGGCCAGACTCGGCGGAACAAAGCGGCGAGATTCACTGGACCCTGCACGTTGATGGCTCAGCAGGTAAAACGGGGCGCGGGGTGGGAGTGGTCCTCCACGGCCTTGAAGGATTCACATTAGAATACGCCCTCCGACTAGATTTCAAAGCCTCCAACAACGAGGCTGAATACGAGGCCTTGTTAGCAGGGCTAAGCCTAGCCACAGAGCTCGGCGCAAAAAAGTTAAAAGTCTATAGCGATTCCCAGCTCGTCATCAATCAAGTAAACGGGGCATACGAGGCCAGGGGCCTCAGAATGAAGAGATACCTCCAGAAGGTAAAAGAAAAGCTGCAGAGAATGGGGGAAGTTGAGATTCTCCAAGTACCGCGATACATGAACAATCGAGCGGATGCATTGTCGAAAATGGCCTCTGAAGAAACCCACGACTTCAGTTCCGTGCTCACAGAGATACTGTCCCACCCCAGCATCGATGAGGTACAAGTCTTGGAAATTCCACCAGGACAAACTGGATGGATCCCATCATGCGATACCTGAAAGATGGGATACTACCCGAAGACAAGCTGGAAGCCCGACGCCTAACCGCAAAAGCCACCCACTACGTGATCCACGGACCCAGGCTGTACAAACAGTCATACACATGGCCGTACCTCCGATGCCTGGTACCCTCCGAATCGGAATACGCACTACGGGAGGTACACGAAGGAATTTGCGGGGACCACGGAGGCGGCAGGATCCTAGCTTAGAAAATCGTAAGGCACGGCTACTTTTGGCCTACGATCCTCAGGGACGCCAAGGAGTTCATCAAAAAATGCAGCCCGTGCCAGAGGTTCGCCACCACCCCACGTCAACCGGCCACCTCATACACCGCGATGGCAGGGCCCCTGCCTTTCGCCATGTGGGGCATGGACCTGCTCAGGCCGTTCCCAAAAACCCCGAGGGGACACACGATGTTGTACGTCGCCATCGACTACTTCACCAAGTGGATCGAAGTTAAAGTCGTGGCAAAGCCCAACTCAAAAGCAACAGAGAAGTTTTTCTATCATGACGTGGTCTGCCGCTTTGGCATTCCAAGAATACTCGTAACAGACAACGGACCCCAATTCGCAAGTGCTGAATTCGGCAGATTCTGCAATAATCTAAGCATCGAACACCGTTTCACCTCCGTAGCACACCCGCAGGCCAACGGGCAGGTGGAGGTAACTAACAGAATCCTACTCCAGAGCCTCAAGAAGCGATTGGGAGAAGCTGGAACGAACTGGGTAGAAGCACTCTCTAGTGTCATCTGGGCCTACCGAACAACGCTACGGACCGCAACCGGGGAGTCCCCTTTTAGTTTAACTTTCGGGGCCGAAGCAGTCATTCCGTTGGAAATCGGCCTCTCCAGCTTCCGCACGGAGAAATACGACGAACAAGGAAATTCTGACCTCCTCCGGAACACTCTCGATCTCATGCTCGAGAAAAGAGAGCAAGCCCTCCTCCGAACCGCCTCCTACCAGCAAAGGGTGGCACGATACTACAACGCCCAAGTAAAAAAGCGCACAGTAAAGCCCGGAGACCTAGTACTACGGAGGGGGGAGGTATCCGACCCCCGAAACATCGGAAAACTAGCACCAAAATGGGAAGGACCCTACAGGGTCGTTCGAGCACTCCGCCCCGGGGCCTACCAGCTAGAGCACCTCGACAGGACCCCAGTCCCTCGAAGTTGGAGCATGGATAACCTCCGAGAGTTTTACCAGTAAAAAGGTAGCGTAAGGTCCGTGTTTTTCTTTTAAGATATGACGGATGTTTTGTTTGTTTCCTTTTTTTGTGATTTCTAGAAGCAAAGCCATGTTTTCCCCTTTACAAATCAATGGAATAACGTTTCTACCTGAGCCATGTGCATCTCCACTTTCCAGCCTATGATGAACAAAGGGCCGGAAAAAGACAGGGAGTGGGACAGAGGTAGCATCTGAGCCGATCCCCCCGAAAATACCTTAAAACGCTCCCCATGAAAAAAAGACCTCCCTTTAAGGGCAGGCGGGACCCATTAACTCCGAGCTGATCACTCGAGGGGAAGATGGTCCTTCCACGAACAAGACGCCCTACAAGGGTGCACTAGAAGTATTCTCGCCAACCAGATTAGAACTTAATAACCCGCCGCGAAGAAAAATACTGAAAAGCTAAAATGGCCCACGGCGCATTGTATAAAAAAAGGGGGAGAAAAAGAAAAGAAAGAGAGTTCAAAAGTTATTACAGACCAAGCATGTTAATGGAACCATGAAAAGAAGCAAATCCCCAAGGCATCCGAGCCCCCGCAGAGGTCTCAGTGACTGTCGAAGCTTCCGGGGCAACCGCCGGATCCTCGGCCAGTCTCGTGGTATCCACCGGCACCGGCAAAAGATCCTCCGGAACGGCCTCCTCGGCCTCGTGCACCAACTTCTCAAGAGGAAAGGAAGAATCAACCTCGCGAACACGCCGCCGGCACTTGACGAAAGCATCTATCTCAATATCCACGCTGAACAAGGTTGCGGCCTTAAAAAACTCCTCGAAATCTCGCCATTCCTCCCGTGCTTTCACCAGCTCATCAGCGAAAGTTTGTCGGGCCACCACAAAGTTATTTTCCGCACGGTTCCTCCCATCCTTGGCCAGCTGGAGTCCCCCCCGGAGTTGAGAGACGGTGTCGTCAAGCGCCGCCTTTTTGGCTTGGGCCTTCTCCAAGTCCTCGCTCAACTTGCGAACTCGGTCCTCGAAGGCACCTCTCTCGGACTCATCCTCAACCATGTACTGCAGCATCTTCCTAACGAAGGTTTGAGCCTACAAAAGCCCCCGCCACAAACAAAACATCAGAGAATTGCTGCGAACCAAAAAGAGAAGGGGCAACCCTCTTGGCGGGAGGTTCCAACTCTCGGGGAGGAGACCTAGCCGTATCCTTCTCTCCAACCGACCAACCGGAAGAACTCGACGGCGCGAACGCGGGAAGCCTTGTTTACGACCGATCTATCCTGGCCGCGGCCATAAAGCCTGAAGGGATCTTCTTACGGTTAACCGGACCCTTGGCCGTCGTCGCCGCGACCCCCTTTCCCCTGCCAGCATCACCAGGAGAAGACATGTCTGCTGCCAAAAACAGAAGAGCAACAGCAACTCAGCGCAAAGAAAATGACAGCTAAAATTTTTTTTTAAAAAAAAGAAAGGACGAGGGAAGCGAGGGGGAGACCAACCCAGGGAAAAAGTCTCACCACGATGACTAGCGGAACTCTCCCCCACTTCCTCGCCCGTACACCAAGTTCTCCTCTTCACAGCACCCAGCAAACCGGGCCTCCTCAGACCCCTCTCCCATCTAAACTCAAAAACATCAATAGGCTCCCCGGAGGCAAGCTTCTCCAAGTCGAACTTGCTACAGTCGGACTCGTCGGGGAGGGCTTTCCTTCGCCACTCAACAGAGCGCCTCCAAGAATGGGGGAAGCCCCAACCCGCATCCAACGGGGGAATGATTATCACGTACTCCTCTTTCCACTTCTTAATGGAAGAGGGCAAGTTCGCCGCAATCTTCACCTGGGGACGCTGGGTCAGGTACAACCAGCCATCCTCCCCCTTCACCAATGGGCTAAGGGCTACGCAACTCCGAAGCAGAGAAAGGGTAGGCTGAACCTTGTGAAGACCCGCCTTGGCCACACAGGCCAAGAGAGTACGCCAACTATTGGGCGCCAGTTGGGAGGGGGCCACTCGGTAAAACTCGAGGGCCTCTACTATAATACCCAAGAGCGGAAACCTAATCCCCGCCCGAAAAGCCTCCACGTAGAAAGCTACCTCCTCCTCCGTAACACCCTCGCACACCCCATCCCTAAAAGAAGAAACCCTAATCCCGAAGTCCTCGTGAATGTGAAACTCCCTCCTAATCCTCTCTGCCGCCCCTTCTCCCAAAAAACTCTTACAACCCGCCACCCGACCGGGGCGAATAACGGCGCCGGACCGAATGTCCCTAATCTCCACCTCACGAGCAGAAGAAACGCAAGGAGGAGACTCAAAGGGAGCAGCCCCCAACGACGATCCAGAAGCCTCGGAGCTATCTTCCAACCCCCTAGGCAGTTGTTCATCTCGAGAGCCGCCGCCCCCGCCTTTCACCAACCGCCTCATTTTCCCATAGTCTGACTCGGAAGACAGACTATGGGAACCGGCTGCAACAGACATCGTAAAATAATCAAATGACAGACTAAGTAAAAAGCACATAACTCACCGAGGCAAATAATCGGGGAAGGGCAAAAACCAGAGGGAAGTTGGTGAAGAACGGCACCTAGAGAAATCAACGCAGAAGGGAGCCCACTCCACCCAAGAGAGACAAAGAGATAAAGCAAGAATGAAATCCCCAGAAAGGCCTTGAAAAGGGCTAGGGTTTCAACACGCGTCGATTAATCTCCCTCCCTGTCTAATCCGATGGGACGCGGACACGTGGCGTCGATTGGGAAATTCGAGGAAACCGCCAAAAATCGCAGCGCCATTTCCCCCCGACGGAAAAGACGTTACTACCCCTACCGCTAAATGACTTCCCTAGCAAGCCATCGCCACCTAATCAAAGGAAGGGACCGGTTTACAACTCCACTGAATGAAAAATACCAAGTACAGTGGGAAAAGGCTCGGGACCCACCACAAGGGTCCGGCTTACAATCCCACTAGATGAAAAATACCGAGCATAGTGGAAAGGGCTCGGGTCGCATGACAAAGGCCCGGTCTTATTCCTACCGCTCCGCTCGAAATAATTCGGCTACTGCGCAAAGGGAAAGGAAGCATAAGATACAAGTCGTAAATACAAAAAAAAGAGCCATTCAAAACAATTTCCTTTTGGCCCGCGGGCCTACAAAAAGGGGAAGAGAGTAAAGACAAAAAGATAGGGCACGCAGGCCCGGGCCCCCAAGACCCCCAATAAAAAAAAAAGGAGAGAAAAAAGGGAAAGAGCCCCTCCAAAGTCCCCCTCAGCCCATTCCCTCCCGCCTAAAGCGACTAGCCACTGAAAGAATTTTTCGCATCAGAGAGCTCCTTATCGCTATGCTCCGCCTCCGAAGAACTCCCCCAATCCGGATCCGCTAGGCCCGCCGCTGTCCGGTCATTTAGCCACCTCACCTGGTTCCTCAACAAGTCGTTCTCCGCACGCAAGGCCGCGATCTCTAGATCCATGTCGAGCATCCGGTTACAGACCTCCATTCCCCTACCATAAACATAAGAGAAGAACGAGCGGTTGCGATGAACAAAAGCTTCATGGGACTCCCTCTCGTAAAGGGGAGGGGGATGAGAGCGTGGGGGAAACCCTTGAGGCGGACTCCGCTCAGGAATTGTTTGTTGAGGCTCCAACCCGTCAAGGTTTGTCTCGGGGCTACTGGGAGGGCTCCCCTCGGTAGCAGCTTTCCCCTCGTCACTTACAGAGAGACCCTGGAAAGACAACGACATATTTGGCAAGCCCGAAGAAAGGCCGAAAGAAAGCAAAGAAGGAGAAAGGAGCGAAAAGGCGATCTGCGCAAAAGACGGAAGAAGTCACCCCTTATAAACCCTATGAGAAACCCTTAGGTAAGAAAATGAAGCAACTTGCCCTACGCGTGTCCGTTTCCTATTGGATGATCGGCCAGCACCGCGTGATGGCACTACAATTCCTCGGGAAGGAACCGCCGGATGAAACGGCACGTCTCCTCGTACTACGGAGCCCCCATAAATGCCCTCACCATGACGTCGCTTGACCAGACATTACTCCCTTGGCCCATTAAATGGACCAAAGGAGTAAGGGGGTGTTATGATGGGACATGAATACGGCGCCACTCCCAAATCTCGCCACGTGTCGTCCATGCACCGATAAAGCCTAACCGAAGAAAGGCGCGGGGAAACGGCAAGACCGTGCGATTACGACACGTATCACCTTCTTGTCGTCCAAACCTCATCATCAGAAATTATGAAAGGGATTATCCAGCGAAACCACGCGCGCCGTCCAGACAGGAGAACGGCCCAATCCCGCCAAGGAAGGTTTTCTCTCCATAATGATGAAAAGGTCCGCGCGCCACCCTTTAAAAAGGAAGAGAGGGGAAGAAGAGAAGGATCTTTTTTTCTCAGCTCACACAAAACAACCGGAAAAAGAGGCAAGGCAACGACAGAGGAGACTAGGAACTTAATCCCACTCTCCCTGTTAGTCCCCTCCGACCCATCCATCCGTATACCCAGAAAAGAACCTGCGTTTTGGTCCTGGTAAACCTGATCGAACCATCTCCTCTTCTCGCTGTCCTTTATATTGATTGGTCGAAGGATCTGACTTGGGTGTCGAAGTCGTCGTCCGGGACCCACCCCGGACCCCCTGACCCCCTTTGTTTGTGATTGCAGACCCCGCGGAGGCCCTCTACCGACCGTGCGATCGCAGACCCGGATTCAGACGCCATCAATTGCCAAACCTGCCCATAGACTTAGTGGGAATCTGTTACATTACATGTAAGGGTAAGTGTAGTGGTGTTGTAGGCTGTTAATTATAGGTCTCTTGAGTTTATTAGTGGGAGCCTATTAGGGAGAGTGGTTGGTAATTAATGTCTCGTGTATTAAAAAGATTATTCAATCAAAGAAAGGGTTCTTGCAATTATTAACTACCTATTGTGTAGGGGTGTCAATGGACCTAGACGGTCTTATAGACCATCCAAATCCAAAGATCCAAACTGATACGGTCTAGTTCTAGACACATTACCAACATCCATGCATGGACACATTTCTAATCCCTATCAGGCTATCATAAAATCAGAAATAACTAACAAAAACCCTGTGGGACTATCCTAATTCCGATTTTATTATTTATTTTATGAAAACACCCTTCATTTTTTATAACTTTAAGTATTTTTGGGTGCAATTTAGTAAAAATAAGCCATATGCATTTTTTTTCTATAGAGGTTTTGATAATGTGCAGTCCTTCAACACAAAGAAACAAATAAACAAATCTAAACAAATAGAGCGTAGGTGTCATTATCAAAAACATGGGAGAGCAGATAAACAAATAAACAAATAAACAAATAAGAAGAGGGATAAAATAGAGGGGAGGTGTCGTTATGAAAACACGGGATAGGGACCCACGCGGCTGGCTGTTGCATGTGAGAGGAGCCAACTCAGATGAATTAAATCAATAAGACAAAATTTGCTAAAAAGTAAGCCTTTATGGCTGCTCTCATATGCAACAACCAGCCAAAAAATGCCTTTCTGCGATTGTCTCTAGCAAATCTCAAACAAATAATTAGAAATGTAAACTAGAAGCAGGTAAGGTGTCATTATCAAACATGAGAGGGCGTTTCCTGTGATTTTATATGGTGAGTGTGCGTGAAAGTCCAGTAATATTCTGAAACTACTGTGGGGCCAACTATACTTTATGATCTAATACCTACTACCAGTATGAACTCTTTAGAACTCTTTGGATACTGATGGGGTCCGGACTCAGCACTGATGGGTCCGAACTCAGCAACCAATTGGCTGTTGACACGTGGCCCTCACAGGGACCGCTGCAAAGCCAACACCTGTCCCTGCTAGGTATGACACCTGGACCAATCGGGGACTTCCACCTGCCCCTCCTAGGTATGAGACCTGGTCCATACGGAGGCCACCACCTGTCCTGCACAGGTGGCTCAGAACTACCACCTGTCCTAGACAGGTGGCTCAGAATCACTATAAATAGCCTTCACTTGTGCTAAGGTGAGGGATCTGAAAATCAAAACCCTAAGCTTTTGCTCTGACATTGCTCTGCACTCCTGCTCATACTGACTTGAGTGTCGAAGCGCCCGTCCGGAGCACCACTCCGGGTTGGTCCTCTGACCCTTTATCTTCTTGTCTGTGCCCTTGTGCAGCGCAGGACTCCACCAGCCCTTCAGTTGTGGTGTGTCAGATCAGCCCTTCCGTCCCTACCATAACCTGTTACCAATTTTAGATCTAACAGATTTGGCGCCATCCGTGGGACCCCGCAACAAAAAGCTGTTCGGAACCTCACTTAAGCAATGGTAGGAAAAAACGGAAAGCATGTGCCAACCTCCCGGACGACCCGGGCTACAGCCCCCCACGAAGGAAGAAGCGAGCGATTGGCCTCGCAGATAGAGGTCGGGGCGCCAGGGGAGCGCAGTCCGACTCGCTCGGACCGTTCAGACCCTACCCCGACCCCGAGGGAGATGCGGGCCCTTTTCCAGGAAATGACTGCTGTGATTGCGCAGTTCAGGAATCCGGCCCCCGCACTCCAGCAGCACCCAGCCGAGGCCTCTCAGCCCGCCCAGAGGAGGGGAAGCTTCCGCAGAGAGCACACGCCTCCGCCCCGGGAGCAGACTCGTCACTCTACAAGACGAGATCACCCCTCCCGGGACAAGCATGTGCGCCCCGAGCCTCGTCTACATCACCGGTCACGATCTCCCTCCGTACAAAGGCATGGCAGTAAGAGAGACGCCACGCACGGAGAGGGATCGCGGCACCGGCAAAGGAGTCCGGCCAGTCAGTCCGGATCGGCTATGAGCCCGCCGGCAAGGAGAGAGAGGCCCGTCCACCGGGCTGAGGAAAGAGAGGACCCGGTGTTGCGAAGGATCCAGTTGATCGACCACCGGATCGAAGAGCTCGCCAGATAGCAGGGCCGGCCTGCCTCCCGGATCTTCACAAGCGCTCAACCATTTTCGGACAGAGTGCTCAGCGCAGAGGCCCCTGCGGGCTGGAAGATGCCGCAGATTCCGCAGTATGACGGGACCACCGACCCCGTGGACCACTTGGAGACTTTCAGGACCACAATGCTCCTCCACGGGGCGTCGGATGGATTCCTTTGCCGGGCATTCACCACCACGTTGACCGGAGCAGCGCGGGACTGGTACTCGCGGCTTAAGCCCAGGTCCGTGGACAATTTTGATGATTTTGGGGATGACCTGGCCCGCCATTTCATGAGCAGCAGAAGACCCAGGAAGACGACGGCTTTGCCGATGGCCCTCAGGCAGGGAGATGATGAGGCCTTGAAAGTGTTCGTTGGTCGCTTTAATAGGGAAGCTCTCTAGGTTCCCAACCTGGATCCCTCCGCGGCCACGAATGCCCTTCTGGCCGGCGCCCGATCAACTGACTTCAGGCGAGCAGTGGCCCGGCGCAACCCGCAGTCCCTCGCGGACCTGATGGCCGGGGCGGAGGAGTACATCTCGGTGGAGGAAACTCTCGCCGCCCTGGACTCTGCTAGCAAGAGAAGGCCCGAGGAGAAGAACCCTACCAAGCAGCGTAGGGATGATAAGTCTCAGAAGAAGGAGAGAAGCCCTTCCCGCAGGGAGAGAAGCCCTTCTCGAAAGGGGAGAAGCCCCCAACCGAGAGAGCATTACACGCGGCTGACCGCGTCCAGAGCACAGATCCTGGCAGCCATTTGGGAAGAGGACTTCATCCGGTGGCCGGAGAGGCAGAACTCGTCGACAAAAAGAAACATGTCCCAGTACTGCAGGTTCCACAAGGACCACGGCCACGACACCAACGCGTGCCTTCATTTGAAGGAAGAGATCGAGCAGTTGATCAGCAGAGGGTACCTCGGAAGGTACTTGAAAAATGATGACAACAAAAAAGAGCGCAAGGACAAGCCGAGGCCCAGAGGCAGAAGCCCCCGGGGCGCTCAACCTCTAGGCGACCGCATTCAAGCTCCGGCCCCGGCCAGCCCCCCTCCTCAGGTACCTCAACCTCAACCTCATGGTGTTATTGGTACCATTTCAGGAGGGCCGACCGCAGGAGGAACCTCTTCATCAGCCCGCAGGACTTATGCCCGGCAGGTCAACGCCGTCCACACCTGCGGCAAGAAGGCCAGGCTAGAGAACGAGATATCCTTTTCAGATGCAGATCTCGACGGCCTGATCCTCCCGCATGATGATGCCCTGGTCATCACCATGCTGGTGGCGAACTGGGAAATGAAGAAGATCTTGGTCGACAACGGGAGCTCCGCAGACATCCTCTATTATCACGCCTTCGAGCGGATGCTGATCGGAACCGACCGTCTGAAGCCGGCCAACTCTGATATGTTCGGGTTCTCCGGAGAAGTTGTCAGAGTCGAAGGGCAGATCGAGCTTCCTATTCTTATCGGGGAGCCGCCCCGCCAGTCCGTCGCCATGGTGAACTTCTTGGTGGTAAGGGCCAAGTCGGCCTACAATGCTATCCTGGGTCGCCTCGGCCAGAATCTCCTCCGAGCCGTTCCCTCCGCCTATCATCAGAAGATGAAGTTCAGTTCATCGGGTTGAGTCAGGTTGAAACTCATCAGGTTGGAAGTCGGGTCGGATCAGGTTCGGGTTGAGCAAATGGTTCCTCGAATAGAACCAATTCGGGTTGGCCTTGACCCGACCTGACCCGAGTTTCACCCCTAATTGCAAATCTCTCCCTCTCTATTAGGTTTTTATGATTTTTTTAGGGAGTTGACAAATCTATGATAATGTTTTTGTTTCTATCATGAAACTTTTAATTTATAAGAATAACCAGTCTTTTTTACACCTGTTTTTAGTCACAACCTGCATTTCCAAATTGCATTCCTTCTCCTAAAAATAAAAACATTTTTAAAGCATTTTTTCTCTCTCCGTGAATCGCACGGGTGTCCCAGTAGTGTATATATATATAGACACACACACACACACACAAACATCTTTTTATCTTTTTTATTTTTAGTATGCTTAAAAACTTGAGTTGGTCCGGGTTGGAAAAAAAGGTTCATCGGGTTGAGTCAGGTTGAAACTCATCACGTTGGAAGTCGGGTCGGATCAGGTTCGGGTTGAGCAAATGGTTCCTCGAGTAGAACCAGTTCGGGTTGGCCTTGACCCGACCTGACCCGAGTTTCACCCCTAATTGCAAATCTCTCCCTCTCTATTAGGTTTTTATGATTTTTTTAGGGAGTTGACAAATCTATGATAATGTTTTGTTTCTATCATGAAACTTTTAATTTATAAGAATAACCAGTCTTTTTTACACCTGTTTTTAGTCACAACCTGCATTTCCAAATTGCATTCCTTCTCCTAAAAAAAAAACATTTTTAAAGCATTTTTTCTCTTTCCGTGCATCGCACGGGTGTCCCACTAGTATATATATATATATATATATATATATATATATATATATATATATATATATATATATATATAGACACACACACACACGTAAAAAACCTGTGTGATGCACGGGCCGACAAAGAACTATACGGACCACATCAGAGGTTGATCCAAACCGTCCATGTGATGCAACACAACATAAATAGGTTGTGCCCGTGAAATCATTTCCATGGGCAGATCCTAGCCCTCCAATCTATAGAGGTTTCCGTAATTGTTGTTCCTCTGAAGGTGCCCACAATTCGTCAATATTGGTAAAGGTGTCCTGCATTCGTCAATATTTGGGTTCTGGTTGAGAGCTTGGGCAACCGAACCGGAGTGAAACCTAACATCTTTTTATCTTTTTTATTTTTAGTATGCAACGGCCACCCAAATACCAAAATTCAGAAACACGAATTTCAGCGAAATAATCTATGATCTTACCAGGCAGTTCAAGCACCAAAGCCCAAGAGCACGGAAGATCGGAATAATGGTAGAAGAAATCGGTGAAAAGAAATCAAAGACGAAAAGAAAATGCTTGAAAGTAAGAGTGGGAATTGATATTTCCCGAGATGAAGCATGGAACTAAAAAAGAATTCTCGTCCTTTTTAGGATGTTCCGAAGAAGTGCACGAGGGTAACTGATTGTCAGAATTCATGCACATTAATTTTTCAAAACAGACCACCTTCTTTTTTGCGGACAGCTGAGAAAAGTATGAAATGAGGGCATTAGTTATAGGAAAACCCAACATCTTTTTATCTTTTTTATTTTTAGTATGCTTAAAAACTTGAGTTGGTCCGGGTTGGAAAAAAAGGTTCATCGGGTTGAGTCAGGTTGAAACTCATCAGGTTGGAAGTCGGGTCGGATCAGGTTCGGGTTGAGCAAATGGTTCCTCGAGTAGAACCAGTTCAGGTTAGCCTTGACCCGACCTGACCCGAGTTTCACCCCTAATTGCAAATCTCTCCTTCTCTATTAGGTTTTTATGATTTTTTTAGAGAGTTGACAAATCTATGATAATGTTTTTGATTCTATCATGAAACTTTGAATTTATAAGAATAACCAGTCTTTTTTACACCTGTTTTTAGTCACAACCTGCATTTCAAAATCGCATTCATTCTCTAAAAACAAAAACATTTTTAAAGCATTTTTTTCTCTCTCCGTGCATCGCACGGGTGTCCCACTAGTATATATATATATATATATATATATATATATATATATATATATATATATATATATATATATATATAGACACACACACACACACACTTAAAAAAAACCGTGTGATGCATGGGCCGACAAAGAACTATACGGACCACATCATAGGTTGATCCAAACCATCCATGTGATGGAACACAACATAAATAGGTTGTGCCAGTAAAATCCTTTCCATGGGCTGATCCTAGCCCTCCAATCTATAGAGGTTTTGATCATTGTTGTTCCTCTGAAGGTGCCCGCAATTCGTCAATATTGGTAAAGGTGTCCTGCATTCGTCAATATTTGGGTTCGGGTTGAGAGCTTGGGCAACCCAACCTGAGTGAAACCTAACATCTTTTTATCTTTTTTATTTTTAGTATGCAACAGCCACCCAAATACCAAAATTCAGAAACACGAATTTCAGCGAAATAAGCTATGATCTTACCAGGCAGTTCACGCACCAAAGCTCAAGAGCACGGAAGATCGGAATAATGCTAGAAGAAATCGGTGAAAAGAAATCAAAGACGAAAAAGAAAATGCTTGAAAGTAAGAGTGGGAATTGATATTTCCTCACCCGAGATGAAGCATGGAACTAAAAAAGAATTCTCGTCCTTTTTAGGATGTTCCGAAGAAGTGCACGAGGGTAACTGATTGTCAAAATTCATGCACATTAATTTTTCAAAACAGACCACCTTCTTTTTTGCGGACAGCTGAGAAAATTATGAAATGAGGGTATTAGTTACAGGGCACCCAACATCTTTTTATCTTTTTTATTTTTAGTATGCTTAAAAACTTGAGTTGGTCCGGGTCGGAAAAAAAGGTTCATCGGGTTGAGTCAGGTTGAAACTCATCAAGTTGGAATTCAGGTCGGATCAGGTTCGGGTTGAGCAAATGGTTCCTCGAGTAGAACCAGTTCGGGTTGGCCTTGACCCGACCTGACCTGAGTTTCACCCTTAATTGCCAATCTCTCCCTCTCTATTAGCTTTTTATGATTTTTTTAGAGAGTTGACAAATCTATGATAATGTTTTTGTTTCTATCATGAAACTTTTAATTTATAAGAATGACCAGTCTTTTTTACACCTGTTTTTAGTCACAACTTGCATTTCCAAACTGCATTCCTTCTCTAAAAAAAAAACATTTTTAAAGCTTTTTTTTCTCTCTCCGTGCATCGCACGGGTGTCCCACTAGTGTTTATATATATATATATATATACATATATAGACACACACACACGCGCACACACACACACACACACACACACACACACACACACACACATAAAAAAAAACCGTGTGATGCACGGGCCGACAAAAAACTATACGAACTACATCATAGGTTGATCCAAACCGTCCATGTGATGGAACACAACATAAATAGGTTGTGCCCGTAAAATCATTTCCATGGGCTGATCTTAGCCCTCCAATCTATAGAGGTTTCCATAATTGTTGTTCCTTTGAAGGTGCCCGCAATTCGTCAATATTTGTAAAGGTGTCCTGCATTCGTCAATATTTGGGTTCGGGTTGAGAACTTGGGCAACCCAACCTGAGTGAAACCCAACATCTTTTTATCTTTTTTATTTTTAGTATGCTTAAAAACTCGAGTTGGTCCGGGTTAGAAAAAAAGGTTCATCGGGTTGAGTCAGGTTGAAACTCATCAGGTTGGAAGTCGGGTCGGATCAGGTTCGGGTTGAGCAAATGGTTCCTCGAGTAGAACCAGTTCGGGTTGGCCTTGACCCGACCTGACCCGAGTTTCACCCCAAATTGCAAATCTCTCCCTGTCTATTAGGTTTTTATTATTTTTTAAGGGAGTTGACAAATCTATGATAATGTTTTTGTTTCTATCATGAAACTTTTAATTTATAAGAATAACCAGTTGTTTTTACACCTGTTTTTAGTCACAACCTGCATTTCCAAATAGCATTCCTTCTCTTAGAATAAAAAACATTTTTATAGCATTTTTTTCTCTCTCCGTGCATCGCACGGGTGTCTGTAGACACCCCATTTTGACCGAACCCAGGTTCGCGAGTGGTTGCGCGCAACCTCGTCAAATCGGTGAGCTGGGGTCCCAAATTAAACCCTAAGTTAGGTTAGGGTCCCCCATAGGTCCCTGTAAATTTTCGTTGGAATCCGAGTACGTTTGATCAGTGAACGGATCAAGGCAGTGGTCGTAGTTCAAATCTGGAAGGGGGCTGATTGATCCGAAAGGGGGGGTGTCCTTTTGAAAAATAGCCGAGGTTTTGCCTTTTGTCTAATAAGACAAAGCGGGAGAGGTGCGCCTAATAATTCGCGCGCTTTATCACTTGGGAGTGCCGTTATCAATGTTTATTTATAAAGATATATATATATATATAAAAATCAGCTAAGAAGAATCACTGTTCATTTTCGTCTGAAAGAGAACGAGAGAAAGCTGGGAAAGAAAATTCGAATTCTCCAAATCCTAGCTCATCTTTTCTTTTCTCCGATCGGATCTTTCCTTTTCCGGCCGTGCTCCAGAATTTCTTCATCTCCTTCAAACCTTAGAAACCTTGTTCTTCTCCCTCGATAAAATCTAATCATCTTCCCTCAGAAGTTCCGATCCTTTTCTGGTGGATTCTCGCAAGGAATTTCAGAAAGAGAGGAGTGAAAGGAGAAAACCCAGATCTAGCTCCGGCAAGCCACCGGCCGAGCTCCGATCTTCTTCATATCAGGTTTTCCCCTTTTATATTCTTAAGATCTGTTTATTCTCGTTCAAAACAGAGATATCCCAGATCTCAGATCTGAGATCTCTGATTTGAAAAGAGAGAAAGAAAAAGAGAGAGAAGGGAGATTAAGAGAGAGAGAGAGAGAGAGAGAGAGAATAGATCTGGATTTAGAAACCCTCGCCTGAAGTTCTAACCCTCTTTTATTTCCTTCTTCATATCAGCTCTTTCCGGCGAGATTGTCGGAACTCCGGTTCTGTTTTGCCATTGAATTTCATTATAAATCTGTTGGATCTACAATTCTTTGATCTCCTCTTCATTTTTTTCGGTGAATTTTAACCGGAATCCGGCCGGAGTCCGGCTAAGACTGTGTGGATCGAGGCAATTTCAGAGATCTGTTTGTTTCAGTGTAGATTCAAGGTTAATTGAAGAATAAGTAGTGTAAAAGGGGAGAAGATTAGGTTGAAGATTAAGCTCAGGTAATTTTAATTTTTTAATTTTTTATTCTTTTTTTCAGGTAAGTGATCCATGTTTTTCTTTCAGAAAATTGTTTTAGCTTTCGTGATTAAATAGTTTCTTCATGATTCGACAAAGTAGAGTTGTATGCTATTCTTTTTCTGCTCCTATTTATTAAGCTCGAAATAGATTTAATAAGATTTATCAGGTTTTGGATGTTTAGGCGTTTTTTTTTCTTTTCTTTTACCACCTTACGAGCTTACAACCAGTTTCTATGCTCTTTCATTTGATAGATTCATTCAGTTTCTTGTGATGAGGTGACTGTTACATTATAATGGTTAAATGATTTGTACGCACCTTGGCTTTCCATGTTTGGATGCTCATGTAATTAAATGATTCTTCTAGCTCAATTTCTTGAAAGGCTCATTCAGTGTACACAATTGAATGATTGGCTATGCACTGATTGACTTGAGTTATTTTGTGTGATAAATAGGATAGACTAGTTGGCCTTATTACTGTTGTAAATGTTAATTTATGAAATTTGGATAAGATATTAAAGTTATCTGATGCATGCCTTGACTATGTGTTGATTTTTTTTATGGAGTATATTCTCACATGAATCACCTCAGTTTTACACAAGTTTTTAGTCCACCATTCTACCTTGTTTTGGCACAAATCCAGTTCATTTTCTGCACAATTCTGCTCTGTATTGCATTAAGGTCATATAACCAAATCCAATTACTGCGATCCTAATCTGAGTGTGTCAAAATGCAAAGGGTTAATTGAAGGGGCTCCCTAGATTTTAGAATGTAAAGAGCAGATAAAGGAGTTAGTGTGATTGAGTATATACTTTATTCTGTGCAAAGCTAGAATTTAAAAGGGGCGTGTGAGAGTATATTTAGTACAGGTAATGGTACTAAGTCTGTATAATAAATTTCATGATCTAATCTTTATACACTTTCTCTGGATAACAATCTGATTGTGCATTTAAAATTAGTCTAAAATTAATTTCATTTTAGTTTAGAATTTTCAAGGAGCCTCAAGTGACAGTTATTTATTTTTTATTTTATTTTTTATTTTTTGCAGCATTCCCCTCTTTGTTGTTAACCATGCCCAGTCTTCTAAGTACTTATAGACAGTAACAGCTTTTCTTTTCATTGGCGCGGGCGATGAAGGCGTTAGCCCAAGCCCATCCTTAGAGGATTCGCTCAGTCCAAGTAGCAGTCCCCTCTTTTATTCAATGGGTCAGTCCAGGCTTTTATATACCATTTAGACATAGTAGCCCCCCTCATTGCGGGCGATGAAGGCGCTAGCCCAAGCCCATCTTTAGGGGACTCGTTCAATCCAAGTAGCGCTCCCCTCTTTTGTTTAGTAGGCCTACCCAACCTTTTGGATTTCTTTTAACCATATTTAAAAAAAAAAAAAAAAAAAAAAAAAAAAAAAAGAAGAACCCTTCTCTGGGCAATGATGAGGTTACTTGGAGCCCGTCTTTATGTTTTATGGCTCGCCGCTTCACACTTGGATCTGCACAAGTTGATGTCCCATGTTACGCACTACAATTTGTATAAATTAGAATTATCATAATCTTTTGATTTCTTTTTTATATATATTCTCTTCTTATACTAAGCTTTGAGTTAGGTTTTGAAGATGGTGATGAATGGATTATTCAGGTGAGATTATCTTGAAACTTTATCATACTTTCTTTTATTTCATTAGGCTACCCAGCGGCTGGTCTGGGCTAATTAATTTTATTTCAATAAATTGTTTAATTGAAGGAGGAAATCAGATAACTACTCTATTCGATCTTATCGACATGAGTACTGTCTGATTTCAAGGCGGTTTGTAGGAATATTATATGTGTATTGAAATCAGATGATTACTTTGGCATCATCTGATCTCGCTGAGTCCCCGTATTGGGGTTTGTGGTTGGCTTTGAAGTGTTTGATATTGTTTTTACTTTATTAGGCTATCCAGCGGCTGGTCTGGACTAATTCAATGTTGTTTATCATCTTATGATTGCTGTTCTTACAGATTGTGCACTCTTTAGTTGTAAATCATACTTTGCTAATACTTGATTTGTTTTTATAATAATTGAATGGAAATTTGAGATTACCTGGTAGCTTTTTTTTTCTTCTCTATTTTGATTAGACTAATGCAGTCTTCTATATTTCTTTTAGACTTTTTTTTAGATACTAGAACCTGTACTAGGAGATATACTTTGTCTCATTAGGCGATCCTCCTTTGGAGGCACGCCTCATTTGTAGCTTAATCTCGGGGGGGATCACCTTGATCTTGATGGATGGTGTACCCATAGGAGGCATGCCTTGCCTCATTTATAGAGTTCTTCTCTAAGTTGTATCTCAGCTTATACCCTCGCTAGTTGGAGACCAACTAGGTCTGTTAGTTGCCTTTGTCTTTAATCATTGCCAGGACAATGATGGATGTACTGGGAGTCTTTCTTAGGAGACTTACTTAGTCTCGTAAGCACTCTCCTTTCAGGTGTTTTTATTGGAGAGTCTTTGACTCATTCTTCCTTTAAGTCTAGTATTAGAGAGCCTTTGGCTCACTCGTCCTTTGGATAGCATTGATTAGAGAGTCTTTGACTCATTCATCCTTTAGATGGTGTTATTAGAGTGCGCCGTTTGGTTTTGGAAGAGCACCCTACTCGGCTTGGCTTCATACCCCTATCCTATATGGGTATCTGGTTGCACATTTGTTGCACCCTGATGGCTAGGTAGCTGTCCGGCCCGGTTGGGTGTTCTACCTTTGCCAAATGTGCACAAGGTCTCTTATTCCTTTTGCTTGTAAGTTTCTCCTTAGTCGATAGTCCATTCGCATAGGAGTCGGCTTTGATTAGAGAGTCTTTGACTCATTCATCCTTTAGATGGTGTTATTAGAGTGCGCCGTTTGGTTTTGGAAGAGCACCCTACTCGGCTTGGCTTCATACCCCTATCCTATATGGGTATCTGGTTGCACATTTGTTGCACCCTGATGGCTAGGTAGCTGTCCGGCCCGGTTGGGTGTTTTACCTTTGCCAAATGTGCACAAGGTCTCCTTTTCCTTTTGCTTGTAAGCCTCTCCTTATTCGATAGTCCATTCGCATAGGAGTCAGCCTTGATTAGAGAGTCTTTGACTCATTCGCCTTTTAGGTGATGTTATAGGAGAGTCTTTGACTCATTCGCCTTTTAGGTGATGTTTTAGGAGAGTCTTTGACTCATTTGCCTTTTCGGTGGTGTTGTAGGAGAGTCTTTGACTCATTTGTTTGTGTGATGTGGTTATCAGTGGAGTCTTTGACTTGTGTTGTTGTCAGTGGAGTCTTTGACTCATGTTTCCATCTCTTTTGAAGAGTCTTTGACTCTTGTATCCCTCATTTGCCATCTTTTGAAGAGTCTTTGACTCTAGTATCTCTCAGTTACTCTGTTTGAAGAGCCTTTGACTCTTGTATCTCTCAGTTGCTCCTTTTGAAGAGTCTTTGACTCTTATATCTCTCAGTTACTCTGTTTGAAGAGTCTTTGACTCTTGTATCTCTCAGTTACTCTGTTTGAAGAGTCTTTGACTCTTGTATCTTTCGGTTGCTCTTTTTGGAAGTCTTTAGCTCTTTTATCCTTCAGTTGCTTTTATTAGAGAGTCTTTGACTCATTTATTTGTCAGTTACTGCTATTAGAGAGTCTTTGACTCATTTGCTCTTATAATAGTATTATTAGAGCATAGTTTCCCCTGTTAATCCTAGGGTTCGTCCCTAAGGTGTTGTTGTGTATATTCCCTCCGGTCTTTGGCCAAAAGGGTGAAAACATCAGAAATTTTAAAATCCATAAACATTGAAATCATTAAAGATCTCAAAAACACTAGAAACTTAAAGCATAAAAAAAATAATTGATTTGCTGTAAGTGTTTGATAGGTAGAGAGTTCGTTTCGAACTACGTTGGCTTGATCCTCTTCCGAGGTACGTAGTGCAGCTTGGGATTTACATCCCAAGTCCAGCCAAACTTTTGTAAATAAGGTTTTAAACTTTTTTTTTTTTTTTTTTTTTTTTTTGAATAAGCATTTGATTTTAAAAAGCTCTTCCTTTAGAGTTAGGACTTTGTCCTAGATAGAGAGTTTAGAGTTAGGATTTGACCTTTGTCTTGTTGTGTGCTTGTTTGTGTTTGTTTTAGAGTTAGGGGTTTGTCCTAGAGTTATAGGAGCGCCTCCGTCCGGTCAGTTGGCGATTCACATCGCCGACTGATGACTAGAGTAGGATACGCTAGTCCACCCTTGGTTTTCCTTAGGAAGCACAGCCTAGTTACACATAGGTTGTAGGAACCACCTGCATTAGCCTAGGGCTAATCTGCATTTAGTTAGGGCATATAGGGTGTCCTAAAATTCACAATTCATTGGAATTTAAATAATCGTACAATAAACTTTAATAATTGGTCCGGTCTTTTAGATCGAGTTTAGGATAGAGGGCTAGATGTCTTAGGCATCATAGCTTAGAATAGGCGCGAAGAACTACGTTGCCTTGATTCTCGTGGAGGCGGGGATACGTAGGCTTCTTTGGATGAATACCAGACCATCCGATGACTCGGGCTAATAATTTAGAGTCTTAGGATTTATTATGTTGTTATTATATGTTTGATGTATTTTCTTACTTTCTCGTACTGATCCTATACCTTTTGCTGTAGCTTGCATGTGTTTGCACATCAGAACTTAGACACCCATTAGGTTTGTCACTCATAACCTAGCTATGCTTAGGTGGCACATCTTTCATTTTATTTTATATGTGTTTATTATCTTTATCCTCAGGAAATGCATGCTTAGGTAGACGATTCCTGAGGATTGTTCCCATTTCAGATGATTTTTACCCAAACTTCTTTGGAGTTAATAATAAATGGCATAAGAGACCAAGTGCTTGCACTCGGGCGAATCGGGGGTGCTCTCAGACCTTCCCCATTCGTAATCAGGCACGAACCCATATATATTTCTGGTTATCCATTGCACAGAGGATTTGATTTTTAGGGTTCCATGGCATATCCATGGATGGCGACTCTGAGTTTATTTCAGGTATGTCTCGGTTTCGAACCTCGGTTCCGGATCGAGACATATCTCTTTCTTTTATATCGCCACTCGTGCTATGCTATGAGGGTGGCATCCGTTTTGAGAGTTCTTTGGTAGAGCTCTCCTTCACACGTGGATGATCCGGATGGTGTGGGGACCAGTTCCCTCGCACGCCTATCCCGGATCGGGGTCCACAGGCTGGCGACTCTGCTGGGGATTTCTTGAAACATTGCCTAACTCTATATAAATGCCATTTTTGCTAACTTTGGAGAAATTTGGATTAAAATCATTTTAAATGGGAACTTTTTCGCTTAGAATCCAGGGGCACCAGACAGGTGCGTAATTAAAACGAGGGATTCACACACTACACATCATGCATTATCATATTTGTTATTTCTTTCATTGTTTTTCCTTCTTGGCTCCACGGGATAGATTCAATGCGTACCCGACTGGGATGTCTTCACCCTGACGGTACTGTTGAATCTATTTCCAAGCTATGCGCTAGAGCTGCAGTCGTAGACATTGGGCGTACTTTTGTCTACAGCAGCCGATGAGCAATGAAGCATACTATGTATAACACGGGGCGTACTTGTGTTATACATGTTAAGTATGTTTCATACGCATAGTACCTTTTAGATTGAGTCCGGAGCCCTACTTTGTTTTTATATATTATGTATATACTTACTGGCTTAGTGAAATCCAACTAGGAAGTACCTGTGTTTATATACATCTGTATTACATTCATATAGGGTCGAACGTGTGTTGGTTACACATGTGGAGCCTAGAGTTAGGAGCTTTGCCCCATTTGTAGACTAGGGTAGCTCATTTTTACATGGCTACAATGCGGTCCTAGTACACTCATTAGTCAATCTTGAGTCGAGATTTTCTTGACTCCGCTAGATTAGAATTAGGGCTGGTGCCCCTGGTTAGGATTTGTGTGTATGTGTATATACCTATATATATTGATTATATATATTAGGGTTCTCCTCTTAGTCAGAGATTCCTTATTCCTTTTAGTTGGTTATATCTTTTCCTTATTCAGATCTAGATCTAGTTAGTGGCCTTTTACTTGCCATTACCTTGGCCAGGTTTAGTCCTTGATCTGTAGATTATAGGGTTTGACCCGTTGTTGTATATTCTCACTTTTGGTTAGTCCATTAGTTGATCACCTTTCTCTGGTAATCCTTATTCATATACCTTTGATTGAGTTATAGGGATCCCTTGTCTAGCGTCGTTATGCTGCCGAATTTTTTCGCAGAATGTTTTGAGCATAACCGCTATTTCTTAGAGTTAGGAAAACCGTGAGTTTGCCTTTTCTTGACTTCCTTGTCTAGCGTCGTTATGCTGCCGAATTTTTCGCAGAATATTTTGAGCATAACCGCTATTTCTTAGAGTTAAGAAAACCGTGAGTTTGCCTTTTCTTGACTTTCTTGTCTAGCGTCGTTATGCTGCCGAATTTTTCGCAGAATATTTTGAGCATAATCGCTATTTCTTAGAGTTAGGAAAACCGTGAGTTTGCCTTCTCTTGACTTTCTTGTTTAGCCGTTATGCTGTTGATTTTTTCGCAGAACATTTCGAGCATGACTGCTACTCTTTAGAGTCAGTTTACTTAGTTTGGACCTTGACCTCCTCATATAGCCGTTATGCTGCTGGATTTTATCCAAAAACATGTTAAGCATGATTGCTATCCTTTGGAGTCAGTCTACCTTATCTGGATTCTCATGTATACATCATTCAGTAGGATTAAATCCTTATTTGTCAACCTGTTATGTCTTAGATCTGGTTGATGGCTTGTCCGTTATCCCTATGACCATGATCTATCATTCTGATCCTTTTGATCGCATAGTTGATGATATTCATCGCCAGATTTAGATCCGGTTTGCGACCTACTTTTGTCATTTTATGGCCGTGATCTATTGTCTGATCTCTTGATGATCTCTCATCTTTGATGAAAAATTCCATGTCCCAGATTGTATCCTTCCCGTATATTTGATTATCAAGTTCATTCTTATTGTTTACTTAAAGGTTATCTTCTCTCCCTTATAATCTTGTTCTATCTGAGTGTCAGGTCTGATCATGGCGAATAATCTGTTAGACAAGTGGATAGCCGAGACCATTAAATCTTTTCCGCTGAGGTGTGAAGAATGGAGTGTGGCTGAGCGTTTCATCGGTTCATTTGCTCATCTGAATAGTCGCGGTATAAATTGGAAGTTTCTTCAAGCAGCTGCTAGATGTTGGGATCCTGTTTTCCATGTCTTCCGATTCGGGTCCTTTCAACTCTGTCCTATATTTGAAGACTGGTGTGCCTTGTTAGAGCTTCCTCCCGAGGGACTCTGGATCCGACCTTCAAGCACAGACTCCCCTCATGATCTTTTTTGCAAACTTTTTGAAAATAAGATCGTGAAAACTTTGCCATGCTTAACTGAGAAAAATGTGCAATTTCAAGCCCTCATCGAACTGTTTTCTAAAAACGTTGATCCTACTGACTCCCGTTTTCAGCAGTGTCGACGTAGCGCCTTAGTATTTGCTGTCTTTGCACGTCATGTCCTTCGCAGAGACTCTAGTGCCGCTCCTTTCACTTTGTTGACAATGATAGATCAGATAAATGAGGGGAGAAATCCTGTCCCTACTATGCTGGCTGAAACCTTTTATGGGTTAGATTTTATCGCTAGTAGAAAGGTGCAGGATAACTTTTTTGGATGTGCCAAACTGTTATACGTGTGGTTATGTGAAAAACTCACTATCCTTCAACCATCAAACCGCATTGAATACACCCTTAAGAGTTTCCATTCCTGGAAGGTAAAGATTAAGCAACCTCAGCTTAATGAATGGCACCATTGGTTGCAGACCATAGGAGAAAATCAAATTCGTTGGGTGAGTCAATCATGTCCACAAATTATTACCAGTACATACCCATACTCATTTGTCCATCTTATGGGTTTAGAAAAATCATCTTTCTATGCACCTTTGTGTTTTCCTTCCCAGATTATTGGAATTTTGTGTCCTCCTAAGGTCATTACACCACCTTGTTGTGAAGACCTTACTCCTGACCTCATTGCATCCATAGTAGCTGCTTGGAGAAACAAAATCGCGGAGAGGAGATCCGCTTTCATGTTTAAGCTCCGAAAGGGAGGAGTATTTGGAGAGCCTGCATTCCGAAGAGCTCGAATTGGTGAACCATAAGGATCTTTGGATCGAGATTGTCATTTCTTTTATTGTTTTCATTTGTTTTACTTGAATATAATCAGAGTCAAAAATTGTAAATCTGATTTCATTATAGATGAAAATTTAAAGAAAGAATTTTACTTGATACATGTTATAGACAGCTGGCAATTCAGGGTTTCATCATTTTTTTTCATGTAACCAATCGCTGGTGTTGTAACCTGTCAATATAATCAATACAAAGGATGTTTGTTTTTCTTTTCTCTCTATTGGTGCAAACTATCTTATTTCATTTGTCAATCATTTAATCTAGTTTGTTAACTTCCAATCAGGATTCTGAAAGATAGCAACCATCGCTCCCAAAAAGGACTCCCAAGCTAAACCTGCCTGGTCTAGACCTACTTCAGTGTCTAGACTTGTTCGTCACTTTGATTCTCCTGTGTCATCCGCAGTACATTTACCTCCTTCACCAGAGTCTTCCGGTTCCTTTGAAGTGAACCAGATGACTGACTCGACTGACCTTCTGCTCAGTATGCAAGAGATGATGAAGAATCTCACCCGAGACATGGCGGGGATGAAAGAGGAGATGGCATGTATGAAGACCCAGATAAGTGATAAGACTTCCACCTCTAGACCGGTACTTCAGAATACTCGCGCTGCATCTCCGGAAGCGCGTAGGCCTGATATCTCGCCCTTTGAGGCTGATATAGATGACGCCCAATATGCTGCAGAGTATTGTGCTCCGGGGGCTGATAAAGAAAAAGAGAAATTTGAAAAATTTGAGAAAGAAATGTCCGAAAAGTTTAGCAGGATGGCTCATGATATGGAGCAGATGAAGGTCCAGGGGCCTAAGAAGTTTGATGTCTCTGAACTGATACTGTCTTCGACAGTATCTCTGCCACCCAACTTCAAAGCTCCTGATTATGACAAATATGACGGAACCGGGTGTCCGCGTAACCACATGAGGTGGTTTATCATTTTGTCCCAGCAGTACGGTCTGAGCCGTGAGCAGATGGCGCAGTTGTTTCCGATCTCTCTGACAGGAATCGCTAAGAAATGGTTCTTGAGGTTGAAGCCCGAAGAAGTGAGAACTTTAGAAGACATTTCTGAGAAATTGATAGAACAATTCTCGATGGAAGAAGGCATAGAGGTCACGAAGAGGGACCTAAAACAGCTGAAGCAAGGTCCTCAAGAGACCTTCACTTTCTTTATTAGGCGCTGGAGACGCAAATCTGCCCAGCTAAGCCAGAGAATGACTGAATCAGAGCAGATAAAGCTGGTTCTGAAGAGTTTGTCTCCCCAATACTTTCATTTTCTCGCTCCTCAGCATTACCCGAGTTTTGATCACTTAATCAAGACGGGTACTCAGACAGAAGATGCTATAGCAAAGGGTCTGAGAGCAAAGGTTTCTACAGAGATCCGAGATGGGAAAAGACCTATGGTCCAGCCCAAAGAAGTTCATGCTGTCAGTTACACCAGGCCTGTGGCCAGAGTTGCTGCAGAAGCTGCCAGAGCGCCAAGGAGAGGTACCTTTGACAGAAAATTTGATCCTCTTCCATATCCTATAATAATGATATTCAAAAGGCTTATGAAAGACAGGAAGATCCGGCTCCCGGATATCAAACCTCCACCCAATCCCTTACCCACATTCTGGAAGATGGACCAATATTGTGAATATCATAGAGGTCCAGGGCATTTGACTGAGAATTGTTTGGCCTTGAAACATGCCATTCAAAATATGATTGATAAAAATGAATTGGCAGTGGAGAGACCAAACGTCACTCAGAACCCACTTCCCAACCATCATGCCATGCCTCCTTCTACTACCAATGCCATCTTTACTGATGAGCCTTCGCTTGATCCTTCAACTCTCATTTGTACCATTACCCCAGAAAAAGCCTATGTCATGACGTTTGATGATGGGGAGCTGGAAACATTAGAAAGGAGGAAGCCTTATGTAATTTCATTTGACGATGATGAATTGGCTGAATCGTCTTCATCTCAGATGGGTACATTTCAGATTGACGGTGTTAGAAATGCAAGGGCAGCCCCTTATGTCTTAAGGGCTGAAGATTTTGAAGAAGATGAGTTATTGTTGTTGGATAACCATTGTGACGAGATGCGTCACATGACCCGTGGCGGGCGTGTATTCAAGCCCCAAGAATTATGTGTAGAAAATCCTGCAGAAGTTGCGCGAAATGCGGAGAATCCGAGGCAGAACAAGGTCAGTGTAGATGAGGAAGAAGAGAGCTTGTTGAAACAGCTGAAAAAGACTCAGGCCAATATTTCCGTATGGGGTTTACTCATGGCCTCGTCCAAGCACAGAAAATTAGTCCTTCAAGAGCTTAATTCAGCACAGATTTCAGTTGACACTACTCCTGATGAATTGGTGAGTTTGGTTGCCATGACAAAAGTGTCTAAGACTTTGTCTTTCACTGATGATGATCTGCCTTCTGAGGGCCGAGATCACACCAAATCTTTGAAAATCACAGTTGTCTGTAACAAGAAGAGAGTACCAGAGGTGTTGGTTGACAATGGCTCTGCTCTGAATGTCTGCCCGCTGAGTACAGCTACAACTCTTGGGTTTGGTCCCGCAGACTTCATCCCATCTGAACAGGGTATTCTGGCGTACGATGGTACTCGCCGAGATGTTATCGGAACCCTGGTAACTGAAATTCAAATCGGAGGAGAAGACTTTGAAATAGAATTTCAAGTTTTGGACATCAAAGCCTCATTTTTGCTATTACTTGGGCGCCCTTGGTTGCACAAGTTCGGGGTTGTTCCATCCTCTCTTCACCAAAAACTGAAATTTCTTCGTAAAAACGGAGTGGTGACTGTAAAGGGAGACCCAGACCTTGAAGTAGGGTTGATTACTCAGGACCTGACAATAGAGAAGTCTGAGGATGTTAGTTTAACTGGATTTTCACTAGAGGTGGCTACCATCACCTTTAAAGAAGCTATGAATGAGGAAATTTGTTTCCTGACCAGTACAAACTCGAATGTTGTTCAGATGGTTCGTCGACAGGGATACATGCCAGGTGCAGGGCTGGGGAAATACCATCAGGGTTTGACCGAATTTCCTGAGTTCGAATCCTTCAACGGTCTATTTGGGCTGGGATACAAGCCCTCAAAGAAAGAGATTAAAGAGATGAAGCAGCTGATGCGGAAATGGGCTGAATGTCGCCGAAAAGGGTTAGAATTACCAATGGCGCCAATTAATTTGACAATGAATGGCCGGTTTAGACAAGAGGGTGCTGATGTCCCTTTCTGTGGTTTTGCCGAAACTTGGTTGGATGAGAATTCAGGACAGAGGTTGCCAGGTTTTGAAATTTTCTTCGATTTGCAGTTAGAGGACAAGCAGATCGGTGTGCAGACAGAAGCTGAGTCAGAAGCTGATTGGGCAGAGCATATAGAGCCGAGCCTGCTGAATTCAATGTTCCTTGAAGATTCGCAGATTATTGCTGTGATTGATCAGAGGGCTGTGATTCTGAATCCTACTCACTTAATCACCCCGGCAGAGGAACCATTGACTAACTGGACCTTTCAGGTCATACCTCAGGTTACTTACCTAAACAGTCGTGTCCCTTCAAAAGAGTCTGTTGTTCGTAAGTCCATGTCAGTCTTTGAGTCTGATTCAGAGTCTGTTTATTCTAACGATTCTTTTGATGCAGGTACTATAAAGGTCGAGTCTTCCGAGGTCGATGTTGATTCTCCTTCTTCTAATGAAGTTGAATCAGATGCTGAGTCAGATATTCTTTTAATGCATAGTTCAGAGTTAATTGACACAAATGTCAATCTATACGTTGAGTCTGTAAATTTGTTTCAAGAGTCCATTGTAAAGCCCGATGTGGGTAATTCTTCATTCGATGTACTTGATTCAACATTTAATGAAATACAGCATTCTTCTTCTGTGTACATTCCTGCCTCTACTTTTACTTCTAATGTTTCTGCTTCAGAATCTGATAAACTTAATAATAACAATCAAGACTCCCCCTCTGATGAGGATGCCGACGACACTCCTCCTGAAATCAAATACATGATTCAACAGGATGAGAGTCGCCGAGCAAAACCACTCGAAGAGGAAATTGAAACTGTGAATATAGGTGATGAAACCTTGATTCGGGAGATTCGAATTGGCAAAATTTTATCTCCTAAAGAACGTGCAGAATTAATCACCTTGCTCAAAGAGTTCAAGGAGGTTTTTGCTTGGTCATATGATGACATGCCAGGATTAAGTGAAGAAATTGTTCAGCATCGCTTACCCCTAATCCCTGGTATTAAGCCAAAGAAGCAAAAACTCCGAAAACTCAAAACTGAATGGGAGTTGAAGGTTTATGAAGAAGTAAAGAAACTGTTAGAAGTAAAATTCATTCAAGTGGTTGAATACCCAGAATGGCTTGCGAACATTGTACCGGTGCCCAAAAAGGACGGAAAAGTTCGAATGTGTGTCGATTTTCGAGACTTAAACAAGGCAAGTCCTAAAGATGACTTCCCTCTTCCAAACATTGATCTCCTGGTTGATAATACAGCTGGTCATGCTCTTCTATCCTTTATGGATGGATTCTCAGGCTACAATCAGATTAAGATGGCGCCCGAGGACATGATGAAGACAGCGTTCATTACTCAGTGGGGTACCTACTGCTACAGGGTGATGCCGTTTGGTCTGAAAAATGCTGGTGCTACATATCAGAGGGCTGCTACAACTCTTTTACATGATATGATCCATAAAGAGGTCGAAGTATATGTCGATGACATGATTGTGAAAGGCAAGACTCGACCTGAGCACACTGTTGCCCTGAGAAAGTTCTTTGAGCGAATCAGGAAGTATCAGCTTCGCCTAAATCCGAATAAGTGCGTCTTTGGTGTTACATCAGGAAAGCTCTTAGGGTTTATGGTCAGTGAAAGAGGGATCGAAGTGGACCCGCAAAAGATTAAGGCGATTCAAGAAATGCAGCCGCCAAAGACAGAGAGGCAGATCCGAGGTTTCCTTGGCAAAGTTCAATATCTGAGACGGTTCATATCACGTCTGACGATGACGTGTGAACCCATTTTCAAGCTTCTGAAGAAGAATTCCTCGAAGAAATGGAATGAAGAGTGTCAGGAGGCTTTTGAAAAAGTTAAGCAGTGTCTATCCTTGCCCCCTGTTCTATCACCTGTCATTCCAGGCCAGCCGTTGTTGTTGTACTTGTCTATCACAGATACAGCCATGGGTTGCATGCTTGCTCAGCAAGATTCAGAGTCTAAAAGGGAGAAGCCCATTTACTATATCAGTAAGAAGATGCTGGAGTACGAGTTAAAGTACACGGTGTTGGAAAAGACATGTCTAGCATTAGTTTGGGCTACCCAGAGGCTTAGACATTATTTGCTTTCGAGCAAGATCTTTTTGCTTTCGCGGATGGATCCGTTAAAATATTTGTTTGAAAAGCCGGCCCTTACAGGAAGAACCGCAAGATGGTTGTTGTTACTGTCTGAGTTTGACATCACCTATGTCACTCAGAAATCAATTAAAGGACGTGTCGTTGCTGAACAATTGGCCGATGCACCCGTTGAAGAGAATGCTTTTCTGAAGGCAGAATTTCCGGACGAAGAGATCATGGATATTGAAGAAGAAGCTTCGGGTACTAAGTGGCTTATGTATTTTGATGGAGCTGTAAACAGTCGAGGACAAGGAGTAGGAGCTGTGCTTATATCCCCTCGGAAAGAGTATATTCCTGTTTCTATCAAGCTGCAATTTGAGTGCACGAACAATATGGCCGAGTATGAAGCTTGCATCGCCGGGTTAGAGGCAGCCTTAGCTTTGGAGATTCAAGATATTGATGTGTTTGGGGATTCTATCTTGATCATTTGCCAGATTAATGGGCAATGGAAAACTCGAGAAGATAAATTGATCCCTTATAACACTTATTTGGAATCTTTGGTCAGAAAGTTCAAGAACATTACGTTCACTCACTTGTCAAGGACCAGAAATCATTTTGCTGACGCTTTGGCTACTTTGGCCTCGATGTTAGACATTTCTATATCAATGGAGGTTCAGCCGCTAGTTGTCAGACTTCAGTGGGCCCCTTCGCATGTGAATATAATAGAGATTTTAGCCAGGTGTCCAGATGGGAAGCCATGGTATATAGATATCAAGAATTTTATTGCTGGTAAAGGGCATCCTCCAGAAGCTTCAAGCAAAGAGAGGAAGACTCTTCAGAAGTTGGCTGCCAACTTCGTTATTTGTGGTGAAGAGCTGTACAGAAGGTCATTTGATGGCATACAGCTTCTCTGTGTTGATGAAGACAAAGCCGCAGAGCTTATTGAGCAGACCCATGAGGGAGTTTGTGGACCTCATATGAATGGCAAGATGTTGTCTAGAAAGATTTTGAGGCTTGGATTCTATTGGCCCACAATGGAAGCAGATTGCTTCGCATTTGTGAAGAAATGCCATAAGTGTCAAGTCTATGCAAATCTTATTCATGTTCCTCCTTCGGAGTTGCACTCTATGACTTCTCCATGGCCGTTTTCAGTCTGGGGAATTGATATAATTGGGAAGGTTTATCCGAAATCTTCGAGCGGGCATGAGTATATTCTGGTCGCCATTGATTATTTTACGAAATGGATTGAAGCCGCTTCGTATGCTTCCATAACGTCGAATACAGTTGCGAAGTTCATCCGTGCCAACATTATTTGCAGATATGGAGTGCCTCATGAGCTGATTTCAGATAATGGGTCGCATTTCAAGAAAGAGGTGTTACACCTGTGTGAAGAATTTAAAATAAGACATCACAAGTCATCTCCTTACAGACCTCAAACAAACGGAGCTGTAGAGGCGGCAAATAAGAATGTTAAAGTCATTATTAGCAAGATGACTGAGACTTATAAGGACTGGTCGAATAAGCTTCCATATGCCTTATGGGCTTATCGGACATCGATCAGATCTTCAACAGGTGTAACTCCATATTCTTTGGTGTACGGAATGGAAGCAGTCCTCCCCGTTGAGGTAAGGATTCCCTCTTTGAGAGTGATGATGGAAGCTGACTTGCCAGAGTCTGATTGGGCTAGAGCCAGACATGATGAGCTGCATATGATAGACGAGAAGAGGTTGAGAGCCTTGTACCATATCCAGGGATATCAGAGGCGAATCGAGAGAGCTTTCAACAAGAAAGTTCGTGTTCGAGATCTGAAGCCTGGAGATCTTGTTTTAAAATCCTACAGGGCACTGGTATTTGATCCTCGAGGTAAATTCAGGCCAAACTGGTCTGGTCCTTACATCGTTGATGAAGTCTTGCCTGGAAAAGCCGTAAGACTCCTCAATGAAAATGGAGAAAAATTAAATGAACCTACAAACCTGGATCAGTTAAAAAAGTATTATGCTTAAATACACCAGGAGGCCGTCTTTGATCGACCTGAGCTTTGAGTCAACAGCCTAAATGTTTTAGACCGTTTTGCAAACCCTTTGGGCCTATAAAACAATTTGTTTCTTTGATGAACCCAAACTAGGGGCATTTTTTTTAATATATATATAAAAAAAAAAAGAAGAAAAGAAAGTAGTTTGAACTACGTTATGACCTGATCCCTTTTTAAGGGTACGTAGGTAGCCTGATTAATTCGGGTTCGGTCACTTCTTTTGCAAAGCCAAATGGGGCGAACTACGCGGATCTGATTCCCATTTCTTCAGGGATACGTAGGAAGTCTGGAGGGTCCAGATTCGGTCCAGTAACATGCAAATACATTAGGGTTTAGCCTTTTTGAACCTAAGCCTACCTGAAAGTCCTTCTGGTGTATTTAGGCCCAGGTTTGTAGAGAAACAAAAAAAAAAAAAAAAAAAAAAAAATGATAGAGTCTTAGACCCGCTAAGCTGAAAAACCGAAAGGGCAGTTTAGGCAAAAATCAGGGCATTGGGCCTGCTGGATGGAAAATCTGCAAGGGCAGACAGTCCAGGCAAAAATTAAGGCACGCGGTCCGCTAAATCGAAAACCCAAAAGGGCGATTTAGTCATGGCAAGACTTCACGAAGGACAGAGCTTTTTGAAAGCCGGTTGAATTTCTATTTTTCTTTTTGGATCTTCTTTAATGTCTGAATAAGTACCATCAGAGCTTCTTTTGTTACTCTTTGAGTTAGGAAATTGAAACTAAACGATCTGAAGGGATAATAACCATGACGAAAATCTTGAAAAGAGGTTGAAACATCTTAAAAACATGGTATTCAAAAGACTCTAAAAGTGATGGACCTTTGACTCTTTTAAAATGTTTATCAGTTTAAGAAGCAGATTCAGTCTCTTTTGGAGTCTTGTTTAAAACTCGTCAAAGTCTTTGGTCATTATCTGTCAAAGTCAGTCTGTTGTCAAGTCAAAGTCAATTTCCAGAGTCCTGTTTAGTCAGTATTCTTCCCAAAGCCGGGGTGATAAAGACTCAGAGGCTCAGAGAGGCAGAGAATTTGTGGTTCCTGTGGACAATGTAAAGCGGAACAGTGTTCAGATGTCGACAAGCTTTTAGCTCAATTCCGGTATCAGCAAATGGCAGAAATGAGAAAATTTCGAATAGAACAAGTTTCTTGTACCGGTGGAAGGCCTTGTAAACCCAAGTGTTTATCAGAAAATTTGTTGTAATCTCAAATATTCAGTAATAAAAGCCTTTGGCCCATTCCCTTTTTGTTGCTCTCTAATGAATTTTGTCATGGAAGTAATCATACTAGGGGCATCTTTTATGACTTATGTCATAAAAGATATCGAGTAATCATTGATATTTGAGATAAATATCTTTATAAAATAGAGACTAGAGAAGTTCGAACACTCTTTGTATTGAGCTTTTTAGTCAGGTTATTCTCCTTTGGAGTTAAAATTCCTGGAAAAATCTTTGTCTCAGAGGAGTTTAGAATTTACTCCAGCGATTTTTAAACTTCAATAGAATGCTTTGCGTCTTTGAAAAAGGTTTGACCTCCAAAAAATTGTGTCAAGTTACTTGAGTCCGGTCTTTGATAAAAATCATGCATCTTAGTTACTCTTTGCGAAGAGATGACTGGTTTATCAATGAAATCATTAAGAGTTGATTTTTTTTTTTTTTTTTTTTTTTTTTTTTCAGTCATTGTGAGTTTCTCAACTTCCTGCTGTCTTGAAGTTTTTCTTAATAAAGATAGAAATTACCAGAATATGTGTTACACGATCTGGTCTTTTCTTCAAGTGTTTTGAAGAGTGTTTTAATAGAATAAGAAATTATTGGATTTAGTGTTGCACTATCTGATTGTTCCTTCAATCTGTTTTTGAAAAAAAAATTTACAAAGAAAAAAATTACCGAACTTATGTTACACGGTTTGGTCATTTTTGAGAGGTTTTAGATAATGGAGGTTACTGAACCTGTGTTACACGGTTTGGTCTTTTTGAAAGAGATTTTTAACAGAAATGGAAATTACCGAACTTGCGTTACGCGGTTTGGTCTTTTTGAAAGATTTTAACAGAGTTTGAAATCACTGAACCTGTGTTACACGGTTTGGTCGTTTTGAAAGAATTTAATAGAATTGGAAATTACCGAACCTGTGTTACACGGTTTGGTCTTTTTGAAAAATTTTAATAAGGAAATATTTCCGATCCTGTGTTGCACGGATTGGTCTTTTCTTCTTTCTCCCGGGTATTTAGTACCCCGATGATTAGTATTGCAATGTCACGTAGTGACTTGCCTGATCATCGTTCCGCAATGTGCAGCTTCCTAACGTGTTAGGAGTCATGTGTATCTGCGAAGAGGTTTGTATGGGATTGTTTAGCAGGACATACGAATTTGGATTTATGTGGGACTGTTTAACAGAACCGCGTGATCCGGAGTGATTCGCTACCTTGAAAGAAAGGAGTCAGAGTTACTCGGGTAGTTAAACAGATTTATTTTCAGCAATGATCTGTATATCTGCCGCCGGGCTTGAGACTTAGTTTCGCCTCGGTATTAGATGTTTGAGTTTAGCTCAAATATTCGAATACCCTAATAATTGGTCAAGTCTTAGACTGATCCGCGTGAATAAAAAAAAAAAAAACTCTTTGAGTGTTTGGTTTTGAATTTGGTTTGAACGAATTTCATTACAGTGGTCTTTGGCCTATTTTTGGCAGGTTTCTAAAAAGGAAAAACTCTTTGAGTGTTTGGATTTATGCTTGTCTTAGACAAGTTGCATCGTGGTTTCTAAAAAATTTAAAAAAAGAAAAGAAAAAAAAGATGGAAACTCTTTGAGTGTTTGGAGTTATATTTGTCTTAGGCAAATCGCGACGTTGGTTTCTAAAAATTGAAAAAAATAAAAACTCTTTGAGTGTTTGAAGTGATTGGTTTGTTAGTTTGGATTGGTGCTCTTTGAGCAATTGTTATGTTTACTTTGGTTTCACCTGATAAAAAAAAAGAAAAAGAAAAATAGTGTGTTTGTGTTTTACAATTGTTCGTTCATCTTTGCTAACTAGTTTAGATAGTTGAGTCGTGAGTATTAGGGAGAGGCTATCTCTTTGAGATGTCATAGTTGCCGAGTTAAGAGTCAGTGAGAGGCTATCTCCCTATTGTTAGTTGAGTCTTACCTTTATGAGTATCGTTTTAAAAACCGAAAACCCAAAAATTTGCTTTGCTTTCGGGTCAGTCAAAATGTGTCGTCTGTTCAGCTTTGCCATTCGCGTGTTACACACGCTCTGCCAAAGAGGGGCATCTGTAGACACCCCATTTTGACCGAACCCAGGTTCGCGAGTGGTTGCGCGCAACCTCGTCAAATCGGTGAGCTGGGGTCCCAAATTAAACCCTAAGTTAGGTTAGGGTCCCCCATAGGTCCCTGTAAATTTTCGTTGGAATCCGAGTACGTTTGATCAGTGAACGGATCAAGGCAGTGGTCGTAGTTCAAATCTGGAAGGGGGCTGATTGATCCGAAAGGGGGGGTGTCCTTTTGAAAAATAGCCGAGGTTTTGCCTTTTGTCTAATAAGACAAAGCGGGAGAGGTGCGCCTAATAATTCGCGCGCTTTATCACTTGGGAGTGCCGTTATCAATGTTTATTTATAAAGATATATATATATATATAAAAATCAGCTAAGAAGAATCACTGTTCATTTTCGTCTGAAAGAGAACGAGAGAAAGCTGGGAAAGAAAATTCGAATTCTCCAAATCCTAGCTCATCTTTTCTTTTCTCCGATCGGATCTTTCCTTTTCCGGCCGTGCTCCAGAATTTCTTCATCTCCTTCAAACCTTAGAAACCTTGTTCTTCTCCCTCGATAAAATCTAATCATCTTCCCTCAGAAGTTCCGATCCTTTTCTGGTGGATTCTCGCAAGGAATTTCAGAAAGAGAGGAGTGAAAGGAGAAAACCCAGATCTAGCTCCGGCAAGCCACCGGCCGAGCTCCGATCTTCTTCATATCAGGTTTTCCCCTTTTATATTCTTAAGATCTGTTTATTCTCGTTCAAAACAGAGATATCCCAGATCTCAGATCTGAGATCTCTGATTTGAAAAGAGAGAAAGAAAAAGAGAGAGAAGGGAGATTAAGAGAGAGAGAGAGAGAGAGAGAATAGATCTGGATTTAGAAACCCTCGCCTGAAGTTCTAACCCTCTTTTATTTCCTTCTTCATATCAGCTCTTTCCGGCGAGATTGTCGGAACTCCGGTTCTGTTTTGCCATTGAATTTCATTATAAATCTGTTGGATCTACAATTCTTTGATCTCCTCTTCATTTTTTTCGGTGAATTTTAACCGGAATCCGGCCGGAGTCCGGCTAAGACTGTGTGGATCGAGGCAATTTCAGAGATCTGTTTGTTTCAGTGTAGATTCAAGGTTAATTGAAGAATAAGTAGTGTAAAAGGGGAGAAGATTAGGTTGAAGATTAAGCTCAGGTAATTTTAATTTTTTAATTTTTTATTCTTTTTTTCAGGTAAGTGATCCATGTTTTTCTTTCAGAAAATTGTTTTAGCTTTCGTGATTAAATAGTTTCTTCATGATTCGACAAAGTAGAGTTGTATGCTATTCTTTTTCTGCTCCTATTTATTAAGCTCGAAATAGATTTAATAAGATTTATCAGGTTTTGGATGTTTAGGCGTTTTTTTTTTTTTCTTTTACCACCTTACGAGCTTACAACCAGTTTCTATGCTCTTTCATTTGATAGATTCATTCAGTTTCTTGTGATGAGGTGACTGTTACATTATAATGGTTAAATGATTTGTACGCACCTTGGCTTTCCATGTTTGGATGCTCATGTAATTAAATGATTCTTCTAGCTCAATTTCTTGAAAGGCTCATTCAGTGTACACAATTGAATGATTGGCTATGCACTGATTGACTTGAGTTATTTTGTGTGATAAATAGGATAGACTAGTTGGCCTTATTACTGTTGTAAATGTTAATTTATGAAATTTGGATAAGATATTAAAGTTATCTGATGCATGCCTTGACTATGTGTTGATTTTTTTTATGGAGTATATTCTCACATGAATCACCTCAGTTTTACACAAGTTTTTAGTCCACCATTCTACCTTGTTTTGGCACAAATCCAGTTCATTTTCTGCACAATTCTGCTCTGTATTGCATTAAGGTCATATAACCAAATCCAATTACTGCGATCCTAATCTGAGTGTGTCAAAATGCAAAGGGTTAATTGAAGGGGCTCCCTAGATTTTAGAATGTAAAGAGCAGATAAAGGAGTTAGTGTGATTGAGTATATACTTTATTCTGTGCAAAGCTAGAATTTAAAAGGGGCGTGTGAGAGTATATTTAGTACAGGTAATGGTACTAAGTCTGTATAATAAATTTCATGATCTAATCTTTATACACTTTCTCTGGATAACAATCTGATTGTGCATTTAAAATTAGTCTAAAATTAATTTCATTTTAGTTTAGAATTTTCAAGGAGCCTCAAGTGACAGTTATTTATTTTTTATTTTATTTTTTATTTTTTGCAGCATTCCCCTCTTTGTTGTTAACCATGCCCAGTCTTCTAAGTACTTATAGACAGTAACAGCTTTTCTTTTCATTGGCGCGGGCGATGAAGGCGTTAGCCCAAGCCCATCCTTAGAGGATTCGCTCAGTCCAAGTAGCAGTCCCCTCTTTTATTCAATGGGTCAGTCCAGGCTTTTATATACCATTTAGACATAGTAGCCCCCCTCATTGCGGGCGATGAAGGCGCTAGCCCAAGCCCATCTTTAGGGGACTCGTTCAATCCAAGTAGCGCTCCCCTCTTTTGTTTAGTAGGCCTACCCAACCTTTTGGATTTCTTTTAACCATATTTAAAAAAAAAAAAAAAAAAAAAAAAAAAAAAAGAAGAACCCTTCTCTGGGCAATGATGAGGTTACTTGGAGCCCGTCTTTATGTTTTATGGCTCGCCGCTTCACACTTGGATCTGCACAAGTTGATGTCCCATGTTACGCACTACAATTTGTATAAATTAGAATTATCATAATCTTTTGATTTCTTTTTTATATATATTCTCTTCTTATACTAAGCTTTGAGTTAGGTTTTGAAGATGGTGATGAATGGATTATTCAGGTGAGATTATCTTGAAACTTTATCATACTTTCTTTTATTTCATTAGGCTACCCAGCGGCTGGTCTGGGCTAATTAATTTTATTTCAATAAATTGTTTAATTGAAGGAGGAAATCAGATAACTACTCTATTCGATCTTATCGACATGAGTACTGTCTGATTTCAAGGCGGTTTGTAGGAATATTATATGTGTATTGAAATCAGATGATTACTTTGGCATCATCTGATCTCGCTGAGTCCCCGTATTGGGGTTTGTGGTTGGCTTTGAAGTGTTTGATATTGTTTTTACTTTATTAGGCTATCCAGCGGCTGGTCTGGACTAATTCAATGTTGTTTATCATCTTATGATTGCTGTTCTTACAGATTGTGCACTCTTTAGTTGTAAATCATACTTTGCTAATACTTGATTTGTTTTTATAATAATTGAATGGAAATTTGAGATTACCTGGTAGCTTTTTTTTTCTTCTCTATTTTGATTAGACTAATGCAGTCTTCTATATTTCTTTTAGACTTTTTTTTAGATACTAGAACCTGTACTAGGAGATATACTTTGTCTCATTAGGCGATCCTCCTTTGGAGGCACGCCTCATTTGTAGCTTAATCTCGGGGGGGATCACCTTGATCTTGATGGATGGTGTACCCATAGGAGGCATGCCTTGCCTCATTTATAGAGTTCTTCTCTAAGTTGTATCTCAGCTTATACCCTCGCTAGTTGGAGACCAACTAGGTCTGTTAGTTGCCTTTGTCTTTAATCATTGCCAGGACAATGATGGATGTACTGGGAGTCTTTCTTAGGAGACTTACTTAGTCTCGTAAGCACTCTCCTTTCAGGTGTTTTTATTGGAGAGTCTTTGACTCATTCTTCCTTTAAGTCTAGTATTAGAGAGCCTTTGGCTCACTCGTCCTTTGGATAGCATTGATTAGAGAGTCTTTGACTCATTCATCCTTTAGATGGTGTTATTAGAGTGCGCCGTTTGGTTTTGGAAGAGCACCCTACTCGGCTTGGCTTCATACCCCTATCCTATATGGGTATCTGGTTGCACATTTGTTGCACCCTGATGGCTAGGTAGCTGTCCGGCCCGGTTGGGTGTTCTACCTTTGCCAAATGTGCACAAGGTCTCTTATTCCTTTTGCTTGTAAGTTTCTCCTTAGTCGATAGTCCATTCGCATAGGAGTCGGCTTTGATTAGAGAGTCTTTGACTCATTCATCCTTTAGATGGTGTTATTAGAGTGCGCCGTTTGGTTTTGGAAGAGCACCCTACTCGGCTTGGCTTCATACCCCTATCCTATATGGGTATCTGGTTGCACATTTGTTGCACCCTGATGGCTAGGTAGCTGTCCGGCCCGGTTGGGTGTTTTACCTTTGCCAAATGTGCACAAGGTCTCCTTTTCCTTTTGCTTGTAAGCCTCTCCTTATTCGATAGTCCATTCGCATAGGAGTCAGCCTTGATTAGAGAGTCTTTGACTCATTCGCCTTTTACGTGATGTTATAGGAGAGTCTTTGACTCATTCGCCTTTTAGGTGATGTTTTAGGAGAGTCTTTGACTCATTTGCCTTTTCGGTGGTGTTGTAGGAGAGTCTTTGACTCATTTGTTTGTGTGATGTGGTTATCAGTGGAGTCTTTGACTTGTGTTGTTGTCAGTGGAGTCTTTGACTCATGTTTCCATCTCTTTTGAAGAGTCTTTGACTCTTGTATCCCTCATTTGCCATCTTTTGAAGAGTCTTTGACTCTAGTATCTCTCAGTTACTCTGTTTGAAGAGCCTTTGACTCTTGTATCTCTCAGTTGCTCCTTTTGAAGAGTCTTTGACTCTTATATCTCTCAGTTACTCTGTTTGAAGAGTCTTTGACTCTTGTATCTCTCAGTTACTCTGTTTGAAGAGTCTTTGACTCTTGTATCTTTCGGTTGCTCTTTTTGGAAGTCTTTAGCTCTTTTATCCTTCAGTTGCTTTTATTAGAGAGTCTTTGACTCATTTATTCGTCAGTTACTGCTATTAGAGAGTCTTTGACTCATTTGCTCTTATAATAGTATTATTAGAGCATAGTTTCCCCTGTTAATCCTAGGGTTCGTCCCTAAGGTGTTGTTGTGTATATTCCCTCCGGTCTTTGGCCAAAAGGGTGAAAACATCAGAAATTTTAAAATCCATAAACATTGAAATCATTAAAGATCTCAAAAACACTAGAAACTTAAAGCATAAAAAAAAATAATTGATTTGCTGTAAGTGTTTGATAGGTAGAGAGTTCGTTTCGAACTACGTTGGCTTGATCCTCTTCCGAGGTACGTAGTGCAGCTTGGGATTTACATCCCAAGTCCAGCCAAACTTTTGTAAATAAGGTTTTAAACTTTTTTTTTTTTTTTTTTTTTTTTTTTGAATAAGCATTTGATTTTAAAAAGCTCTTCCTTTAGAGTTAGGACTTTGTCCTAGATAGAGAGTTTAGAGTTAGGATTTGACCTTTGTCTTGTTGTGTGCTTGTTTGTGTTTGTTTTAGAGTTAGGGGTTTGTCCTAGAGTTATAGGAGCGCCTCCGTCCGGTCAGTTGGCGATTCACATCGCCGACTGATGACTAGAGTAGGATACGCTAGTCCACCCTTGGTTTTCCTTAGGAAGCACAGCCTAGTTACACATAGGTTGTAGGAACCACCTGCATTAGCCTAGGGCTAATCTGCATTTAGTTAGGGCATATAGGGTGTCCTAAAATTCACAATTCATTGGAATTTAAATAATCGTACAATAAACTTTAATAATTGGTCCGGTCTTTTAGATCGAGTTTAGGATAGAGGGCTAGATGTCTTAGGCATCATAGCTTAGAATAGGCGCGAAGAACTACGTTGCCTTGATTCTCGTGGAGGCGGGGATACGTAGGCTTCTTTGGATGAATACCAGACCATCCGATGACTCGGGCTAATAATTTAGAGTCTTAGGATTTATTATGTTGTTATTATATGTTTGATGTATTTTCTTACTTTCTCGTACTGATCCTATACCTTTTGCTGTAGCTTGCATGTGTTTGCACATCAGAACTTAGACACCCATTAGGTTTGTCACTCATAACCTAGCTATGCTTAGGTGGCACATCTTTCATTTTATTTTATATGTGTTTATTATCTTTATCCTCAGGAAATGCATGCTTAGGTAGACGATTCCTGAGGATTGTTCCCATTTCAGATGATTTTTACCCAAACTTCTTTGGAGTTAATAATAAATGGCATAAGAGACCAAGTGCTTGCACTCGGGCGAATCGGGGGTGCTCTCAGACCTTCCCCATTCGTAATCAGGCACGAACCCATATATATTTCTGGTTATCCATTGCACAGAGGATTTGATTTTTAGGGTTCCATGGCATATCCATGGATGGCGACTCTGAGTTTATTTCAGGTATGTCTCGGTTTCGAACCTCGGTTCCGGATCGAGACATATCTCTTTCTTTTATATCGCCACTCGTGCTATGCTATGAGGGTGGCATCCGTTTTGAGAGTTCTTTGGTAGAGCTCTCCTTCACACGTGGATGATCCGGATGGTGTGGGGACCAGTTCCCTCGCACGCCTATCCCGGATCGGGGTCCACAGTGTCCCACTAGTGTGTATATATATATATATATATATATATATATATAGACACACACACACACACACGTAAAAAAACCCGTGTGATGCACGGGCTACAAAGAAGAACTATACGGACCACATCATAGGTTGATCCAAATCGTCCATGTGATGGAACACAACATAAATAGTTTGTGCCCGTACATTTCCATGGGCTGATCCTAGCCCTCCAATCTATAGAGCTTTCCATAATTGTTGTTCCTCTGAAGGTGCCCGCAATTCGTCAATATTTGTAAAGGTGTCCTGCATTCGTCAATATTTGGGTTCGGGTTGAGAGCTGTGCCAACCCAACCTGAGTGAAACCAAACATCTTTTTATCTTTTTTATTTTTAGTATGCTTAAAAACTCGAGTTGGTCCGGGTTGGAAAAAAAGGTTCATCGGGTTGAGTCAGGTTGAAACTCATCAGGTTGGAAGTCGGGTTGGATCATGTTCGGGTTGAGCAAATTGTTCCTCGAGTAGAACCAGTTCCGGTTGGCCTTGACCCGACCTGACCCGAGTTTCTCCCCTAATTGCAAATCTCTCCCTCTCTATTAGGTTTTTAGGATTTGTTTAGACAGTTGACAAATCTATGATAATGTTTTTGTTTCTATCATGAAACTTTTAATTTATAAGAATAACCAGTCTTTTTTACACCTGTTTTTAGTTACAACCTGCATTTCCAAATTGCATTCCATCTCTTAAAAAAAATCACATTTTTAAAGCAATTTTTTCTCTCTCCGTGCATCGCACGGGTGTCCCACTAGTATATATATATATATATAGACACACACACACACACACACACACACACACACACACGTAAAAACAACCCGTGTGATGCACGGGCCGACAAAGAACTTTATGGACCACATCATAGGTTGATCCAAACCGTCCATGTGATGGAACACAACATAAATAGGTTGTGCCCGTAAAATCATTTCCATGGGCAGATCCTAGCCCTCTAATTTATAGAGATTTCCATAATTGTTGTTCCTCTGAAGGTGCCCGCAATTCGTCTATATTTGTAAAGGTGTCCTCCATTCGTCAATATTTGGGTTCGGTTTGAGAGCTTGGGCAACCCAACCTGAGTGAAACCCAACATCTTTTTATCTTTTTTATTTTTAGTATGCTTAAAAACTCGAGTTGGTCCGGGTTGGAAAAAAAGGTTCATCGGGTTGAGTCAGGTTGAAACTCATCAAGTTGGAAGTCGGGTCGGATCAGGTTCGGGTTGAGCAAATGGTTCCTCAAATAGAACCAGTTCGGGTTGGCCTTGACCCGACCTGATCCGAGTTTCACCCCTAATTGCAAATCTCTCCCTCTCTATTAGGTTTTTATGATTTTTTTAGGGAGTTGACAAATCTATGATAATGTTTTTGTTTCTATCATGAAACTTTTAATTTATAAGAATAACCAGTCTTTTTTACACCTGTTTTTAGTCACAACCTGCATTTCCAAATTGCATTCCTTCTCCTAAAAATAAAAACATTTTTAAAGCATTTTTTCTCTCTCCGTGAATCGCACGGGTGTCCCAGTAGTGTATATATATATATATATATATATATATATATATATATAGACACACACACACACACACAAACACACACACACTTAAAAAAAAACCGTGTGATGCACGGGCTGACAAAGAACTATACGGACCACATCATAGGTTGATCCAAACCGTCCATGTGATGGAACACAACATATATAGGTTGTGCCAGTAAAATCCTTTCCATGGGCTGATCCTAGCCCTCCAATCTATAGAAGTTTTCATAATTGTTGTTCCTCTGAAGGTGCCTGCAATTCGTCAATATTGGTAAAGGTGTCCTGCATTCGTCAATATTTGGGTTCGGGTTGAGAGCTTGGGCAACCCAACCTGAGTGAAACCTAACATCTTTTTATCTTTTTTATTTTTAGTATGCAACAGCCACCCAAATACCAAAATTCAGAACCACGAATTTCAGCGAAATAATCTATGATCTTACCAGGCAGTTCAGGCACCAAAGCTCAAGAGCACGGAAGATCGGAATAATGGTTGAAGATATCGGTGAAACGAAATCAAAG